>NC_090647.1:466103767-466426267 GCF_040937935.1 Hyperolius riggenbachi
CCGCCAGCTTTAGCATGTAGTGTGGGTCATGGTCTAGAGGGTAAGACAGATACCTACTACACACTAGGTCCTGGGTTCAAATCCCAGCTATGGTATATAAGCATGCTTTTCAAAAAGTACAAATCCTTAATCATGCTACTTTTTCTATCGAATTGATCATAATGGAAGTATGGTTTATGCTACCGCCAGCTTTAGCATGTAGTGTGGGTCATGGTCTAGAGGGTAAGACAGATACCTACTACACACTAGGTCCTGGGTTCAAATCCCAGCTATGGTATATAAGCATGCTTTTCAAAAAGTACAAATCCTTAATCATGCTACTTTTTCTATCGAATTGATCATAATGGAAGTATGGTTTATGCTACCGCCAGCTTTAGCATATAGTGTGGGTCATGGTCTAGAGGGTAAGACAGATACCTACTACACACTAGGTCCTGGGTTCAAATCCCAGCTATGGTATATAAGCATGCTTTTCAAAAAGTACAAATCCTTAATCATGCTACTTTTTCTATCGAATTGATCATAATGGAAGTATGGTTTATGCTACCGCCATGGTCTAGAGGTTAAGACAGATACCTACTACACACTAGGTCCTGGGTTCAAATCCCAGCTATGGTATGTAAGCTGTTTTGAAAATCTGCACAAAAATATGTTTAGCTTTAAGTGTAATTATTTTTTATACATTTTATGAAAGTAAACAAACACTGTCAGGCTTGACAGGTTTTGCCCCTAATCAGTCTCTATGCCCCAATAACGTGCAAGGCATACAGACTGAAGTAGAGAGGAACAACCTGATAGAATCCTAATGAGGCTAGCAACACAGTTCAATAGTTCTTAAGTAACACACGGGTTATTACCTTGATTCAGAAGGACGGGGCTATCAGCGTCGTGTGTCAGTAGTAGCAGGAATGAAAGGCAAGTCCACAGGTAATAGATAATGCAGATAGCATGCAAGAGGTATCCAATAAAAGGAAATGGTCGGTCTAGGCGGCAGACAAGGCTATCCAGTAAACAGGCAGTGGTCGGTCCAGGCAGTAGGCAGAGAATATCCAGTAAACAGGCAAAGTTCAGTCCAGGCAGCAGACATGAGAGTTTCCAGTAAACAGGCAAGGGTCAGTCCAGGCAGCAGTCAAGGGATATCCAGGAAGCAAGCAAGGTTAATCACAGCAGACAGGAATAGTCAAATACAAACCAAGATCAATATTTAGTAATCAATCATCAAGGAATGCACACCCAGCAACTAGCCAAAGCTATGCTTATCACGGCGATGACTGGGAGTCCTCTGCAGGTTTAAATGCAACTCTTCATCCAGTCAGTGGCCGGCCACACCCGCACATCCAATCACACCGCAAGGTGTAAAGTCAGCTGACACTGTTCTGTCAGCTGACCGGAGTCAGCTGACTATTGTTTACCTTTGCGGAGGACGTCCTGGGAACACGCCCTCCGCCTATCAGAATGTGCAGCCTGTGAGCCACTAATAACGTCATCAGCGGGGAACAAGCAGCGAGACCCGGAAGCAACGTATTCCGCCCGGGTCTCGGGGGAATCAAGCACACACAAAGGCGGATTCCTTATAAACAGGGTTGCTCGTAAACTACGCCAGCGCGAATCTACGCATCGTAGTACGCAACTACGCATCGTAGTTTGTAGGCGAAGTTTAAAAACTACACGTACGCATTTCTGTGTAGTTGTAGTCCCGCTATGCGAAGCTTCGCCCGCTACGTGTAGTTGACGTATGTATTGCGAAGTCAACTACGCGTGCGGTAACTGCATCTATATGGTTCATTGCGCATGTGCAGAAATATTATTGCCCTTTTATATGCATACAATTCCGCATTGGAAGGTGGGATGTACGCTTATATTAGTTTATATATGCATATAGGTAGCAGATTATTGCGGACATTTTTCCGCATAAGGGCATAAGCGGTTGCATCAACTACGCTTCGCACTACGCAAAGTTTGCGTATTTTAACGCGTAGTCTACGGAATGCAAACGTAGTGAAGTTTCTGATTACATAGCCGTAGATTGCGAAGCGTATTTGCGTAAAAATATGCGTAGTTCCAGCGTAGCGAAGTTGGCTGACTATGACCATCCCTGCTTATAAACACACAGTACCCCCATGGCTTTTTTTTTAACTCCATGTTCCTCATGCAGACTAGTATTGCCAGCCAGAGTGGGGCTCCGCTGCCTGAACAAAAGTAGATAAAATAATTGCTATTTGTGTGGCCACCATTAGAGCTTAATGACATTCAAAAAACAGCTCAGCGTTCCGCTATTACAATTTACAATAGTCATTTATCAGTAACATAAAATTAACCTGATGAAATCTAACCACCCATACCCTATCTCCTAACACTAACCCTCCTATAATAAGCTCAACACTAACCTCTAACCCTAGCTACCATCTAACTGATAACACCCTCCTTCTCAAACAATAAAGTTAAAGAGACACTGAAGCGAAAAAAATATATATGATATAATGAATTGGTTGTGTACTATGAATAATTACTAGAAGATTAGCAGCATAGAAAATATTCTCATATTTTTATTTTCAGGTATATAGTGTGTTTTCTAACATTGCATCATTCTCTAATATGTGCAGATTACACAACACTCTGCATTCAAAATGATTCTTTCAGAGCAGTCTGTGAACTAATGACCTCTCCTCTAGCAGATAAAAAGAAAACTGTTCACTTACAGTTGAGATAATAAAAGTCAGAAGACAGCCCTCTCCATGACTTTGAAAGTCGTAGAGATTAATGGCTTTTTTGCATAGAGATAACAACTGGAGTTTCTTAACTCTTCCTGTACTGGAAACAATTACACTGATGTATCTGATCTTAATGTTTTATTTCTTAGCTGTGCTACACATACAAATCATAATATCATAATATTTTTTTCGCTCCAGTGTCTCTTTAAGTCTTAGCTATAGCTGAACATCTGACACTCAAACTATAACACGCATGCACGCACACACGCACACACACACGCACACACGCACACACCACACACACGCATGCGCGCGCACGCACACACACACACACACACACACACACACACACACACACACACACACACACACACACACACACACACCACCCAGTGGCCATGGCGCTCATCACTGCAGCTAGTTACTCTGCACTCGGCTATACATATGGCGGACCGCTGGAACCTTGCAGCCGATATGCAAAGCTGAAGTGCTGCACTGAATTACCCATATGCGGGTTGCGGACTATAGCATTGCTACTATAGTAGCTACAAAATCATGCGCTACAAGATGCGCCTTGCTAAATAAATACATTTACTTGTTGATGATTCTCATAAAATGTAAACAGTGAATATGCTACACAGCCCTCTATGAGTAAGGTGACCCTATAATGCACCCACTCATTTTAGGAAGGTGTGCTCATAGGTCTCTAATGATTTGAAATGTACTGCAATCAGCAAAGTTTATAACTAATGTTACGGGGAAAATTATGCCAAAACTAATCATAATCCAAAAATATTTGCTCAAAACATCAGGACCATTTTTGTCCATTTTGGTGCCTCAAGCAAGCCAGATCCGACACACCCTCATACCATCTCATAATATACCCAGTGTCGTTAAAACTTATACCCACCTATTTTCCTCCTGGTTTTGTAATTGCCTATCCCCAGGCCTCTTGCAATATGCACCCATCATAACTCCTTTATCACAAGTGCCTCCACCATGTTCATTTTACTTTGCTTTTAAGTGATGGTAGGACTACGCTGCACTATAGTGTAGGGAGCCCCCGCAAAAGCATCTTCAAACCTTTGAGAAGGCTTCTTATTGATCAGTTTAGAAGGCCAATTGGAAGCCTGTGTGGCAGATTTAAAGGATACCCAAGGTGAAAATAAACAAATGAAATAAACAATTGTATCTATCCTCCTTCTCCTAAAAATGTCTTTTTAAGATATTCCACGGTTTTATTTTATAGTTAAATCTAATTTTTACGTTTTTACTGTTTTTTTATTGTTTTTGCTCAATGACACATTAATTGAAGTATGCCAGAGCCAAAATCTATAAACTAATGACCCTTTGTATCTGTTTTCTGTTCTCAGAAGCCATTTTCTGTTAGGAAAGTGTAATTCTTGGCAGATCTCCTGCTTTCTTTTAGCCACTATACCCCAATCTATCACTACCTTCTTCGCCCTATGTGGTGCGTCCCCACTTGAAAGGGAGGTGAGGAAATAACACCTGCCCAACTTCGGTTACACCCATGCCTTGTAGGTGCAAGATATAGCAGCTGAGGCCGAGAAAGCCAGAGTACCACCAGAGCAACAATACTATGCAGCTGGGTGATATTAGGTAGTAGAGTGGAATGCTCTTGTAGAGGAGGTTACACAGATCACACCAGGCGCTATGGCCAAGGGAGCAAGATTGCTCAGAGCAACTGCAGCTCTGAGCTTCTGATAACCGCCACACATAGACAAGACACAATGGTTGCTCAGTGCGACACTGCACTGAACCTCTGATGTCCACCACACTGAGTTAACAAGGACAGACAACAGACAGACAGAAGAAGTGCTTACCAGTCTAGTCGCTGCCCCAGCGATGGCAAGCATTCACACAGACAAGACAAACAGGAAGGACCGTAACCTATAGCCACTGCTGCTACAGTCACGTCCACAGGAACAAGACTAGCAAGAATTCTACCAGTCACCAACATGGTGATGGTAGACTCTAAGCTATCAGGATCGGAAGGACTTCACTGTACCCCCGCAGGTACAGCAAACGTCCAAGCAAGAAAAACAAGGTTAAACAATGCAATACACAATGACCCAGCAACCAGCTAAGATAGAGCTGAATGATATGATGAGCCAGGTCTGAAAGGAGGCGCAGGCTTTTTTATGAACATCAGCCAATGAGAACAGGCATGCAAATGCCCACACAGCTGAATGGTAATTACTCAATCCTGATCTAGTCTGACTGAAAGCTGCAAGCTGTGAATGGAAAGAACTCTCATAACAAATACATGCAATATTATGCAACAACATGCATGTAGGAAATCAGGGGCTGTCTGGCTGCAGATCAATTGCATCAGGGCGTAGGTGGATTCATGACCACATCCTGAGCTACTCTGAACTACAGAGTGATTGCAAATGACAATGAGACTTATTGCAAATGCAAACAAAACCAAACAACCAAATGCAGGCAGAGACATCAAAACTGCTCGGCTGCAGCTTCACTGCAGCTGACAGGACATGCTACAGGAAAGATCCTGACAGTACCCCTCTCCTTTAAAGGCTGCTTCCAGATGCCTACAGAAACTGGCATAATTCTCCTGAACCACCCAAATCAGAAAATAAGATGCAGAAAATCCAGCAAACTGATCTGACTGATAATTCACTAAGGTCAGGACAGCCCGACAAAACCAAATTACAAAATCAGTCAAGACTAAAACAGTCAGACCCAGAACCTCCAAAACCATGCCCATCAGTACTGCGAGTTTCAGAGTGATCCCCATCAGAACCGGTATTTTCAGAACAATGCCCACCTTAGAGCGATACCCACCACCTTGCAGGTAATGTCCACAAATACCAAACCTTTCAGTGCAACGCCCACCGGAACTGTCCTTTCCAAAACAACACCCAATGTCAAACCAGTCCAAGGTACCAGGGCAAGATTCCTCAGAGATCTCCCAGAACACTTTGAAGTTCCACAGAGACCCCAAGAGGTCAGAACGCCCTTCAAGCTCACATAGAGAAACTATCAAGACAGCCCATGGAACGTAGGGCAATTCCCAAGCCAAGATTACAAGGACAGTCATCGAGATCAGGACTTTCAGGAACCAGAACCATATCTGGGCATGCAAGTAGACTGGCACTATCAGGACATGCCACCGCCAAGGAAGCATCTGAGCACACTGACGCACTAGACACATATGGGCATGCTGGCACACAGAGCACATCTGTGCACACTGGCACAAGAGAAACTTCTGGGCATGTTGAGGAACTGTGGACCTCAGAATCAGCCACAACAAGACCGAAACCAGAACAGGGCAGAGAACCATCATGGTCAGAATTCACAGTCACTGGACTTCCACTAAAGAATTCAGAATAAGGCTTGGAAGTCACTGATTCAATCAAGGCTAGTGGAAAGCCATGTTCAGAGGTATTAACACAGGACAGGACAAATATTCTGGTATATGTACTGAACTAGACTGGGCCTCCATGACTTCCTCTGAACTAGACAGAGATTCAACATTTACTACACTGGATTGGAGCTCCAAAAGAGCTGCCAAGCAGGTCAGTATTACAGCAACCCCCACTGAACTGGCCAAAACTAAGGAACTCACTGGACAGGAAAGGAACCCTGGAACCTCTGCTCGGCTGCAGCTTCACTGCAGCTGACAGGACATGCTACAGGAAAGATCCTGACAGTACTCTCTCCTTTAAAGGCTGCTTCCAGATGCTTCCACTGGACAGATAATCAGAATTCTCCAAGATACAAGGCAGGACTTCAGGAACACACACTAAACCAGACTGAAATTCTGAGACCTCTGCTACATTCACTAGAGAGTCAGAATTATCCACAATACAGCGCAAAACTTCTGAAACATTCAGAGGACAGGGCTGGGATTCCATGGCTGTTACTGCACCAGACAGTGACTTGACAGCATTAGCTAGGCCAGACTGCATACAGGATTAGAGATGGCCCGAACGGTTCGACCGCGAATGAACGCGAACTTTATGGCAGTTCGACCCGCCCCCTATACTACAACTTTGACCCTATGCATCACAGTCAGCAGGCACAGGATAGCCAATCAGGCTACACTCCCTCCTGGAGCCCCACCTCCCCTTATAAAAAGCAGGCAGCGTCAGCCATTTCACTCACTCGTGTGGGTGCAGTAATTAGAGAAGGGACAGGTGCTGCAGAGACATTAGGGACAGCTTAGTAAGGCTACAGTTAGGCTTGTTAGGTTGCTATTTCTTGCTGATACTTATTGCTAAAAGCACTCCTCATCCTCAACAGCTCTTTTGAGAGCTAATGTTGCTCTTGTGATCTATTTTTTTTGTGTGTGTCCCCCACAGACACTTGTGTTGCATATACAGCCTTGTCATTCAGTCTTAGCTTGCTGGACTTTGGCCCCTTGGTAATTCCTACTGTGCCACTGCCAGGCCCAACACATTCAGTGACTACCTGTGTGTGTGACAGCTGCACATTTGTAATACCCATCACTACATATAACTACCTACAGTACACCTACTTTGTACAGTGCACTCACCCACCTACCTACGTGACCACACGCAGTGTCACTGCACCTGTTCACAGTACCTGTGTGTGTGTGTGACAGGTGCACATCTGTAATACCCATCACTGCATATACCTACCTGTTGTTCAGTGCACCTACCTATCTATGTGAGCGCACGCAGTGTGATATTTAATACCACCAGTCACTGTACCTGTTCACGGTACCTGTGTGTGTGTGTGTGTGTGTGTGTGTGTGTGTGAGACAGCTGCACATTTGTAATACCCATCACTGCATATACCTACCTGTTGTTCAGTGCACCCACCTACCCATATGAGCACACGTAGTGTGATATTTAATACCATCAGTCACTGTACATGTTCACGGTACCTGTGTGTGTGTGTGTGTGTGTGTGTGTGTGTGTCAGCTGCACATTTGTAATATCCATCACTGCATATACCTACCTGTTGTTCAGTGCACCCACCTACCTACGTGAGCGCACGCAGTGTGATATTTAATACCACCAGTCACTGCACCTGTTCACGGTACCTGTGTGTGTGTGTGTGTGTGTGTGTGTGTGTGTGTGTGTGTGTGTGTGTGTGTGTGTGTGTGTGTGACAGCTGCACATTTGTAATACCCATCACTGCATATACCTACCTGTTGTTCAGTGCACCCACCTACTTGAGTGAGCGCATGCAGTGTCACTGCACCTGTTCACGGTACCTGTGTGGGTAACATCTGCAAATTTGTAATACCAGTCATTGCATAATTGTTCACAGTACCTGTGTGACCGCACACTGTGTAATATACCACTCCGTGCATACCTGTTAACTGCACCTGTGTGACAGCTGCACATTATATTGTAAATACCAGTCACTGCACCTGTGTGACTGCACATTGTATTAGTCAAATCAGTGCATACCTTTCACTTCATCCCCACCGATATGGACAAAACAGGTAGAGGCAGAGGCAGGGGCCGACCCAGAGGCAGGCCACCCGGCAGGTCTGTTTGAGGTCGTGCTGATGCGATTTCGTGCGGCCCTGGACCAAAGTACAGTGCTCAGAAGAAGGCACGTTCCATCAACTCCCAAGATTGTCAGGACGTGGCTGACTATTTAACACAGAACACCTCATCTTCCGCAGCCACCAGCGCTACTACAAGCACCACATCCACTGCATTTGACACGTCGCAGGAGTTATTTGGTGGGGAATTAACTGATTCACAGACATTATTGTTACAACCAGATGAAGGCGCTAAGCAAGTTACACCACCTCATATGTCTGAGTTAGGCGACACTATGGACGTTACGTGTGAGGAGGACGAAATACCTGCTGTTGGTGCAGTTTATGAGGTGTCTGAGGCAAGCGAAGCTGGGGAGGATGATTATGATGATGACGATGATACGGATGCCATGTTGGTTCCTAACAGACAAGATGACCAAGGGGACAGTTCAGAGGGGGAGTCAGAGAGGAGTAGGAGGAGATGAGTTCCTGAAAGAAGCAGGGGGAGCTCGTCGCCAGAAACAGCTGGTGGCAGTGTCCAGCGCCATGTATCGCTACCTATGTACAGCCAGCCAACATGCCCTTCAAAGTCAGCTGCTGATGCCAACATAGTGCCATCACCCCAGGGGGCTCAGCGGTTTGGAAATGTTTTAGTGTGTCTGCCTTAGATCAGAGCAATGCCATCTGTTCTCTCTGCCTTCAAAAATTGAGCCGTGGAAAGGCCAACAGCCGCGTAGGGACAACTGGAGGCACATGGAGAAAAGGCACAAACTGCAATGGGAAGAGCACCAGAGGAAAAGCAGCACACAAAAGAAAAGCCACCCTCCTTCTCCTCTTCCTCCTTCAGGTGCATCATCTTCAGTCTCTTTCTCCCTCGCATCTTCAAAATAACAGCCACCCTCCTCCACTCCGCCTCTCACCTTGAGCGGTTTCTGCTCCTCTGCCCACAGCAGCAGCCAGGTGTCCGTGAGGGAAATCTTTGAGTAGAAGAAGCCAATGTCTGCCAGTCACCCCCTTGCCCGGCGTCTGACAGCTGGCTTGGCGGAACTGTTAGCTCGCCAGCTGTTACCATACCAGCTGGTGGACTCTGAGGCCTTCTGTAAATTTGTGGCCATTGGGACATCACAGTGGAAGATACCAGGCCGCAAATATTTCTCTAAAAAGGCAATACCCAAACTGTACCATGAAGTTGAGAGGCAAGTGGTGTCATCTCTGGCACACAGCGTTGGGTCAAGGGTCCATCTGACCACGTATGCCTGGTCTGCCAAGCCCAGTCAGGGCATGTACATTACTTACACAGCCCATTGAGTCAACCTGGTGACCTCTGGCAAGCAAGGAGTACGTGGCTGTGCAGTGGACCAACTTATGATATCTCCACAGCTTGTAGGCAGGCCTCCTGCCACCTCCTCTCCTCCTGCTACATCCTCTTTGATTTCGTCCTCCTCCTCTTTGGCTGAGTGGCAGTTCAACTCTACTGGTGCTGCGATCTCCTCTCCAGCTACACAGCCCCAGCTCCCCAGGGCCTATGCTGCATGCCAGGTACGACGGTGTCACGCCATCTTAGACATGTCTTGCCTCAAAATGGAGAGTCACACTGGAGCAGCTCTCCTGGCTGCTCTTAACAAACAGGTGGATCAGTAGCTGACACCACACCAACTGGAGATCGACAATGTGGTGTGTGACAACGGCAGCAATCTCATTTCGGCTTTGAATTTGGGAAAGTTGGCACATGTTCCCTGCATGGCACATGTGCTGAATCTCATAATTCAGAGATTTGTGTCTAAGTACCCAGGCTTACAGGATGTCCTAAAGCATGCCAGGAAGTTGTGTGGACATTTCAGGCGGTCTTACATGGCCATGGCACGCTTTGCCGATATTCAGTGGAGAAAAAACTTGCCGGTGAGACGCTTGATTTGCGATCGCCCGACTCACTGGAATTCGACCCTGCTGATGTTCGACCGCCTGCTACAGCAGGAGAAAGCCATCACCCAGTATCTCTACAAAAACAGTAGAAGGACACACTCTGGAGAGATGGGGATGTTCTGGCCGAAGAACTGGACACTCATGCGAAATGCCTGCAGGCTCATGCGGCTGTTTGAGGACGTGACAAACCTGGTGAGTTGCAGTGAAGGTGCCATCAGCGACTTGATCCCGTATGCTTTCTTCCTGGAGTGTGCCGTGCGTAAAGTGGTGGATCAAGCTGTGGACGAGTGTGAGCAGGAGCAGGAACAGGAACAGGAGGAAGAGTTGTAGGATCAATTCTCATCAGAAGAAAATATTTCCTCAACAGCAGGCAGCACAGAGGGGGGAGGAGGAGGAGGATGAATAGTCGTGTGGGGAAGAGGAGTCAGACTCAGATGATGAGGAAGGTGTTTTTTTTTTTTGGAGGAGGAGGCAGCAGAAGAACAACTGCAGCAGGCGTCGCAGGGGGCTTGTGCTGCTTGGTATTGTTCGTGGTTGGGGGGAGGAGGAGAACTTACCTGACGTCACTGAGGAACAGTAAGAGGAGATGGATAGTACGTCTGGATCCAAATGTGTGCAGATGGCATCTTTCATGCTGTCCAGCCTGTTGAGGGACCCCCGTATAAAAAAACTCAAGGGTAATGTCAATTACTGGGTGGCCACGCTACTAGACCCTCTGTATAGGCACAAAGTGGCGGAGATGTTTCCAAATCACCAGAAGGCAGAAAGGATGCAGCACTTGCAGAACAAGCTTGCAACTGTGCTTTACAGTGCCTTTAAGGGTGATGGCACAGCACAACGCAATAAAGGTCCCACTGCCAGTAATCCTTCTCCCATGTCCACGAAGGCAAGGACAGGACGCTCCAGCGATCTCATGGCGATGTCGGACATGCAGACATTCTTTAGTCCAATGCCTCGCCTTAGCCCTTCCGGATCCACCCTCCACTAATGCCTCAATTGGCAGGTAGCCGACTACCTGGCCTTAAGTGTGGATGTAGACATTGTGAGCAGCGATGAACCCTTGGACTACTGGGTGCGCAGGCTTGACCTGTGGCCAGAGCTGTCACAATTTGCCATGCAACTTCAGTCTTGCCCTGACTCAAGCATCCTGTCAGAAAGGACCTTCAGTGCAGCTGGAGGCATTGTCACTGAGAAAAGAAGTCGCCCAAGTCACAAAAGTGTTCAGTACCTCACCTTTATCAAAATGAATGAGGCCTGGATCCCGGAGGGCTACTGCTCACCCAAAGACTAAGTCAGTCCCCACATACAGCATCTCTGCCTGTGCGCCGTGTGACTGCCTGCCCCAAGACTAAGTCGGTCCACACACAGCATCTCTGCCTGCAGGCCGCATGACTGCCTTCTCTGCCACCACCAACAGGGTCCAGGATTCCAGGTGAATTCCTGAATTGAATTTTTAAGGCCGCTGCTAGCAGCGGCCGCTATAATAATTTTTCTGGTGCGTGTACATGCCTGCCTAATTTGTCTGGTGCACTGCAGATGCAACAACAAAACAAAAGGCATGTACATGTGTCAATTCCCCTTCATGATCGTTACCGTGCCGAGGTGAAGGGGCTTGCGTATCACAATGAAACAATGACCGCCGGGTATATGAGTGTCTCGGGGGGGGGGGGGGGTCGTTGCTTCATTGTGGACAGACCAAATTCGATCAGCTGAACAGTCACTGTTGTTCTGTCATTGAGCTACCTCAGCTCGGCGACCATATGGGCTTGAAAACTGCCATGGCCTGCACTCTCGACATGGTGCACACCAGTCCAGCACGGCCGTCACTACACAAACAGCTGTGTGCGGTACGTTACACAGTAAGTTTCGTCTGTCAGTGTGAAGCAGTACTCTAATTACACTCCCTGATTGATGTATACCAGTGGTGCTCACCGCCAGGTCGTGATCACGCTTACGCGTGGATTCACGACCATTTTGACGCATTCCGCCTCGGACACGCTAAGCCATGAATAGATTTTCAACCACGAAAATCTGCTTCGGCTACGCGTGAATGCGGACAAAAATCCGCATTCACGCTCGTGAAACCCGGCGCTGAAGTCGTGGTTTGCGGAAATGCGTCAAACTATGCGGAAGTGACACATTGCAGGCCAATCAGAGTGCCCCAGCCAGGCCCTAGCAACCAATCACAGGAGGGGAGCTATGCCCTCCCCTCCTGAATATAAAGCGGCGGCCATGATGGAAAAGCTCTGTCCTTGCTACTAGACTGTGGTGCTGAGAGGATTATCTCCAGGCCATTGTTGTTTGAGCAAGTGCATTTATTGTGTTAAAAACAAAGCGTTTTTTTTGCTAACACTGCTCTTATACTGTACACAGTTAGCTAGTCAGTGAGTGATTGCTGTAGTCAGTTGTAGTCAGTGTAGTGTAGTGGGAGTGTGGGAGTCTAGTGATTATTTAACTGTGTGTAGTGCTGTGCAGGCAGGTTCAGTGCTGCAGTGTAGTGGGAGTGGGAAATATCTGTGTATAGAGTGCAGGCAGGCAGGTTAGTGCAGCTGCAGTGTTCACTTGTATATTCCAGTGACAGTTATACACTTGTACTATTTGCAGGCAGCCAGTCACACCGCCGGCGCCGCCACTCTCTGCCAGCGCTGTTCAATTATTCTGTCAGTGACCTTGTGCCGTGCCCAGTGCCCACTGCTCGCTCGCTCGCTGGCATATGAGCATCTCATTACACAGTGTGACATCCTTGTGTGCCCACTGCATCCTTCAGTGACCTAGTTGTATATCCAGTGCCCACTGCTGTGCCCACTGCATCCTTCAGTGACCTTGTACTGTGGCCACTGCATCCTTCAGTGACCTAGTTGTATATCCAGTGCCCACTGCTGTGCCCACTGCATCCTTCAGTGACCTTGTACTGTGGCCACTGCATCCTTCAGTGACCTAGTTGTATATCCAGTGCCCACTGCTGTGCCCACTGCATCCTTCAGTGACCTTGTACTATGCCCACTGCATCCTTCAGTGACCTTGTACTGTGCCCACTGCATCCTTCAGTGACCTTGTACTGTGCCCACTGCATCCTTCAGTGACCTAGTTGTATATCCAGTGCCCACTGCTGTGCCCACTGCATCCTTCAGTGACCTTGTACTGTGGCCACTGCATCCTTCAGTGACCTAGTTGTATATCCAGTGCCCACTGCTGTGCCCACTGCATCCTTCAGTGACCTTGTACTGTGGCCACTGCATCCTTCAGTGACCTAGTTGTATATCCAGTGCCCACTGCTGTGCCCACTGCATCCTTCAGTGACCTTGTACTGTGGCCACTGCATCCTTCAGTGACCTTGTGCTGTGCCCACTGCATCCTTCAGTGACCTTGTACTGTGCCCACTGCATCCAGTGATTCATTACTAGCAACATGTCTGGCAGGGTTTCGCGGGGTGAGAGGAAAGGGAGTTCAATTGCCTCAGCCACTTCTGGGACTGCTCCACGTCCATGGAGAGGACGCCCAGCTGTACGTGGTCGTGATGCAGCAGAAAAGGGGGCAGCAAAGCCTGGGCCGAGTCAGCGGACGCCATTGTCCAAATATTTTAAAGTTTCTGGTCCCCGTGTGGTGGTTGAGCAAATGGAACCTGACGTACTCATGGACATCATGACTTCCTCCCAGACCTCTACTGTGAGCACCACTCCAAGCAGTAGCAGCAGCAGCCAACATCCCACGCTTGTTGTGACATCCACCCCAGCACCCACTGGTCAGCAGCCCTCCCAGGATGACAGCGTTCTGTCCCTCAGTCCGGCATCTGGGAACCTGCTGATGCAAGAAGCACAGGACTTACTGGGGACTGATGTGGCAGAGATTGAGATCGGGCCACAATCACAAGCGTTGTTGAGTTCTGGTGATGAAGAAGAGGGGTCTGTGTCTGGGGATGTAGTGACAGAAGAGGAGGCGGGGGAGTCAGAGGAAGAGCTGGATTATGATGATGCTGCTGATGATGACGTTGTGGACCCTAACTATGTGCAGCCTGCTGAGTCCGTGGAAGAATGGTCAGAGCAGGATGACGAGTCACCTCGGCCTAGGCAAGGAAATCGCCATATGTCAGGCAGGGGCAGGGGCATCGGCAGCAGTGGGCTTGGAGGAAGTAGACAGGACACTGCTTCAGCCGGCACCACCACCATGCAACCCCCGGCAACTACTACCACACATTGCTCCGCTGCACCCTCTGCTAGTGGGGGCCGCAGTAAATTAAAGTCACCAGTGTGGGATTGCTTTGAGGAATGTACTGATGACAAAAGGTATGCGGTGTGCAGGTTATGCAGCAAAAGATTGAGCCGTGGGAAAAGTCTGAGCAAGATGGGTACCTCATCCCTCCAGGGCCACCTGAGAAGCCGCCACTGCCGCGAGTATGCGGACTTTAAGAGGAAGCAGGCACTGCTGGCAGGGGTTCCTGAGAGCAGAAGGCCCACCAGCGCAGCAGCATCCTCCCTCCCTCAGGGTCGTGAATCCCCCACAGCAGCAGCAGTAGTAGCACGCAAGCGCTCTTCCACCTCGGCTGCTCAGGACACAGACATTGAGGCTGGCAGCCAGTGTTCGTCTCTCTCCTCTGTCTCCCCTGCATCCCAGCGTCGTCAGACCCTGCTGAGCGGCACCTTTCAGGGTCTGACCAAGCCTCTGCCTCCAAGCCACAGGAGGATCTGCAAACTAAATGGCTTGCTGGCCCGGGCCATGGCATCACAGCTGCTTCCCTACTCCCTGGTGCAGGAGGGGAGCGCCATGCGGACGCTGCTCCAATTTGGCATCCCCGAGTGGCAAGTCCCGAGTCGCCACTATTTCAGCAGGAACGCGATCCCAGCACTCCACAAGTTTGCGGTGGAAAACGTGGCCCGTTCCCTGGACTACTCTGTGGGCAAGCGGGTCCTCGTGACCATGGACTCGTGGAGTAGCAGATTTGGGACAGGTCGCTACCTGTCCTTTACGGCCCACTGGGTGACACTGATGGAAGGGAGGGAGGACAAGAGCGCATCAGCCCAGCTAGTGGTGCCACCACGCGGGATCAGGGGGGATGCAGAAGGGTCCTGTCACGACACTCCCTCAGCACCCGGAAAGCAAGCCCGCCTCGGCAGCAGCAGCGCCAAGCCTCGGCACTGCCAAGCCCTTTTAAAATTGGTGACCCTGGGGAAGGAGAGGCTTACGGCCACCAACGTCCTGGCCGCCCTCAGGAAGCAGGAGCGGAGGTGGCTGACCCCCAGAGGCCTGGAAGTGGGGTATGTGGCAGCCGATAACGGGGCCAACCTGGTGGCAGCAGTGCAGCAGGGAAACCTCCAGCACATCCCCTGCTTGGCCCACGTGCTCAATCTTGTGGTGCAGCGCTTCTTGCGCACCTACCAGGGGATGAGCGAGCTGCTGCAGGATGCCCGGGCGGTGGTACGCTTTTTCCGCCTGTCAGCCACTGCCTCTGCACTCTTGTCCACCTTACAGCAGCAGTATGGAAGGCCACAACACCGGATGATCATCGACATGCCAGTTCGCTGGAATTCGACTCTGGCCATGTTGGAGCGGCTGTGTCAGCACAGGCTGGCTCTTAGGGCCTACATGCTAGACCCAAGTGTCCCCAGCAACCAGCAAGTCCCCATGATTACTGCCACTCAGTGGACACTGATGCAGCAAGTATGCCTGGTGCTGAGTCCCTTCCTGGAGGCAACCAAGATGGTCAGTGAGGAGCGGGCCTCTGTGTGCCAGTGGGTGCCCTTGGTTTGTCTACTGGAGCAGGCAATGGACAATTTAATTGAGCGTGGGGATGAAGCCCTGAGGCAGTTGGAAGAACAGGAGCAGATGGCAGCACAGTCCAGCTCAGAGGAGGGCTCACAGCAGGTAGTGGAAGAGTTGGAGGTCCCTAACCTGAATGAGGAGGAGGAGGAGGAGCAGAGTGCAGCAGGCGTTGTACGTGGATGGCGGTTTGAGGAGGACAACGACATGGCACAGGAAGAGGACAGGCATGCGTTATGGGACAATGGCTAGGACGAGGAAGATCTTGCTGGCAGGGCCCACTTGTTTCCCATGGCTGTGCACATGTTGCGCTGCCTTCGCAGGGACCCCCGGGTGATCCAGATGCGTTCAAGGGAGGACATCTGGATTACCTTGATGCATGATCCCCGTCTGAAGGGGAAGCTGGGAGACTTAATGACGCCACCCACCACCGAGCAACACACAAGGGAGTTGAAGGAGGCCCTTGTGCGCAGACTACTGGAAGCATTCCCCCAGCCTTCCACCCCCACTGTAACTGCTCTGCCAAGCCAGCAAGAGGTGCCTGCCATTGCCACTAGCAGCACAACAACAACCACCAGCAGCAGCAGCAGCAACTGGCGCCCCGGAGACCTGAAGAGCCTAAGCAAGAGCCTGTATGCAGTGCAGCAGCCCAGAACAGAGGTGCCCGCCACAGCATCCACCACCAACCAGCCAAGCAACGACTGACCACCATGGTGTCTGACTATATGGGGTCATCCAGCGGGCTCAATGACACCGACAGCCCCGTGGACCCCTTGGAGTACTGGGTCAAGAGACTGGACATCTGGAGCGAGCTTTCCCAGTACGCCCTGGAACTCCTATCCTGCCCTCCTTCCAGTGTCCTCTCAGAGAGATGCTTTAGTGCGGCCGGTGGCGTGGTCACAGAGAAGCGCTCTCGGCTCTCCCACGCCTCTGTGGACAAACTCACCTTCCTGAAAATCAACCAGGCTTGGGTGGAAGGTGAGTTCCTGGCCCCTATTGTCGGACACAGGGGGACATGAAGTGGCTGCTGCATGTGCTGTTGTTAACTATGCCTGCCTTTATAAAGACAGTTACTACCTGCCTAGTGCCTACCTTGGTTAATTTTTTGGTGTTATGGTACTACTACCAGTAAGTTGCCATGGTCCTCCTTCTGAGCTGCTGAACTGACCGCCCGCTTTGTCCTCCTGACTCAGTCGCTACTACACTCTGCGTTCACACTGCCCGGGTCGCCGGGTGCATTTAATTTTTTGGCCAGCACTATGACGCTGTGCTACTACTACTGTGCTGCTGCTGCTGAACTGACCGCCCGCTTTGTCCTCCTGACTCAGTCGCTACTACACTCTGCGTTCACACTGCCCGGGTCGCCGGGTGCATTTAATTTTTTGGCCAGCACTATGACGCTGTGCTACTACTACTGTGCTGCTGCTGCTGAACTGACCGCCCGCTTTGTCCTCCTGACTCAGTCGCTACTACACTCTGCGTTCACACTGCCCGGGTCGCCGGGTGCATTTAATTTTTTGGCCAGCACTATGACGCTGTGCTGCTACTACTACTACCAGTATGTTGCCGTGGTCCTTCTGTGCTGCTGAACTGACCGCCCGCATAGACCTTCTCCTGACTCAGTCGCTACCACCACTGCACTCTGCGTTCACACTGCCCGTGTCCACTGACAACTCTGCTGCGATGTCATTGCTAATTGCTGCAAAAAAAAAAAAAAAATTTACAAAAACCTCTCTGGAGCCTTTTTGCCGTCAGCCACTCATCCTCCTCCAGCGGTACCTTCGCCGCCAAGTGCCATTGGAACTCGCCTTCACCTCTTTGACTGCTTAACGCGTATATCCCTTTTTAAAACCACTTATTACCAATTAATAGCCCCATTTAAAGTGTTGATTTCACTTTAAAATCCATTTTCTCTAGAAAAAAAATTTTTGGGGGAATTTTTTATGTTGAAGTTATGTTGCCCCTTATCACCTCGATAATCCATGCTATTTGGGGGACTGTAGCATGTATGGGGGCTTTGTTATTAACGTTAAAAGAAAATCCGCCTCCGGGCGTGAATCCGCGCGTGATTACGCCATTCACGGGAAAAAATCCGCGTGGTTGCGTGGACGCGGACGAAAATCCGCATGCGGCGGGGCCGAATGCGGATTTTTTTTTGCAACCACGCGGATTTCCGAATTCGTGGATGAGGCACATCCGAGCATCCCTGATGTATACACATGCAAGATGTTTTAAAGCACTTTAGGCCTCCAATTTAGCATGCAATGTGATTTCTGCCCTTAAAACGCCTGCTTTGTGTCAAATCCAGATTTTTCCCCGGGACTTTTGGAGTGTATCCCACTCATCCATGCAAAAACTCAAATGTTAGACCCCTTGAAACATCTTTTCCATCACTTTTCTGGCCAGCATAAATGTTTCTAGTTTTCAAAGTTTGCATACCCATTGAAGTCTATTGCGGTTCGCAAAAGTTTGCACGAACCAAACTTTTGCGGAAGTTCATGTTCGAGGTTTGTGAACCAAAAATCGAAGGTTTGAGCCTTCTCTATACAGGATAAAACCTCTAAAGCTTTTGCTGAACAGGACAATGATTCAATAACTTCTGCTTCACTGCACAGAGATTCATCAGCATTGGCTAGACTAGACTGTAATTCTAAGACAGATGCTAAACAGGTGAGTATTACTACAACACCAACTGAAGTCAGCAGGACTTCTGAGTCTGCTAGAGATTTTGAATCATCCATAGAGCAGGATGAAGCTATAGAAGTATCTACTAAAATGATCACTGAAAAATCCATGGTGCAGGGCAAAACCATAGAAACACCTGCTGGACAGGGCAGTGACTCGGTGACCTGAGCTTCATTAGACAGGATTACTGAGTAATCCATGGTACAGGGCCACATTACTAGAGCCTTTCCTGGACAAGGTAATGATTCAGTGACTTCAGGTTCACATAACAAAGCTTCTGAATCATGCACTGAACCAGACAAAAGTGCTGAAACAGGAGGATCAGAGCACAAAATTTGTGAATCCAAACTCAAGTTCTTCAATTGTGAAACTGGAAAATCAGATGCTGGGGTTCTAAGGTTACTAGAAAGGATTTGTGAGACTCAGGAACTGAAGGGCTGGCAACTAACAAAGTACATCTATTGGTGTCAACTGAATCCTGCAGTCCACAGGATCAAGGAAACAAATCAGAAGGAATTTGTGGTTTTTTTGCAAAACATTTTGCAATCAATTTAACAAATTTCAGGGGGTCATCCAAGACCTCCTCACTTTCATCAGCAACTTCCTCAGCCCAAGTTCTCATCTTGCTATCAAGCAGGTATAAGATAATAAACCTGGACTGCTGAAATGCTGTAGCTGATCTGAAGAAAGAACATTAATTAAAAACTTGGCAATTCCGCAACAAAGTCGGGAAAGACTTGTTGCCTTCATTATAAAGAGTTAGAGAAGTAAGATGTGCATCTTCTCTTGGTTGTTAGGATCAAAGCTAGCAGGTGAGGCCATTGCTAGGGACAACGGAGAGACAAGATTAACATGCAGACTACCAGAGATATCATGCAAAATCATTTCCCATGCATAAATCAGTGAGAAAAATCACAAATTCATGCACACACAGATTCGTTTCGATTAAAGTAAAAGCAGACTCAATGCATGCTTTCAAAAAAAGTATCTAAACAATTTCCAATCACACTCCAATTCATAAATTAATGCTTCAATTTCCCATTTTTCAAATGGAGATCCCATTCACTCTCGACAGGAGCTGGAAAATTATCCTGAGCATAATCTACAGCTTGAACTGTCTGCATGGAGATAACAGGAGCAGTAATAATCTGACATACTTTTGCAGGAGATTTTATGCAAGAAATATACACTGACAAGGAAATGACCTGACTGGCTTCATAATGACTAAGGTGTTTCCTAGCCTCAAGAATTTGCAAAATCTTTATTAAATCTTTCATCTGAGAATCTGCAAAAACTCCCTGCTGCACTTAATTTGCACAATACTCTGTAGTATTTTGTCATGAGAATATTCAAACAATTCTGTAAAACAAAAATTCATTTACAGTATAGTTTCATAAGTCTCTCCCCCTTTTGTGTCTTGGTAACCATTATACATTTTATTCATCATGTTAATTTTATCACTGTCATTACCAATTCGATAATTTGTATTTTGTATTATTCTTTGTATTTTGTCACCAATTATGTATTCTGTATATTGGTGTACACCATTGTCTGTATTATGATGTACCCCATGTTTGTTTCTTACTTTGTACAGCATCACGGAATATGTTGGCGCTTTATAAATCAATAATAATAATAATAATAATAATAATAATAAGTGCATTTGACTCCCATGAATGACAATTGACTTTCAGTATCTCCTGGTAACAGAGTATGACTAGAGCTCTGATGTGCTGTTGCTATGGGCAATGGAGCAGCAAGATTTGCAGATTTAGGCCCAGTGCACACCAAAAAGCTCTAGCAGATGTGCAAAACGCTAAAGTTTTTGAAGCAGATTTCAGAGTGATTCTAGGCATGTTTAGAGACATTTTCTAAACATGCCTAGCATTTTTTGGAGCATTTTTTGTGTAGCAGATTACAAATATTGTTACAGTAAAACCTGTTACTGAACAGCTTCTGTAACAAAAACGCCTGGAAAACCGCTCTGATGTAGTGTTTTTCCACTTTCCTATACTTTGAGGCAGAAATGCCTCAGAAATCAAAAAAATGCTGCAGCCCCCGAGTTTGCATTTGTAGAACAAACAAACTGCTCTGGTGTGCACCATCCCATTCACTTTCATTAGCCAAGCGGTTTTCCTCCTGCAAGCATTTTAAAAAATGCTCCAGAACCGCTATGATGTGCACCAGCCCTCAGACCTATGACATGCTATTGCTGTAGGCAACGGCACTGCTGGCTGTGAACATTTTCTGAGACAGCTTTCTGTATCCTTCCCCTAAACCATGATGGTGAAGAATCTTTGTCTTCAGGTCATTTGAGAGTTGTTTTGAGACCCCCATGTTGCTATTCTTCAGAGAAAATTAAAAGAGGATGTAAACTTACAATTGACCCCTTAAATACTCTTTCTCATAATTGGATTCACCTGTGTATGTAGGTCAGGGGTCACTGAGCTTAGCAAGCCAATTTGAGTTCCAATAATTAGTTCTAAAGGTTTTGGAATCAATAAAATGTCAACAGTGCCCACATTTATGCACCTGCCTGATTTAATTAAACAATTATTGCGCCCTTTCTGTAAATCCAATAAACGTCATTTCACTCCTCAAATATCACTGTGTGTGTCTCCTATATGATATATTTAACTGACATTTTTTATTGTAACAACCCACGATTTATACAGGAAAATCATGACAATTAACAAGGTTGCCAAAACTTTCGCATCCCACTGTATCTCCGTGAGGTCTACTTATCAACCTCTTTCTCCTCTACCATGGCCTGTTTGTTCACTGTGATCAATGCAATTCTCTGTCCTCCATTTTAGAAATAGCGGTGACCCTGTAACAGCTTCCTGGTCAGCACAACGTTTGGCCCACATGAGACATAGGGAAACATGGACATCATCACCTTGCACATCAGTTGTCCTTTCAGTTGTAAAGGCAGCAACTGATATCTAACTGACAGCAACTGATATATTTCAGTTCTGACAATATCTTGTCAGAACTGGAAGGAATCATTGTTAGAAGCAAATGGTGAGCTTCTGAGAGGAATTGTATAGCTATGCCCTGCAGGAAGACTCTTCCTTTTCCAGGGACAAAGATAGTCAGCTTCGATTCCTTATGCATGGCTTACGCCAATGTGTGTGCCTGCAAACCCCCACTCCCCCGTTCTGACAATATTTTGTCAGAACTGAAATATACCAGTTACTGTCAGTTATATATCAGCAGCTGTCAGTTACAACTGAATGTACAAGGTAATGTCCATGTTTCCCTATGGCTCAAGTGGGTGATATTACAGTGTGCTGACCAGGAAGCTGTTATGGGGTAATAGCCATTTTTAAAATGGTGGACGGAGATATCCACTGATCAAAGTGGACAAACAAAATAACCGTGTATGGTTATTTTGACTTTTTATTTTCAGTTCAGGTTCTCTTTAAAATTGTGCCTAAGAATATAAGTGACCAGCACTGGGTAGTTCAAACTGTAGAGTTATTCACTTGCAGAATGTGAACAACTTCAGCCGGGACATTCAGCCACAAAGAAGGATGTAACTTACAGCTCTTATTTGTATGTATAGCTCTTGCTGCAAGCAGCATATAGAGGACACACTCAGCTGCAGGGGCTATGTGCACGCTGCAGCCAGGTCTGCTCACTACAGACTGTTGCCGTTTCGAGCGACTAACCAGTGTCTAACTTCCTGAAAATATATCAGGGACAGTCTCAGAGCCTTTATGCCACCCTCGCATATGATCTATCAGGCCAAAAGGACACGAAAACAACTTTTGAATTCCATACTCTAAAAAACTGATAAGCCCCTTAACACTCAAACGTTAGGACAACACTTTATTCACTTTGGTTTTATTATGTTCAAATGTCAACATGTTAAACGAGTAAAACTCAAATAGTGTAACGGTCACTTGTTTGGTGACGACAGAGCTCCTTTTATTGCAGTTTCTTTATGTGCTTTTGCTCGTCTTTATGAATGTGTAACCAAGGTACATTTGTTTACGCTAACTTTTGACCAGAAAGCTTTTATCATCTTGTGCATTTCCTGTTACTTTGTGATTAATGCACAAAAGTTTTTTAGTGCCTTTCATACCCACGTCATGTTTTTAAGATTGCTGATTTCCTGTTATCTTGAGATTTCCTTCAATTAAAGTACTCCTGTACCCACCTTTTAAGACCTGTAAAAAAAAGCACCACCGCACAACTCACCTACTCCTGGATCCCTTCGCTGTCTTTTCCGCCCTGTCAGCTATCCCATTCCGCCGCCGTGTCCTCTTGTATCTGCAGGCATCTTCACTGCTATGGCACTGACCCAGAAGTAACACGAAACTCAGTGCCATATCGGTGAATATGAAGGCAGATACGAGAGCATACAGCAGCGTGGCAGGAGAGCTGACAGGGCGTAAAAGACAGAGTTGTGTGGTGGTGCTTATTTCTTGGTGATCGCCGGGAAGGTTAACTGCCATTTCCTCCACTCCCATATTCGAAGTAAAAGACAGTTGAAGATTTCGGCTGAAGAGAACGGGGACCCCTAGGTGTACTGGACTGAGAGTATGGGGCTGTGAAATATGTCACAGCACTGTTCACACATCGGCACCTAGCATAATCAAAGGGGTTAAGCAACCTTGAGAAAAAAATGTGTTAGTTCTTTGCCCACATTCATGTAGCTTAGCACTAATGTGAGAACTTAAAGAGACTCAGAGATGAGTCTTCCTGCTTTTTTTTAGCTCGGATGTGTCCCTCGCCGTCCTCCGTTCAGTCGCTGTCAACTCCCACTACTCGGCTCAGTGGAGCTCAGACTGAATGAGTGACGTCAGCCGGGGCCTTTTGCGCTTGCGCAGAAGGTCCGCGCATGTGCAGAAGGTCCGTCACTGAGCCGCTTACCGGGGTAGAGTGTGGCTGAACTGAGGCGCTGAGAAGGACGGGGAGGGACACATCCATACTTATGGGGCTGGTGGAACCCCAGGTAAGTAAAAAAAACAGCAGGAAGACTCAGCTCTGAGTCTCATTAAGCATAATTTATTACTGAATGATTCATAATAGCTTTTCAGCTTTCTCTCATATGTGAGTTAAAGAACAACTCCACCATGTGGCATGTAATAACTTAAGTGGAGTTGCATAGGGGTGTTAGATTAATGCTCAAGTCGCCAAAGGCCTTCTCTGTATCTCTGTTTCTGAAAATCCTGACAAATCACACGTAGAACACAAGCACCGCTCTCCCTGGCTATCATTCTTCTTTTTCATGTTTATTATAATGCATGACTGTAGATATCATATGATGAAATATTTGTAGATTCCTGCGTTTTTAAAAAGAGACCACGGAAGCTAGAGGAGCAAAGAAGAATATATGTGAGATGTGATTCAGGGATGTATTTCCACTTCCACTAAGGATTTTTTCCCTTAAAATCCAGAGCAATTTACATTTCAGCGCTGCTTCCATTCATTCAGCACTTTTTTTTTTTCACCACAAATTAGCCTGCTAAGAATTATTATTTTTTTATTTTTATTTTTAAGGGTATAAGGGAAAAAGAAGAAAAAAATTGAAAACTCAGTTTCCCGGCATGATATTTTTAAAATAAAACGTTTGTTTTTCTTTTTTTTATTGTACTCTTTGCAAAAACAAACAACAGTTATATGCCCTCATGGCATACATATTTAAAAATCTAAGTCCCTAAGACCATGTGCTCGAGCCAGAAGTTACTTACAATATTAAGAGATAAAATAAAACCTACCTGCTATTCTGAAATGGAGAACAAGATCACAATAGAAGAACTTAAAGTGTAACCGTATGGGTACAAAATCACACAAGAAGAAGGTGATGGAGCAAAGTGGTCTGTACACATAGATAGGCACCCAGGAGCAGCAATGAGGGACCAGAGAGAAACAAGGGAAGCCTCATTAAGATCCAGAGGCATCCATCTCATTAGATAAGTATGTGTTTATGAACCCAACATTCGGCCTGGGTTCTCTTTAAACTGTCTCCAAATGCTAAAAGCCCTCGCCCAGATGTGTTTACTAAAAAATATTATGTAACATACGCAGATATTTTGTTAAAACCGATGACTTTAATGGTATTGCGGAGGTTTAATGGTATTGCGGAGGGGCGAAAAGTTTTCTAAGCAAAGCTTAGAAGCACATACTACAGTACTAGCTAAACCAGACAAAGACCATACCATAAATCTAGATATCAGATTGTTTGCTAAGAATTTGGCAAAAAGATTAAAGACAAAAAATACCATAAATGATTCAACTGGATCAGGCTGGATTTATTATGAATAGGGAAGCGAGGGATAACTCATATAAACCTTTAAAGTGTACCAGAAATGAAGACAAGTGACAGTTTTATACATACATGGAGCTTCGTCCAGCCCCATACGCACAGATCATTCCCCACACCACCGTCCTCAGGTTTCTCCGGCTCCGGTACTGGATCCTGTAGCTTTGGCATTCGCGGACAGCTTGACACATGTGCAGTGCGTTCCCTCTGTCTCTCTCTGGCGGAGAATAGTACTGTGCCTGCACAGCACTGTACTCTGTCAGAGAGAGACAGAGAGAGCGCATTGCGCATGCTCAGACTTGCCACGACTGGCCAAAGTTACAAGACCCGTTACCAGAGCTGGAGGAGGCATAGGAAGACGGCGTGGGAACGAACCATACGGATGGGGCTGGTGGAAGCCCCAGGTATGTATAAAACTGTCACTAGTCTTGGCCTCTGGCACACTTTAAATATTATTCACTGGACAAAATTTCATAAAAAAATTAATCTAGACAAATTCACAGTGTCACTCAGCCTGCATTAAACAAACTATAATTTTATTGGTTCCGCATAGTATGCGGAACCAAAAAAATTATAGTGTGTTTAATGCAGACTGAGTGACACTGTGAATTTGTCTAGAGTAATCTTTATCACATTCAGGCTCCCCTAATCAGTTAGGGTATTACACAATAAACGTATATTTAGTGAGCGCTGGATATTAATTTTGTAAAAAAATTAATGGTTTTGTCCACTGATGTGGACAAGGCCTTTGATAGAGTTAAATGGTAACTCAAGAACCAAGAATTAGCGCATTGTTGCCGTTGTTACCATTGTTACGATTAGAACAACTTTTACCTTTAATCAGAATGAACAAAAATATTCATGGGATGCGTATAAATGATAAGGAATACAAACTTACAGTCTATGCTGATGACATGTTATTTTGTTTAACAGACCCCATAACTACATTACCAAGTATTGTGAAGTAAATTTGTCTTTATTTAACGAAATATCCAACGGTAAAATACATTTTGGCAAATCTAAATGTATTAGTAGTCATTAATCTATTGATACTCTGGACATGATCCAACAAAACCTATCATTTGGGCAAGACTCTCTAACACTGCTACGGCCTATAGAGCGCATCCTAGTGGCTGCAGCTCTGGTGCTTTGAGTCCGCCAGGAGAAAAGCGCGATATAAATCTTTCTTGTAATTTGTCATCGTTGCATACAAATTAAAAGCACTTAAATACCTAGGGATCCAACTCCCAGTAGAATTAAAAGATTTGTTTTCACTAGACTACATACATGTCTCTACTGTACAAGATTACTAGGGATTTACCATCTTAAAGTTGCTTGGGGAGAATCGCCAAAGTTATTTTCCCATTGAAAATGCTAGTTTCAATTTTGAAAAAATATTTTCGAAAGTACATTGTATTTTTTGTGATATATGGATATAAGAAAGAAGGCACAACATGAATTTTCGCAAAAAACACAAAATTTAGTTCATGATTTAACAGGAAAGGACACCCTTCAAAGCAAAAAATTGCAAAAACTTGAAAAACTGCATGCATATTACAAAATTATTTCTAAAGCTATTTTTAATGGAAAGTCGATTTTTCATTGTTTTTTGCGAAAATTAACCACTTAAGCCCGAAGGGTTGTTTATTATTTGCATCTGAGCAACTTTCACCTCCCATTCATTTGCCAATAACTTTATCACTACTCATCACAATTAATTGATCTTGTTTTTTTCTGCTACCAATTAGGCTTTCTTTGGGTGATACATTTTGCTAAGAACTAATTTATTCTAAATCCATTTTAACAGGAATATTAAGAAAGAAATGGAAAAAAATCATTATTTCTCAGCTTTTGGCCATTATAGTTTAAAATTAATACATGCTACCATAATTAAAACACATGTCTTTTATTTGCCCATTTGTCCCGCTTATTACACCATTTAAATTATGTCCCTATCACAATGTATGGCGCCGATATTTTATTTGGAAATAAAGGTTCATTTTTTCAATTAGCCATCACTATTTACAAGCCCATAATTAAAAAAAAAATATATTAATATACTCCTTTGACATGCATATTTAAAAAGTTAGGTAACTATTTATGTTTTGGTTTGTTTTTATTGTAATTTTTTTTTTTTTAGTAAAAAATGTATTTGGGTATTTTTTTGATGTGGGAGGTAAACAGCTAATTTTGAATGTTAAAAAATTTATTTATTTAATAAAAAGTGGATGTTGGTGTAGTTTTACTATTTGGCCACAAGATGGCCACAGTCAAAAAGTCCTGGGAGCAATCGATCTCGCTCCCAGGAACAAGAATGAAGGTGGGAAACTTTTTTTCACTTGGAAAAATTGCAGCCTCTGATTAGAGGCTGTCAGTTTTTCTGGGGGGGGGGGACTTTGATGAATGAATGGGATCTATAATCCCATTCATTGATCGCTGGGCTAACGGCCGGCAGCGGGAGCACGCGCAGCCCACGGAAGTGTGCGCAGCCCAACTGGACGAAAATGTTCGTCCAGTTGGGCTTAAGTGGTTAACCTATTTTGGTTCCTGGACGTAGTTTCTACGTCCAGGAACCATGCGCGCTACCGCGCGCTCCCGCGGCCGATCGTGCGCGTGCACGCGCACTCCTGGCCGCAGATTCGATAGCCAAGGAATCAATGTATCGGGCTATGAAGCCCGATCTCTGATTCCTCTCCCCCGCTGAAAAAGCGACAGCTTCTCTCGGAAGCTGTGCTTTTTCTGGCTGTCTCCTTCCCGATGCGTCACTCTAAGCGCGTGCTACGCTTAGAGTGACGTCATGTAAACAAACTCATCTTGTGGCCAAAAAGTAATACTACACCTGAAAAAAAAAAAAAAGAATTAACACACATTTACATTATAAATCTATTGTTTACCTCCCACCCTCCCAAAAGTACCCAAATAAAATGTTTACTATAAAAAAACAAAAAACATAACAATAAAAAAAACAAAACATGTAAATATTTACCTAAGGGTCTAAACTTTTTAAATATCAATGTAAAGATGAAATATTTCTATATTTTTTTTATTTTAAACTTGTAAATAGTGATAGATGCAAAATGGAAAAAATGCACCTTTATTTCCAAATAAAATATTGTCGCCATACATTGTGATAGGGACATAATTTTAACGGTTTAATAACCGGGACATATGGGCAATTACAATATGTGAGTTTTAATTATGGAGGCATGTATTATTTTAAAACTATAATGGCTGAAAACTGAAAAATAATGAATTTTTCCATTTTTTTCTTATTCTTCCTGTTAAAATGCATTTACAGTAAAGTGGCTCTTAGCAAAATGTACCCCCCAAAGAAAGCCTAATTGGTGGCGGAAAAAACAAGATATAGATCAGTGCATTGTGATAAGTAGTGATAAAGTTATAGGTTAATGAATGGGAGGTGAACATTTCTCACGTGAAAACGACGGAACCTGAATGGGTTAATATGAAAAGAATATCAGCATTTTGGCTCATTACTGCTATCTAGTGATAAAGAAGCTTTACTTGGTTTGGAAGAATAGCTAAACTAAAAATGAATATTCTACCACAGCTCCTTCTTCCCATAATGATGATCCTGATATTAGTCCCTTTTAAAATATTTTAATAAAGTAAAATCAATATTTCTTAAGTTCGTTCATAAGGCTAAAAAGCCAAGATGGGCATATAAACTCTTAGGGCCATATCCTATTCAAGGTGATAAGTAGCTTGCAGATGCGAGCTACTTATCACCTTGCCATCGTGCGAGGATTACCGGCAAATCCTATTGCCCATATCCTTCGCGCATTGGCCGACCGTTAAAGAGGAGCTGTTAGGTATAAGGTCTCAGAGAAAATAAACACATATATCAGTAGCTAAAGATTGGCTGTACTTACATTACATATGCATTTCACTGTCTATGTTTGTACTTCACATAATTTTTATATAGTATTTGCAGAGACTGATGCTCCTGACAGCTCATGGCAGGTTCCATGTTTGTCTGTCTCCTATGAAGCCAAATGTGTCGTCATGTCCTGCCTGCTTCCTGATGATTCCACTCTCACAAACGCTGGTAATGAATAACACTACTGTGCAGTGAATATTAATTAGCCATGTGGCTAGGAACAATAGCGGACTCCTGCAGTGTACTCTGCCCTGAGATTTATTAGTGCTGTGAGCTAGACTGTTACATGCTGTTGTAACTTGAGCCTCACTAGCAGCTAGGGGAGGGCCCCAGAATGCTTTGCAGTATCTGTTATTCGGCTCGCGTCCTCCTTAGGAGCCTGGGAATACGGAGCCTTGCTGTCAGCAAACATCTAAAGTAAGAGAGATTTTTAACTGCAGTATTGCCTATTTGGCTTCCTTCTAAACTGTTTAACACAGGAGAATATAGGTTTAAATTAGCTTTTGCAGCCTGACAGTTACTCTTTAAGGAGTATTACTCAGGCGAAAGCCTGAGCGATGCTCCCTTTTACCGAGCGATTGGGAGTGAGGTTTACGCTGTGGTGCTGTCCATCAGCACCACGGCCTCACTCCCCACACAT
Organism: Hyperolius riggenbachi; assembly: GCF_040937935.1. Classification (NCBI taxonomy): domain Eukaryota; kingdom Metazoa; phylum Chordata; class Amphibia; order Anura; family Hyperoliidae; genus Hyperolius; species Hyperolius riggenbachi. Next base: position 466,133,159 of record NC_090647.1, read on the forward strand.
GCGCACTCGCCTGCCGAACATCGCCGACATCTTCCGCAGCAGCATCTGGGGGTCTCCTTTAATAAGGAGACCCCCAGAGCTCCCCGTCGGGTCGCCACACAGTTTAGAAGCCCCCGCGCAGCTCTGCAAAGGCTCCCCTGTCATACGTACCGCCGCCGATCACCCGCCGCCTCTCGCCGCAAAATCCGTCACGTAATTACAGTGTATCTAACACTGTAATTACTGTCCGCATAAAGGGGCCCGGGCAAAGCATCTTTGAATCTGCAGCCGGGCTCCCCATTGGTCTGCTGTCTGAGCCATTTTATTGGTTCAGACAGCAGACCAATGGGGAGCCCGGCTGCAGATATTAAAGGAGACCCCCAGATGCTGCTGCGACGACGTGCATTAGCTAGTTTAGACCTGCTTTTTGCAGGTCTAAGCTAACGCTCATGTCTGCCGGGAAGCATCGCTTCCCGGAGACATGATAAGGGTAATTGGATTCCGTGGTAAGAACTCGCTGGGCGATTATATCGCCCAAGCACGTTCTTTTCCGCCTCGGGGGGTCTAAAGTTTAATTAGATTAGGCGATGCCCCCATCGCCTAAATTAAGAACTCGCCAGTGCTTAGCGCTGGCGAGTTCAGCAATAGAATATGGCCCTTAGTTAGGTCTAAGCCACAAGGTAATTTGAGACGTCCTGACCTTTATAATTATTGTAAAGCATCCATGAATAACCACTTAAGCCTATCTGGACGAGTATATTTGTCCAGATAGGTGCAGCTAAAGGCAAATTGGACGAGAATTCTCGTCCAGTTTGCAAACAGCAGAACCGTCGGGGTGCACTTCTCTGAACCAATCGCAATGCCTGTGATGAAAGGGCATGACCCCTATCAGAGGCCATGTCCATTGATAAGAATGTAATTTTTTTTTTTACTTTATTAACGTTAAAACACTGCCTTGTAAGCCAAGGCGTGTTTATCGCCATCTAGTGGTGAAAAGTGAAATTACTCTGCACAGATTTTGTATTAAAAAAAAACAACAAACCAGTAAATACCCACGCCATACATATTAATAAAAGATAAGTCCCTAAGGCAACTATTAATGGACTTTTGTTGTTGTTTGATTTTTTTGTTTTTTCTTCTGTCCTGAAGGTCAAAACATCTGCGGGTTGAAGTGGTTAATACAATGCTGGATTGGGATAATATACAATATATTATTGAATAAGATAAAGGTTGGATTTCTTCAGAAGAGACCCTAACAAATAGGGTGAGAGTCTTGTCAGGGACCCCCTATATACCTCCCTTGTTCCAAATACTGGCAGACTCTACACCAAAGTGGGTTAGACAGGCATTAAAAATTTGAGATGGATGGCACAAACCCGCACTAACTCACCCCTGAAAGTTTCCCATATTTTTAACCAGGCTTTAAAAAATTCGTTTTTTGGGGGGACTGGAAGAGGAGTAAACTAGTAAAAAAAATGTTTTTCATTGAAAGAGGTTTAAAACTATACTGAGAACTTAATATTAATTATTATTATTAATTAATAAAGCGCCAACATATTTAGTGGCCTCGTATAAAGTAGGAAAACAACAAGGGGTACATAATGATAAAGCAATGATATGCATCAAATATGAACACTGGTACAAAATACAGAACTGGGACCTTCATATTTGATTTTGGCCACACACTGCTTCCAGGTGTTAATTAATATGTATGGTATAATGCAAGCAGTGTCCATTGCAGTTCACACACATTGTAATGTGAGACCAGATAAGACAAAACACAGAACATTTATATTGCGCTTTTCTCCTGGCAGACTCAACGTGCTTCAGGGCTGCACAGACTACCAGGATCATTAGGGAACCTTGTCTAAAGACTCCTTACAGTTTTACGCACTGGCTTGAGCCAGTGGGTCATATGCAATTAATTTTTTCTCCTGAATTTTCTCCTAGGAGGTAATTTTTCATTTTCTATTTAAAATTACTTTTTTTGCACTTTGCAATTGAAAAGGTACCAAAAAGTAGGTGAAAAACGGCTGTCAATAGTATTTTTAAGTATGTTCTTGCTTGCTGGTGGTTTAAAAGACATTTTATCGACAAGTTTGAAAATATCACCTAGGAGAAAACTCAGGCGAAAAATGGAATTGCATATTGGCCAGTGTGCGTTATGCAATGCATATAAGACAACAAAAGTGTGATCTAGTGGAAATATACATTGTGAGAATTCGCATATGGTGACTTTTGGATACTTGGGCCCATGTGCAATTCACTTTTTCTCCCGAGTTATCTCCTAGGAGATCATTTTCATCTTCTGATTAAAATAACTTTTAAGCATTTTACATTAGAAAAAGTGCCCAAAAGTTAGAGAAAAAGTACTATGAAAATTATTTTGAGTATTTTTTTGCTTGCTGGTCATTTAAAAAGGCATTTTATGACAGGGTGTAAAAATATAACCTAGTAGAAGACTCAGGAGAAAAAGTGATTTGCATATGGGCTCTTGACTATCAAAACTATGGCCCATATGCAATTCCCTTTTTCTCCTGAGTTTTCTACTAGGTGATATTTTCACAACTTGTAAATAAAATGCCTTTTAAATCATCAGAAAGCAAGAGAATACTCAAAATTATTTTAATAGTACTTTTTTGCTTACTTTTGGGTAATTTTTCAATGGCAAGGTGCTGATAAACCATTCTAAATTGAAGATGAAAAATTACCTGCAAAAGAAAAAGATTGGGATGCGCTAGAGCATATACATACACTGACCCCTCAGGGGAGCCACCCACTGTCACAAAAATACCAGTAGTGAAACAACTTGCAGAGGGTGTCTTCAAAACAGTATCAACATTTTATTAGAATATCATTAACACCTTCATAACATTACCCCTCTCCCTCCTTAAAAAACACGGCCGTGTTTTCCAAACATCAGCTGACTCCACACACATTCAACTTTAGCACTATTAGGCAGCCTCAATTGCTAGCATAACATTCCCTACATCAAGGGATTTGATTGGCACTCTTAAGTCTCTAGCAATCTCGCTATGTGATGATATAATGTCACTTGATTGTACCAAAGCCCAAACTGATGTATATCATGCAGCGGATACACTGGAGGAGCGATTTAGGCAGCTTCAATGTAACATGAATTTCAACGATTCCTTCAATTGCAAGCATGGACACTATTTCAATCATTGTCCCAGCTTCTGGTTACAGGTTGTATAGTACTCGGGTAGTCTCATCACCACCTTATAACTTCCATCATGCCCATCACAGAATCACATGCAAAGGGATCCATATGGTGCCTTTCTCCTGGAGTTAAAGCTTAATCACAGCTACTGCAAGTGGTGTCACACTACCACAGCTCCAATCACAGGCTTGAATAAACAGTCACATATATAGCATGCCATGCAAAAGCGGACATACAGCTGCGGATACACAGTACTGCCCTGCGGGCTCTCACCACAGCTGGTTAGCGTGTCACTGTCCGCCTTGTTGCCCTGCATCACAGCTCCAGACTCCGCTGCTGCGTATTTCCGTCTAGCGGGGGCATTCACTTGCAGAGACTCCAGGCGTTGCGTATAGCGTGCTCCGCTTACTGATGTTCCGGTCAGCTGATCGTGATGACCGTGTCACATGACATGTTTCGCTCGATACTACTCCGAGCTTTCTCAAACGTTAGTTGGGATTGGCTACAGCCTCTTTTATTGGCTAGTCACATGCTTCGTGATTGTCCAATTAAAATTCAGACCTTTTTTACCTAGCAACAGATGATGGAATTGTAGACCTATCACCACCTCACTCACAGTACTCAACAACTTAACTACTTGAGTTCTGGTTGCCTCTAACGCTGTACTGAAATAAAGTATACCGGTCATTCTTTCATCACTGGCTTATCAATGTACTCATTGGCAGGAAGATCATGCAGATGCAAACTCAGTTGTATTTTCAAAATAGAGAGCACAATGGAATTAACTGTAGCCGGGTATGGACGCACACAATGTGATCCTGACAATTTATACGCCTAGGGTCACATACGTGTGCGACCCACCCCGATCACAGCACCCCAAGTACAAACAGTACACATATCATTCATGTCCACCGCCTCTTACAGAGCGCCCAGGGACCCACCACAGCGTAGGGGCTGCTCAGCTCTTTAATCCACACCACAGCAACCCCCAGCCCACAGCGGCCTCCCTAGAGCACTCCACATCATCTTGGCAGAAAAGGAACCAGAGACATGTCAGTATTCAAACCTCTGGGTATAAGTGTATGCAATCTAAATATCCATCTGATCTCCATCTGTTTTTTACCTCCCAGGAAAAAACTCAAGAGAAAAAGTTAATTGCATATGGGCCCAGCTGTTATAATCCAATTTCAAGATTGGATTTGTCATATGAATATTCTCATATAAGGTGTATTGTAACTGTTTGTTACTAATAAAAATAAATAATAATATTAATATTAATAACATTAGCAAATCAACCCCTTTGTCTCTGTATAGTTCTGGTGCTAATTCTGTAGCACCATTAGGCCCAATCCAATTCACTTTTTTTCTTAAGTTTTCTCCTAAGTGATATTTTTACATCTTATCAATAAGATACCTTTTAAGCCAGCAAAACTTTACTTACGGTACTTTTTCAATGAAAGATGAAAATTTAGTTTTATTTAAGTTCAATCATGGGCCAAGCACCTTCAGGGCATTTGAAATGTTAGTCTAAGTGTTGTTTAAATGTGATTGTTAATGGTTAAATGTCCTAAAATAATGGTCTGATTTAATAATGCAAGTTGTATTTTTAAAAATAGCATGTCACTGCCATTGTTTACATTCAGAAATGATTTATCTGTGGCCCCTACCCCTCTGTACTTAGCTTATGCTGAAATGCTGATAAGATCTACAGTACAAACATATTCTAATTCTAAAGCTATGTATACATGTTTTAATCCAACATGTATACATAGCTTTTAGAACGTCTTTGGAGATCTTATCAGAGGAACTTAAAGTGAACTTTTAATTGTAAAAAAGAAAAAAAGTTTCACTTACCTGAGGCTTCGACCAGCCCCTGCAGCTGTCCTGTGCCTGCACCATCCGAACTGAGCCTCTAGTCCCCCTAGTAGTTAAGTTTCTGCCAACTGATCAATCGGGGGTCCACTGCGCCTTTGCTGCACGCATCCTCGTATGCGTTCACGTTGGTGAGCGTGTCCTGCGCAGGTGTAGTAAGAGGTCCTCTCTTACTGCACCTGCGCAGGACACACTCGCCGACACAGAAACGAAACTAACCCATGGCGGGGGACCGGAGGATCGATTTGGCACAACACGGGCACAGGACAGCTGCAGGGGGCTAGTTGAAGCCCCATGTAAGTGAAACTCTTTCTTTTTTTCAGTTAAGGTTCACTTTAAGCGAAAAGGGGAAAAAAGCAATCAATGCATTGCAAAGTGAGAAGTTAAAATATAAGAGAAAACAAGAAATAATTGATATTTGCCATGTAATTTGTTCATATTGTTTGAGCCACAATCAGCCTGCAAGTAATCAGCTTAAAGAGGAACTCCAGTGAAAATAATGTAATAAAAAAGTGCTTCATTTTTACAATAATTATGTATGAATGATTTAGTCAGTTTTTGCCCATGGTAAAATCTTTTAAACCCCTGATTCACATTCTGACATTTATCACATGGTGACATTTTTACTGTTGGCAGGTGATGTAGCTGGCAGTTGGAAACAGCTGTAAACAGCTATTTCCCACAATGCAACAAGGTTCACAGACAGGAAGCTGCCAGGAATCCCACGGTACTCAGAGCTTCTTGTGGGAGGGGTTTCACCACAATATCAGTCATTCAGCGCTCCCTGATGGTCTGTTTGTGAAAAGGAATAGATTTCTCATGTAAAAGGGGGTATTAGCTACTGATTGGGATAAACTTCAATTCTTGGTCGAAGTTTCTCTTTATCTACTAGCAGACATGAAAAAAACAGACAGCACCAACCGCCATTATCTATAATCACACCTCCTAACAATGCGATAGGCTAAAAGTTTTTTTTTTTTTATAGATATACATATGGACAGATGGAGATACTGGTTGCTTGGCAGGTGGAAACAGCTGCTATTTCCCACAATACAGCAAAGTTAACAGACAGCAAACTGTCAGGACCATGGTACTAACATAAGACTATGGAAGGGGTTTCTCCACAATATCAGTCATACAAACAAAATATGTTGCTGCTTTATAAATCAATAATAATAATAATAATAATAATAATAATAATAATAATAATAATAATAATAAAAAACCCTGATGATCTATTCAAGAAAAGGTAAAGAATTCTCATGGGAAAGGGATATCAGCTACTGATTAGGATGAAGTTCATTCCTTGGTTACAGTACCCCTTGAAGGCACATACACACTTCTAACAAAGGCGCACAACCAATCCAACGACATGACCAAGTGATTGCACACCTTGTATTTTCCACGCTCCAACTGAATGATCAACTCATTTGCATACTGCACACGCAAGCGGAACAACAGACAAGTCATTCAAACAACTTGTACACATGTGGCCAACTGCACAATATCAGCCCAACAGTCGTATGAATTGATCCGACGGTTGGATTGGGCAAACCGTCTGTTATCAGTCGCTCGCATAGTCATTTGTCACGCGTACACACAAGCAACTATCATCCAACAGACCAAGTTTGGGAGATGGATGGGTGGAAAAGTTGCATGTGTGTATGAGCCTTGGCTAAACTTGGCTGAGGCGGCTATTAAGAACAGTCCCAGCTGAGAATATAGAGTGTGTAAAGGAGGTCTACAATGACACCTAAACATAAGGCATACCGGGTCTTTAGCAACATCTGGACACCAATCAGCCCCTGAGCGCACTGTTCTCTTTCTCACCCCACTCGCCATAAATTACCTTGCTGTGCACCATGCACATGTTGTTCCTCCTCCTCCACGCATCAGGTAATTTGGCCGTGAGCATCAGCAGAAACCTAAGGTGGTGAGCTGGGCGCTCGATACGATACTAGAAACTAATTGGCTTCAGAAGTAGCTGATTGGATACTACGCAGGGAAATAATAGAGAAGCTATTTTTGAAATCCAAAGAAAAAAAGCAAATGACCCCCTGGGCAACTATTGGGGGAGCTTGTGTATAACTGAGGTACTGTGGCAGATAAGAAACAAAGGTGTGCAGCCATTCTTTACCGTAGATGTGTACAGCATCTGGAAAGGTGAAAAGAACAGGCTCTCCCTGTGAGTGTGTGTCAATCTTTTAAAACTGTAGGCTCGAACCAGGGCTGCCATTTAAATTTAAATTAACCTTTATTCTGTTGCATATTACATAAAAGTTTTTTTTTAAGTATTCAAAATCTACTATTTTACAGGGATGATTCCCATAGTAAAATATCAGTAAACTCTACCCTCACACAGAACACCCCCTCTCCAATGCCTAACCCTTACCACCCTCTCCTGTCGATGCCTACTCCTAACACCCCCCACCCCCCCTTGATGCGAAACCTCAAAACACCCCTTCCTGATGCTGTACTCCTCGCCACAAACCTCTAACCTTTTCCCCTCCCCCCGGAAAACTCTGTTCCTGATGGCTAAGATTAACCATCCTCCCCTTGCTGCAAACCCCCTTTCTGATGCCTAATCTTAACTGCCCCTCCCAACTGCAAATCCGTGGCAAAAAAATAAATAAATAACAGAGGCGCTGCAGAAGTTTTAGCACATCAAAGGCGTTCATGCAAGTATTGTTTATGGCTGCATATAGCAGGCCTTAGGCCGCTATGCAAATTTCAGCCATGGGTGTCCACAGAAAATTTTCCAGGGGGGGCAAAAAGTGGGGCAAAGAAATATATGGGTAACGTTGTGCGGCCGCCAAAAAATTGGTGTGGCCATGGACCAGAAAGTGGGTGTGGTCACGGGTGGAGACAAATTTACATGAACTTTGCAATGGTGGGACATTAGATTAGGACAGTGGTGGCGAACCTTTTGAAGGCCGGGTGCCCAAACTGCAACCCAAAAGTCACTTATCTATCGCAAAGTGGCAACAGCAATTTAAACTAAATACAAACGTTTTAACTTATACATGAACATTATGGAAAATCCAAGTTGAAAATAAACTGTGAAGATAAACAATTTCATCCATCCTACTCCTGAAAAAATGTATTCATTTTTTTAGAACCTCCCAGTTTTATTTTCTGTTTTAAAAAGCTAAAAAAGTAGGTTTAATGCTGTTGTCTCATATGATGATGATTCAGCTTTTCCCATAGTCTTGCAGTTAGCAATCATGTGACCCCCAACAAGACAGATTCAGCAATCATGAGGCCCCCAACAAGACAAATTCAGCAATCATGAGGCCCCCCAACATGACAAATTCAGCATTCATTAGGCCTTCAAATTTCCCAAATTCAGAAATCATGAGGCCCCTAACAAAACAAATTCAACAATCATGAGGCCCCCAACAAATCATGAGGCCATAATAACACAAATTCAGCAATCTTGAGGCCCCCAACAAATCATGAGGGCCCCAACAAGACAAATTCAGCAATCATGAGGCCCCCAACAAGACAAATTCAGCAGTCATGAGGCACATAAATAGAAAGCATTTCACATAAATAGGCAGAATGCCCCCTTAATATGGTAGACATCTCTCACCTGGGTTCTGAATTCTCCTCTACTGGCTGCTGTGCCTGGCTGGCCTGGCAATACTGTTTTTGGCTGGATTAGGGATGATGTGTGGGCTGAAAGACCTGGCGGTGATGCTGTGGCCTGGCTGGTGGTGATGCTGTGGCCTGGCTGGTGGTGATGCTGTGGCCGGGCTGGCGGTGATGCTGTGGCCGGGCTGGCAGTAATGCTGTGGCCGGGCTAGCGGTGATGCTGTGGCTGGGCTGGCGATGATGCTGTGGCCGGGCTGGCGGTGTTGCTGTGGCCTGGCTGGCGGTGATGCTGTGGCCGGGCTGGCAGTGATGCTGTGGCTGGGCTGGCGGTGATGCTGTGGCTGGGCTGGCGGTGGTGCTGTGGCCGGGCTGGCTGGCGGTGATCGTGTGACCTGGCTGGCGGTGATGCTGGGCTGTGCTTGGCTGGTTGAAGTTAATGCTGGCCTGACTGGTGGTGATGCTGTGGCCTTTTTGACAGTGATTCTGGGCTGGTTGGCTGGTGGTGATGCTGGGCTGGCTGGCATGGATAGTTTAGGTAGTGACAGGTGCCCCCTAGGTTAGGTAGCGCCAGGAGCACCCCAGTTTAGGTAGTGACAGGAGCCCCCCAGTTTAGGTGGTGACAGGAGCCCCCCAGTTCAAGTAGTGACAGGAGCCCCCAGTTCAGGTAGTGACAGGAGCCCCCAGCTCATTTAGTGACAGGAACCCCTCAGTTTAGGTAGTGACAGGAGCCCCCCAGTGTATGTAGTGACAGGAGCCCCCCAGGTTAGGTAGTGACAGGAGCCCCCCAGGTTAAGTAGTGACAGGGACCCCCAGTTTAGGTAGTGACAGGCGCCCCCCAGGTTAGGTAGAGACAGGAGCCTTCCAGTTTAGGTAGTGACAGGCGCCACCCAGGTTAGGCAGTGACAGGGACCCCCAGTTTAGGTAGTGACAGGTGCCCCCCAGGTTAGGTATTGACAGGGATCCCCAGGTTAGGTAGTGACGGGGACCCCGAGGTTAGGTAGTGACAGGGACCCCCAGTTTAGGTAGTGACAGGAGCCCCCCAGATTAGGTAGTAACAGGGACCCCCAGTTTAGGTAGTGATAGGTGCCCCCCAGATTAGGTAGTGACAGGGACCCCCAGCTTAGGTAGTGACAGGGACCCCCAGTTCAGGTAGTGACAGGAGCCCACCAGGTTAGGTAGTGACAGGAGCCTCCCAGGTTAGGTAGTGACAGGGACCCCCAGTTTAGTTAGTGACAGGCACCCACAGGTTAGGTAGTGACAGGGACCCCCAGTTAGATAGTGATAGGTGCCCCCCCAGATTAGGTAGTGACAGGTGTCCCCCAGGTTAGGTAGTACCAGGGACCCCCAGTTAGGTAGTGACAGGGACCCCCAGGTTAGGTAGTGACAGGAGCCCCCCAGGTTAAGTAGTGACACGGACCCCCAGTTTAGGTAGTGACAGGCGCTCCCCAGGTTAGGTAGTGACAGGCGCCCTCCAGGTTAGGTAGTGACAGGCGCCCCCCAGGTTAGGTAGTGACAGGTGCCCTCCAGGTTAGGTAGTGACAGGTGCCCTCCAGGTTAGGTAGTGACAGGGACTTCTAGTTTAGGTAGTGATAGGTGCCCCCCAGGTTAGGTAATGACAGGGACCTCCAGTTAGGTAGTGACAGGTGCCCCTCACTCACCATGTCCCAACAGCCCAGCTTCAGACCTCAGGATCAGCCGGCGACTCGACCAGAGCGGGCGCACGGTACTCGTGAACATCACGCATACATGCGGACGTGATGTCACTTCCACATATCAGTGCGGTGTCCTAAGTCCTAGCTCCTGCACTAGTGGTCGCTGGCTGATCAGAGGTCTGACGCTGGCAGCGGGGACGGCAGCGGCAGCTGGGGGGGGCAGCGGCGGCCAGGAGGGGCAGCGGGCATCTAGGGGAGGGCAGATGCCCCAATTTGCCCTACGTGCTGATGCCCGTGATTGCAGCTACGAATTGCGGATGCAAATTTGTAGCCATGTTTATCGGGCACCTTCAGTGCCCAAATTTTAAGCCATAAATAATTTTTGTATAGGCACCTATGGCAGCTCAAACTTTCACGCTGCCTCCAGCGCCCCAATTTCCTGCTTCCCCCAATTTTCATGCACAGAAGTTTGAAATGTGTACCTAGCATAAGTAGTATTAAGCGGTGGAAGTTTACATTTTGACACACACAAAAGAGGAAGGGAGGTAAGTCGCTGCTATTAGGTAAATATGAGGGTTTTTTTGTTTGTTAATTTTTTCTTTATATGATTTACCTATAAAGCTCCTACTGATTCCTTGCCAGAAATACTTGCCAATTTACCACAACTGCCAGACAATTACGGTAATTGTTCCATTTCTAAATGATCATTATTCTGAGTATTAGTGAGTGAACTCTCTTCTCAATCCACGTAGCTAGTAGTTACATGTACAACTTGTTACTGTGCTACCATTAGTTATCATGCCAGTAACAAGTGACTGTGTACATAGTTATGCTATAACATAATCCTAACAGTGCTTTTCTTCTATTATTGCTTGGGTTCCTGTGTTGAGAGTGCAATTCAAAGGCATGTGTTTGTACAGTAGAATGTGACCAAGGTTTTTTCCCAACTGTTTCCTTTTAGTGTCTCTAAATAGCGTACATACAGTAGTTTCCTCAAAGTACCAAAACAGAAAGACACACACACAAGAAATACATTTTACATTGCAACATTCTCAGACAAGTTAATATATTTCAATGATTTCCTGTGATAACATGTTTATCCAAATATTATTAAAGCTATGTACATATGTAGAAGAAAAGTCACCCAGAGCAAAGAGTACTCCAGGTGACAGATTATTTATGCCCATTGTATCTAGGCAATTCCAGGGCTTAATTACTCCCAGGTGCAAAAATTGCCCCCCCCCCCCCCCGCCATGGGCTTGAGAACGTTATTTGCAATGTGATATTTAGCCCCTCAGTATAGGTAGCCAGCTATAGGTGTTCCCAATATGGGTACCTAGGTATAGGTGCTTCCAGTATAGGTAGCCAGGTGTAGATGCCCCAGCATAGGTAGCCAGGTATAGGTACCAGAGCCGGGACAAAGTCCTCCAGCACCCAAGGCTCAGACACCAAAGTGTGCCGCTCCATTCCTCCCACCCCAGCCGTCACACACTGATTGCTAATAGACTAAGACGCACCCCAGTCCTCTAGTTATCTGGCTGCAGTCACTGCCATGTATCCCCTTTTTTCTTATTTCTCTCTGCTTCAAACACAATAGGGGAATGATAGTTGATTGAGTTGTGCACCCCCTCCTACACTGAGCCCTGAGGCTGGAGCCTCTCTTGCATCTGCCTCGGCCCGGCCCCCAGTATAGGTAGCCAGGTATAGTTACCCCCAGTATAGGTAACCTGGTATAGGTGCCTCCAGTAGACATTTGACTTGGTGTGGCACCCAGGTCTTTTCCTAAAATTCCTAGAGAGCAGAATAGAAGGAAGAACTTATGAATGCGATGTCATCAAGAGTTCATATACCGAGAACCAATGCAGTGTGAAAGTGAACAAGAAGAGAAGCATGTTCTTAAAGCAGGGTTGAGGAGTCAGGCAGGGCTGCAGTCTGAGCTCAATGCTCCTTAACATATACAATAACCAACTGGCTGGAGCCCTAAAATTCTACCCAGCACCAGGCCTCATCCTGTATGCAAATGACCTCCTGTTGCTCTACCCAACATAGAGGGAGTAACGGAAGTAGTGAAAGGCACTGGAGACAGAGCAGTTAGTCTAGACCAGGGGTGCCCACCCTTTTTCGACTTGTGAGCTACTTTAAAGTTTGCCGAGTCCAGGAGATCTTCCAACACTTCGAATGTTGCAGAATCACCCCACCCCGGTTGTCATGAAAAGCCCCCAGGTACAAGTGTCTCCAGTATAGGTAGCTAGGTATAGGTCCCTTCAGTATAGGTAGGCAGGTATAGGTCCCTTCAGTATAGGTAGCCAGGTATAGGTGGTAGTTAGGTATAGATGCCTTAAGTATAGGTAGCCAGGTTTATGTGCCTTCAGTATAGGTAGACAGGTATATGTGCCTTCAGTATAGGTAGACAGGTATATGTGCCTTCAGTGTAGGTATCCAGGATTATGTGCCTTTAGTGTAAGTAGCCAGGCATCTGTGCCTTCAGTATAGGTAGACAGGTATATGTGCCTTCAGTGTAGGTAGCCAGGTTTATGTGCCTTCAGTGTAGGTAGGCAGGTATCTGTGCCTTCAGTGTAGGTAGGGAGGTATCTGTGCCTTCAGTGTAGGTAGCCAGGTATATGTGCCTTCAGTGTAGGTAGGCAGGTATCTGTGCCTTCAGTGTAGGTAGGCAGGTATCTGTGCCTTCAGTGTAGGTAGCCAGGTATATGTGCCTTCAGTGTAGGTAGGCAGGTATCTGTGCCTTCAGTGTAGGTAGCCAGGTATCTGTGCCTTCAGTGTAGGTAGCCAGGTATCTGTGCCTTTAGTGTAGGTAGGCAGGTATCTGTGCCTTCAGTGTAGGTAGCTAGGTTTATGTGCCTTCAGTGTAAGTAGCCAGGTAACTGTGCCTTCAGTGTAGGTAGCCAGGTATCTGTGCCTTTTGTGTAGGTAGGCAGGTATCTGTGCCTTCAGTGTAGGTAGCCAGGTATCTGTGCCTTCAGTGTAGGTAGCCAGGTATCTGTGCCTTCAGTGTAGGTAGCCAGGTATCTGTGCCTTCAGTGTAGGTAGGCGGGTATCTGTGCCTTTAGTGTAGGTAGGCAGGTATCTGTGCCTTCAGTGTAGGTAGCCAGGTATCTGTGCCTTTAGTGTAGATAGGCAGGTATCTGTGCCTTCAGTGTAGGTAGCCAGGTATCTGTGCCTTCAGTGTAGGTAGGCAGGTATCTGTGCCTTTAGTGTAGGTAGGCAGGTATCTGTGCCTTCAGTGTAGGTAGCCAGGTATCTGTGCCTTCAGTGTAGGTAGCCAGGTATCTGTGCCTTCAGTTTAAGTAGCCAGGTATCTGTGCCTTCAGTGTAGGTAGCCAGGTATCTGTGCCTTTAGTGTAGGTAGCCAGGTTTATGTGCCTTCAGTGTAAGTAGCCAGGTATCTGTGCCTTCAGTGTAGGTAGCCAGGTATCTGTGCCTTCAATGTAGGTAGCCAGGTATCTGTGCCTTCAGTGTAGGTAGCCAGGTATCTGTGCCTTCAGTGTAGGTAGCCAGGTATCCGTGCCTTCAGTGTAGGTAGCCAGGTATTTGTGCCTGCAGTGTAGGTAGTTAGGGTATAGATGACACTTACCTTCCTCCAGCTCCAGCGGCGGTGTCTGGGGCTCACTGGACGGCAGATAAGCAGCGGCGGCTCAGGGAACGCTCCGGCGGAGGGCGGCAGGCAGTGTGCCTGAATGCGGTTTGCCCCGCGTTGCCCCCAGCCATGACATCGCAGCCGTGCTGCCTCTCTCCTCCCCTGCTTTTCTATTCGCCACGTTGTACAACTGCCAGCCGCAAAATTTGATGTGACATGGCAACGAGGCCGCAATCTACCAAATAGGCAGTCACGGTCTACCGGTAGATCGCGATCGACTTATTGGGCACCCATGGTCTAGACTATATACTCTGTTGTACGTAACTGGCACACAATTCATCATGTATCTGGATTTTTACCACTTTCATTTCATTATTGTATTATGTATACTGTACTATGTGGTATGATCTCGCAATTCCGCTAATAAACATGTTTAAAAAAAAAATCAGTGCATCGATGAGTATTGTAATACTCCCTCTTAAACCCTCCCCCCATTTAGCTTCCATTCTATTTCCTCTGTGTCTTCCTTTTACTGAGGAAAACACATGAAAAATCACACATAATGTAAGTCTATGGGCAGCACAAAAATCGCATTGATGTGCAGTTGCAATACCATTTTATATGCGCCTTAATATTGCACAGCAAGTTCCTTCTTCCCACATTATGTATGCAGATTGCACACAATCCAATCATGGGATATCTAAAATGCATGCGAATCACATATGATTCACATGTTTGTTTTTTTATTATCTGATGCTGTATTTTTTTACTTGTGGTATATAAATGTTTATTAAAAAGCAAAATGGAAGTGCATGAAAAACCAATGCCAATACTTCTCTGTTGGAAATCAAAAAAGCATGTACATAATGCGCATGCGTTTTTTTTTTTTGTAAAAAAAAAAAATGGGAAAAATTATTTTAAAATTATGTTTTTCATATGCCCAGTATAAATATACATTAAAAATGTATAATGGAAAAAACACACAAAACATAACACTCATAAAGTGCAAAAGAACAAAATGCAAATGCTGGAAAAATATGCTCATGGCATATTCAGTTTAACATCCCTGAAATTGTATGATTTTACTTTGCTGGCTTTATCCTGTCAGCCAGACAAGGAAATTTCAGTGAAGTTCTGCATACATTTATTTTGCTATCTAAAATTGATTTCTACTGCACTCAATATATGTCATACTTGGTCAATGGTTTGGATGATGGCCAAGAATGTTTGACTGATTTGTTTAAACTAACATTTACTGACATCCTCCAGGAACCCGTGCTCAGGTGCTGCCCCACCATTGTTGGCTGCACCCATGGGTGTCTCTCTCCATCACACCATTGGACTGAGGCTTATATAAATTCAGGACTAGGGACAGTTTACTACTGTACTATACTTAGAAGGAGGCAAGTGGTGCTCAGGACTTCACAGGTAGGTGAAGCTTAGTAGCTGCTATATTTACTTCTGTCATTTTAATTTTAAATGTACTAATTTTTTTTTATATTTTCCTACAGACACTTGAAAAATGAAGTTTTTACTGATATTTGCCGTAATCCTTGTAGCATCTCTTAAAACAGCAGCCTCTGTCAATGAAGGTAAACTCCTTCCCCTTTTTTAATCTTACTGTGCACATATAGAAAGAATATTTCAAAACAGACTTCTTTTAATTTTTTTTATTTCTATAACATGTAATAAATAAATATGTAAAAACAGAAAATAACATTTAAAATCTCTTAAAATTATAAGGGAATGCCTTACTGTTCATTTTCAAATGTGTAAAACACTAAACAGAAGCTCTAATATCTCCCTGCTCTATCCACACATCAGTTAAAATGTTTTTTTTTTCACCTTAACACTTTACCAGAGGATATTTAAAGGACAACTGTAGTGAGAGTTATATGGAGGCTGCTATATTTATTTGCTTTTAAACAATACCAGTTGTCTGGCAGCTCTGCTGATCTATTTAGCTGCAGTCATGTCTGAATTAGACCATAAACAAGCGCATGCAGCTAATCTTGTCAGATCTGACAAGAATGTCAGAAACATCTGATCTGCTGCATGCTTGTTCAGGGGCTAAGGCTAAAAGTATTAGAGGCAGAGGATCAGCAGGACCGCCAGGCAACTGGTATTCCTTAAAAGGAAGTAAATATAGCAGCCTCCATACACCTTTCCTTACAGTTGTCATTTAAATATCTTCAGGTAAAGTGTTAAAGTGAAAAATAAATGCCTTTTAACTGATGTTTTGATAGAGCAGGGAGAAATTAGAGCTTCTGTTTGTGTTTTTATTGTTTTTGTTGTCTATGCGTGGTGCACTATAGCCCCATCAATACAAATGAAGGGAGCCACATATCTGAATGCACCAAAATCCTCCTGGTCAGACTTGAGTTACCTTGTGGCAATGGTGGGAACACTCAGTCTACAGTGGGAACATCTGCCTCAGTTAACATTGTGAAAGGTTGAGGGTAGGTGCACACATAACATAACACATAACATAACATGAAAGGCTGTGTTTTATGTCATGTGCATATTTTTTTTTTCATGTGCGTTTTTGCTGCGTTTGCGTTAGCATTTTTTTAACCGCAGATGCATTTTTCAAGCGTTTTGCGTGCATTTTAATGCATTTGCGGTTTGCGTTTTTAATGTATTTTAATAATTTAATTTATGCAAATTACTAGGAAGACAACAGGAAGCAGAAATACATCACAAAGCAATAAATAATACCGCATATAAAAACGCATGAAAAACGCATACCATTGCATTCCCATTGACTTTCATTATGTGCGTTTTTGATGCGTTTTTGAAAATCATGCAACAAAACCAGCGTTTTTAAAAACGCACGCATACAAAACACATGCGTTTTTTATATGCATTTTTTCATGCGGCCCATAGACTTCCATTAGCGGCAAAATGCAGTATTTTCCACAACGCTTGCGTTTCTGCTAAGTGTGCACCTAGCCTAAATGTTCGTTCTCGTTGGGGAGATTTTGTCTAAAGCCTGGTACACATTTTCAATTATGATTGGCCAATCACTGACCAATTTTACTACCTCTGTAGTATGAGGGTCATCAGATATTGAATACTATTAACAGATTGTGTAAGTACTGTAAGCCCTCATACTACATGGAGGTGGTAACATTGGTCAGAGATTGCCCAATCATAATTGAAAGTGTGTACAAGGCTTTACCTCCAGCTTAGGGTGCATACACGCATTCAGTTTTGATTGGCCAATCACTGGCCAATTCTACAACCTGTATGTAGTATAAGAGCTTACCCACACAATCTGTTCATAGTATTCAAAATCTGTTGGTCCTTCATACTACATGAAAGAAGTAAAATTGGTCAATTAGTAGCCAATAAAAATTGCATACCTTAAGCCAGGTACACACTTTGAATTATGATTGGTCAATTACTGACCAGTTTTACCACCTTCATGTATTATGAGGGCCAACATATATTGAATTCTATGAGCAGATTGTGTAGGTACTCCCTCATACTACATATAGGTGGTAAAATTGGTTAGTGATTGGCCAATCACAATTGAAAGTGTGTACCAGGCTTTAAAGAGAATCTGTACTCTAAAATTTTTACAGCAAAAAGCATACCATTCTATTCATTATGTTCTCCTGGGCCCCTCTGTGCTGTTTCTGCCACTCTCTGCTGCAATCCTGGCTTGTAATTAACAGTTTTATGCAGTGTTTACAAACAAACTAACCAGCTTGTGATAGGCTCACATAAGCAGAGTGTGTGACTCATACAGAGCCTGCAGGGGGCCTGAAGAGGGTGTGTATCACTTCTATTCAATCACAAGCAGCCCTGCACATTCCGCACATTCCAGCCTTTACCCGACAGAGCCGACTGAAGAAAACAGATTAGATCATATAACAGAGATAACACAGCCACTGTGCAATTAGGAAAGGCTGCAGTAAGCCAGAGCATATTAGAACAGGCAAAGGAACTTATAGGATAGAAGAACTAAGGCTGAACATTTTGTTACAGAGTCTCTTTAATGCTAGCCAAAACTAAAGGCACATACATAGTTACATCACCCAGAGAGATGATTTTAGGTTCTGTTCTATGGAGAGGAGGGAGGAAAATCAGGAGGGACCCCCACTGTGCAGAACACAACAGAAATCACAGTTGGGCAGCAGGGGAGGTTGCTAAAATGGAGGCTAATGATACAGTGAAATGCCTGTACTCACATTAGGACAGGGGCATAACTACTGGGGAAGCAGCCCTTGTGACTGCAGAGGACCCAGGGCTGTGAGACAGGTCGTGTTGCCCGACTTGGGCGCCACCATAGATGCAATGTCATTAGGATTTACAGTGTAATTTGGGTGCTGGTAATAACCAGCAATGACCAGACCTCAAATGAAGTGTCCCTCTGAGTTGCTATAACTCAGAGGGGGAATAATATTTAATGCCGCCTGGAATCTCAGCAGCAGGGTGAGTCATCATTCATACGCCCAGGGCTGTGGGGGCCCCAAGCACTTACCTTACCTCCCTCTGACACAGGGGCCCAGGCATTGCCTTGGCCACATTTGTTAAGGGTGGGTGAAATCATTGTGGCCCTACAATTATTTGGGATGGGGAGATTCATGGTCACCAACCTTGTTATATGACACCCTGGGTCACAAAGGGGGAAGGGATGTGCATGGAGGGTAGCACCCATCCAAGGGTGTAGCTATAGCCTCAGCAGCACCCTTGGTGGTTGACGTGGTGGTGAAGGGGGGGGCAGGGGCTAAGGGGCCCAAATCATTCTCCCCTATGAAAAATGCAGAGCAGCCACTTCAAAGCATATATAACCACTCAAGCACTAGGTCCTCTTAACTCCAGATGGCCAGCATGCAGAAAATTTCCTCCACAGGCCCCCAATGTCATGTGACATCCATCAAGAGCCTATGGAGGGATGCTTCTACACACTGACAAGCTGGAGTGAGGACCTAGGGCTGGAGTGAATATATGTCCTCCACTGCATTCCACTGGTAATTTGGGAGCCCAGCAATCCTGATAGTAAAATGTTGGTGTTTAATACCAATATTTTACTATGAAAGTGTAAAATACTGGTATTAAATTCTGATATTTTACTATGGCTAAACCTAAGCCTACTCTCACCCCAACCTCCCAAACGGCCTACCCAACATCAAACCCTAACCTCCCCAACACAAACTTCCTACCTGAGGCCTCACCCCCTGCCCCCCCCGCCCTTCCTACCTGACGCCT
This sequence comes from Hyperolius riggenbachi, assembly GCF_040937935.1. Taxonomy (NCBI): domain Eukaryota; kingdom Metazoa; phylum Chordata; class Amphibia; order Anura; family Hyperoliidae; genus Hyperolius; species Hyperolius riggenbachi. The sequence goes on from NC_090647.1 coordinate 466,152,249, forward strand.
AGCCCTAAACCCCTCCCCCTGTGCAAAATTACTACCTGATGCCTAACCCTAACCGCCCCTCCCCAAGCCTATCCTTAACCCCCCTGCTGCCAATAGCTGCCCCTGCCACAAGGGGAAAAATTTTTTGGCTGCCACCATAGGTGCCTTGAAATATAAGCATTGAGGTCGAATTTGGGCGCCCACTGTACCAGCGCCTGCTATTTATCAGGTGCCGAGGGCGCCCAAATTACCCCTCAATGTTTATATTTCAAAAGCACCTATGGCGGCATCCGAATTGCCTACTTTGGTATGTGTGCACTTCCAACGTGCAATTATCACACTTTGTTTTACAATTACTAGAAGTACACCCTTGCCGTATTTGTGAAAATTGATGGCCTGCCAAGGCACACACATATGACCTTATTAAATAGATCCATAAAATTCAAGATTTCAATACAAGGAGATAAAGAACTTCTTATTACTCCTGATTACTTGGGAGTGGCAGCATATAAAGAGAATTCTAATTGCTTCAGTTTACTCCACAGTGCTGTGTCCCAGCTTTGCATCAGTCACTGTCATTTTCTACAAAGTAGCGAACAGAAGGCTGAGACAACTGACGCACTAGACTTCTGCAGGGTGCCATCTTATAAAGAAATATTTTAGAAATTACCACTATGCACATTTGAAATAGTTTCAAAGTTAACAAAATTCAATATGAAAGTTCAAAAAAGCTATAAAGTCAGTCAATAAAAAAAATATATTTTTTTTTTCCACATTGCAAAAGAAGCTCCTCATGTACCTGAGTTGTATTTTATCCAAACATTCAAAAGTTGTAACACATATCTGAATATTTACTAGACTATATCTATACACTTTAAATGGTGAATGAAGTCCCTGTTTTGGGCAAAGCATTGCCGCGTGTTACTTACTTCACATACAACTGTAAGGGCATATTTACATATTTTAATTGTAACAGATTGTCTGATCCTAACATGCTGTCTACGGTGTGTTTCTGGATAATGCATACAAAAATGTGCAAGTTCCACTGAAATGTATTATTATTATTATTATTTATTGTATTTCTAAAGCGCCAATATATTACACAGTGCTGGATAATAAATACATACAGTGATAAAGGATGACGTAACAAGGTTATATAACATAAGACAAAGCTATACAAGGCAAACGGTACAAAGTACATGATCGTGCCATTTGGGCTGATTAGGTAGGTCCAGTAATATAAGTACAAGGCGGTCATAGGAAAGGAGCACACGATCATGTAACACACTAGGGAAGACCCTGCCAAAGGCTTAAATTCTAAGGGGAGGGGAGATAGACACACTAGGTAGGGCTGTGGAATAAACATTCAGTAGATAGTTACTGTGTGGAAGGGGGTGGGTAGGCCATCTTAAAAGGGTGGGTTTTGAGGGCTCGCTTGAATGGTATTGAAGGAGGGAGCAAGTCTGATGGGTGGTGGAAATGAGTTCCAGAGGGTGGGGGCGGCACTTGAGAAATCCTGCAGGCACACATGAGAGTGGGAAATGCGTGGGCAGTTAGGCAAAGGTTGCTGGAGGACTGAAGGTGTCAACCTGGTGTACACCTGTGAAGAAGCTCTGAAATGTAGGCAGGGCAGGTTTTTGTGCATATAATTTATAGGCCAGGCATAGAATTTTGAAGCGTATCCTGAATCGGATAGGGAGCCAGTGCAGGGATTTACAGAGGGGAGATGTGGAAGCGGAGCAGTAAAAATAATGCATTAGTCTAGCTGCTGCATTCATAACTGATTGAAGGGGGCAATGTGTTTCAAGGGGAGGCCACTAGGCCAGACAGAAGGGAGTTGCAGTAAATAAGACGGGAGATGATGAGGGCATGGATGAACCGCTTAGTAGTGTCTGGAGTCGAAAAGGGCAGATCTTGGAGATATTACAGAGGTAGACATTGCAGGCTCTGGTGAAGTTTTGGATTTACCATACTATGAATTAACGTACGTGTTTTTTTACATGCACAGTGGGTGTTGTATTTTGTAATGCAAATAAAGCGAACATACCCTAAAATCAATGTAAATCTCTCAAAATTTGATTCAATGTATTAGAATACGATGCAGGGAAAAGTCTTATCTCAACTGCCCTGAGTCCTGATGGAAACTGCAGATTGTGGTAGTTTGTTCTAGGCAATGGTGAAGTGTTTGTACATATGCATTTCCGGGATGCAGGCTGAGCTAATCATATCACAAATCAGTGCTTTCTTTGCTATTACAAAACACTGGGGCACATGAAAGGTGGGCCCCTGTTCCGACGTGATAACCTACACGTCGAATTTGCCTACATCCACTATCAAACGTATACCAGGAGGGTTAGGGTTAGGGTTGGGGAAGGGGAAGGGATAGTAAAAGTCTATGGGATGTAGGTTAGTTCGACGTGTAGGATAAAGTGTTGGAGCACCCCCATTCTCTGCCACTACCCTGTACCCACACTCCACATGCAACACCAAAAGGGCAGTGGACCCCAGTGTTCTCACCACCGGGGGAGTCACCTATGGCAGCCACAGAGGATAAATGCAAAACACAAGAAGCGAATGCTCACTCCAAGACAGCAACTTGCCATTTAGATAAGTCTGCAGACAACCTGTCAGCCAATAAAAAGATGCAAATACATGCACTTGTGTCTGCAGTACCAAATCTAGCAAGAGCTGAAAAGGACAGCCGTAGACAGGGGAGAGAGCTCAGTCGCACACAATCCTAGATAATGCGACCAGCAGAGGGCACTGTATGCACGCATCCCTCTCCAAGCCCCCCTCCCTATCAACTGACCTGTCAGAGCAGCAAAAGGAAAAATGTGGAGTGAGGGTCCCGGGTAATGGCAGAGCCCTGGCCTTCACCACTCATGTGTTTTAGGAGTTTAAATCTCACTTTTGCTTTTGCTGCACCTTGTGACAGGTCAGTTGGTAGGGAGGTTGGCTTGGATAGGGATACCTGCATACGGTGCCCCGTGCTGGTCACATAATCTATGATTGTGTGTGACTGAGTTCTATACCCTGTCTATGGCTATCTGTTTCAGCTCCTGCTAGATTTGGTTCTGCAGACAAAAGTGCATGTACTGTATATTCTGGCATGTAAGACTACTTTTTAACCTATGAAAATCTTCTGAAAAGTCACAGGTCGTCTTATACGCCGGGTGTCATTGGTGCTGGGTGATACGCCCTATCCTCTTACCGCCTCTCAGATCTCGCTGCTGAGGACTGTAGTGAAGCGGTGCAGCCTGCAGGTGCACTTCTGCGAGATCTGAGAGGCAGAGAAGGTAGGATACAAGGGCAGGCCAGACAGGTGAAAGAGACGTATTTTATGGGCACAGTGCGATCTATTCTCCCATACCGCTCTGATAAACAAGGAAAGTTGACCAATCTAACCAGTCAATTGCCTATATACTGGGTACCACATACAGTACAGCACCAGTATCTGTTCATACATAGCACCAGTATATGATTTTTTTTAAATTTCTATTTGGCGTGCGTTGGAAGAGGGGTAGTCTTATACGGCGAGTATATCCCAAACTTTATATTTTAACTGGAAAAGTTGGGGGGTCGGTTTATATGCCCAGTCATTTTATATGCCCAGTCGTCCTATATGCTGGACTATACAGTATTTTTATCTTTTTATCGGCTGACAGCGACAGGCTTTCTGTGGATTTAAATGACCAGTTGCTGTCTTGGAGTGAGCATTTGCTTCTTATATTTTGCATCTTTCTTTGCTATTGTAAATTAAAAGCATATTTTATTTTAAAATGGACATTCATAAATGACCTATTGAGGCAGTAATTAGTGCAATTAGGACGTTTAATATTAACGTCCATTCTGCCAAAATGTACATGTACGGACAGGTTTTAAGTGGTTAAAGAAGAAAATGACACAGACAAATTCTTGACTTCTTGCCGTTTCCTTTTCAGATGGAACAAGAGATGTAAGCAACAGTTTCATTCAGAACAGTTTCGCACGCGCCAAATTTCTGGTGGACAAGGCTTACGCAGAAACAAGGAACAAGTAAGTTAAGATGGAGATGTTTAAGTGCAGAGTGCTGGTTTTAATTGAATGGCATGCAGATGTATCATGTAAATGTTTAATGAGTTATTTCAGCTAGGACAAGAATGTCTGTTTTCTTGAAGGACCTCTGTCCCGAAAATATTTAAAATTTAAAATATATGTAAACATATATAATTAAGAAGTAGGTTTCTTCCAGAGTAAAATGAGCCATAAATTACTTTTCTCCTATGTTGCTGTCACTTACAGTAGGTAGTAGAAATCTGACAGAAGCGACAGGATTTGGACTAGCCCATCTCCTCATTGGGGTTCACAGGGATTTCTTTATGTTCAAAATGTACTTAGTGAATGGCGGTTGCTCCATCCATCTGCCAAAAAAGTGTGCGGTGAGCAGGGAGGTTGGCTAGCATCTTTGTATGAATCTTTTTCAAGGAGTGTCTTTATAAAGAATAAAGGCCATTCTGAGAATCACTATGGAGAGATGGACTAACTCAAAACCTTTCGGTAATGTCAGGTTTCTACTACTTACTGTAAATGCCATAGGAGATAAGTAATTTGTGGCTCATTTTACTCAGGAAGATGTATATCTTATTTGTATGCGTTTTAAATTTCAAGATTTTCGTGACAGTTCCTCTTTAAAGTAATCCCAAGGCGAAAATAAACTGAGATAAACAATTGTATTTGTCCTCCTACTCCTAAAAATGACTTGTGCGCTGAGTTGTGCGGCCCTGCAGCTAGGCCTTAAAGCTGCAGTGGCCCAATTAGTAAAAAATGGCCTGGTCACTAGGGGGATCTAACACCACAGTTCTCAAATGGTTAAAGTGTCCCCTCACCCCCTTGCAGTGATCCCCAGCACCGCTACTCACCCTGCCTTTTTCCAGCACTGCCTCTTTCCAGCAAGGATCGTATCAACCCCGCCGCGCACAGCCCCTATACTAGACCCTTGCTAGACACATTTTGGTAAGTTACAGGACAGAAAGGATATGAAAACTACTTTTTGCAGAGAAATTCAGCAGAAACTGAGGTTAATTGTTAGGCTAGCCAGCCTATCTGTCCACAGATCAGCTCCTATGCCCCAATCTAACACCACCGTCTTCAACCTGTGTGGCACGTCCCCGCTTGAATGGGAGATGAGGAAATAATACCCGACCCCCTCACCCCCTGCCCGACTTTTGTTACACCCAGGCCTTTAAAGGTGCAAAGTATAGGAGCTGAACGTACTGTATAGTAGACAAATAACCCACCAGAGCCAAACAGAAGCTAGAAACACAGTCCAGAGACAATTCAGGGTCATACACGTGAGATCAGAGTAATGAAGTACACAAGGATGATGCAAAGCAGGGTCAGGTCAATCCAGGCAGCAATCAAACAAGGTCAATATCCAGGCAGAAGGTCAGTCCAGGCAGTAATCAAGAATAGTCAAGGTACAAGGCAAGGTCAATTCCAGGAAATACAATAAACAGCAATACAGGAGCACCCAGCAACAAGCCACAGCTATCGCTATCACAGGCAATGATCAGTAGCACTAAGCAGGCTTTTATACAACAGGAATCCAATCAGTGGCTAGCCAGGCGGCCACATACACAGTCAGACAGCAGCAACCCCTGCCTGACTAATGGATCAGCTGACACAAACTTACAAAACCTGCCACGTGTCTGACTAAGTGTATCAGCTGACACTAAGTATTCCTCCATCTAAGCACGTAGGCTGACGCCTATACGCGTGCTCCCTGCTCTGGCCGCGATGTGCGCGTGCAGCCCCGTCGAGAAGGACGCTTGTCATGTGCATGAGAAGACCCGGAAGTGCACTGATCGGAGGGACCGGCGACAGAGACAGCTGCATCGCGGGACATAACAGGTGAGTGCCTGACATTAATATTTAACTACTTCATCATTACAAAAAAAAAATTACAGAAATAGTTAACTTAAAGAGAACCAGAGACGACAAAAAAAAAGATGCTATACATACCTGGGGCTTCCTCCAGCTCCATAAGCCTGGTACGCTCCCACGCCGCCATCCACCGCTGCCTCTGTCCGCTGGTACCGGGTCCCGTAATTTCGGCCAGTCGAGCCAGTCGGCGCAAGCGCAGTGCACTCCCTCCGCACTGTACAGGCACATGCGTACAAAGCTGGAGGGAGCCGCTGTTCATGCTGAAGACTGGTCTCATCCGGTGGAAGTGACGGGACCCGGTACCAGCAGACAGAGGCAGCGGTGGATGGCGGCGTGGGAGCGATCCAGGCTTATGGAGCTGGAGGAAGCCCCAGGTATGTATAACATCTTTTTTCATTTTTTAGGGATCGTTCTGGTTCCCTTTAAGGACTATTTTAACCCCCTGCCGACTGCTCCAAGCCAATTGGCATGAACGTGGCGGCAGCCCCAGGAGCACTCCACGGTGATTGGCGTGAATGGCTGCGGGTGGGGATTGCAGGAGATCTTGCGCGCACCTCCGTGCGCATCTCCGCATGAATGACGGAGCTCCGCTCTGCCTTCAGTCTCCCAGCGGCGATCGGAGACTGTTAGAAGGCGTAACGACTGTCTAATAGGACTGTACAGTTTTGCGAACTAAGGCAGCGCTGTACTGGGGACAGCCGTGTCCCCCTGGCAGGCTCAGGGGTGATCCGCTGGTATAGGCTGAAGCCTATGACAGCCGATCACAGTGATTGGCTATGACAGCCAATCACAGTTATTGGCTGGTGGGAGGAGGGAGGGCAAGGATAGTCTAAAATAAGTAAAAAAATACCAACATTTATTTAAAAAAAATATATATATATTTGTATAAAAAACAAACAAACATCCCAGCAGGGATGAGACCCCACCAACAGAGAGCACTTGTATGCTGAGTTGTGCGGCCCTGCAGCGAGGCCTTAAAGCTGCAGTGGCCTATTTAGTAAAAAATGGCCTGGTCACTAGGGGGGTTTACCACCGCAGTCGCTAAAGTGGTTATGATGTACAGTATGTCATGAGGGTGTATTACTGTTAATTTTGCAAATGAAGTCTTGTAATAAGTGATATAGTATTAATAGTCACTAAACTGAAAAAATACACATCTATTTCCAGATAAAATATTATTGCCATACATTGTACTAGGGACACCATTTAAATGTTGTAATAACCGGGACAAATGGGCCAATAAAACATGTGGATTTAATGTATCAAAGCACATTTTATTTTAACTCTTTCCCGACCGCCTAACACCGATAGGCTTTGGGAAGGTTGCAGCCCCAGGAACCCCTAACGACGAAAGGCGTCAAGTCCTGGGACAGGGTTTTGCAGGGGATCGCGATGGAGAGGCACAGAGAGTGATCGATCGGCCCTCATAGCTGATTGCTGTGATCGGCTGGCGGGAGGGAGGGGAGTACTAAAAATAAACAAAAAAAAATAGCGACATTTATTTTAGAACACATAAATAAATAAATAAACATTGCAGCGGCGATCACAGAGCCCACCAACAGAAAGCTCTGTTGGTGGGCAGAAAAGGGGAGAGGGATTAATTTGTGTGTTCGGTCGCACGGCTCTGCTTTATAATGGGGGGGGGGGGGGAATTGGTCCTGTATTAAAGGCACATTACCATCTAAGAAGGGGATGGGGGTTTGCAGGAGGGCTTAGCCAGCAGAGTTTTGTGGGGGCCAGTGAGGTTCAAGTTACACCCTGCTGACTATGGTAGTAATTAGACAATGAGTTCTTCTGAGGGACACTTAACCACAACTATATACAATATGTAAAGTGCTGCAGAAGATGTCAGTGCTATATAAACACACAATAATATGTTCTTTGTTTTTGTAGTCTGAAGGTGCGATTAAGGAGAGATGTAGTGCGGTCTTCTGATATCATGGCCTTCTTCAAGCAACCTGTGGCTGTCAGCAGAAATGCCATCAGATCTGCTGATTATATGGATATGACACTCCTGGTTTTAGCTCAGAAGTTGGGATATATCTATCCTGGGTCCAAGAATATTTCAGGTACAAGATACACATCCAATACAGCACAATCCATGAACAAAAAATAACTCAGAAATGCCCTCCAGTGGCCAAAATCCAGTACTACATAAAGGGAAAATCTACTTTTGTTCAGTGAAAATCAGTGTGGTTTCTTTATCAAAAAGTGGAGAACAAAAATAGATTAAAATTTGATTTTCTCCACAATCATGTTTTTAAAAGAGCAGTCACATTTTCTACACTTGCAATGGGTGCTTGATTGGCAGTACTGTAAATTAATTTAAATTGGTGAATCACAGTTCTGTTTTCTTAAATGGATCACCAACTGTGGCTGTTACTCTTCTCCAGCATAAGGAGCAGTAAGTGGCCCACTTTATAAATAAGGGGTAATTCAGGTTTTTAAAGCACACAACTGGAGTCTCAAAGTGTGCTGCCTGTCACTGAAGTAGTCCAGGTGTTAGAATGAACATAGACTCCTGCCGTGTGCTCCTGCAGCAAGGTGGGTGTTTTGGGATGGCTCATAGCAACAGTACTCCAAACACATCACTCCTGCCAATGCTGTACAGAGTGAAGTTTGAGCTTCCAGTAAGTTTTGCTAATTTTTAGCTAGCTTTGGGATGTGAGGAGTTTCAGGGAAAGAACATGCAAAAGTACACATTTCATATTATGATTACAGCTACTATTTAAGCTTACTAGCTTTGTAGACATTCATGGCTGATTACATACTGGAATGGAAAGGTTGTTATTATAAAATAAAGTTTCAGAACTACCTGTTCAGATCCCATCCATATTGTGGTAGTTTTATAATGAACGTAGAATTCCCCTTAAAGTGGTTAAGAGGGATATGGAGGCTGCCATATTTGTTTGCTTACAATATTAGTTGCTTGGCAGCCCAGTTGGTTTATTTGGCTGCAGTAGTGTCTGAAGAACACCAAAAACAAGCATGCAGCTAACAAGCTTGTTCAGGGTCTATGACAGAAAGTATTAGAGGCAGAGGATCATCAGGACTACCAGGCAACTGGTATTGCTAAAAGGAATTAAATATGGTAGAGTCCATATAACTCTCACCTCGTGTTCACTTTAAAGCGAGACTGAAGATAGGTGAAAAAAAAAAAGATTCACTTACCGGGGTCTTTTCCCAGCCCCTGCAGTCGTCCTGTGCCTGCGCCGTATTGGAACGATCCTCCGTTTTCCTGCCGCGGCTCACTTTCTCTTCTGCCAGTTAATGTGCCATTCGCCTGTGCGGCACTGGCCGTGCGCATCCTCGTTCGTTCTCCTGTCGCCTGGAGCATCCTGCACAGGTGCAGAAGAGATTTTCTCATACTGTGCCTGCGCTGGATGCTCCCGGCCATGGGATTGCGAATGAGGACCAGGACTGTGTAGGTGCAGTGGCCGTCAACTTGCAAGTCGCTGGTGAAGAAACTGAGCCACGGCGGGGGACCGAGGATCTTTGAGGACCGGCGTGGAACAGGTCGGCTGCAGGGGCCTGGGAGAAGCCCCAGGTAAGTGAATCTCCTTTTTTTTAATGTATCTTCTGTTCTGCTTGAACTTCCTATATGACATCTATAAGAATAATTTCTAAGCCAGTTGCTGTATCTCCATGTCTGTTTATCCTTCTGTCCCGCACACGCCCCCCTCCCGCCTCACTCTGATTGGCTGAGGCTTGCACAACGCTCACTCTGTGCATCCCGCTCTAATTGGCCACATCGCTCTCATCGACTGGCTCTGCATGCAGATTTCATTGGCTGCCTGAAGTAGTTATTGGCCATGTCAGTTGCCCTCATGACCAGCGTAGCACATGCCATATGACTAGTTATGGAGATAAATAACAAATAGCTTTGTTTCTGCTGTTTTATTTAGATGTACTTAGCCCTGAACAAAAAGAAATCATTTCTAAACTGACTGGGTGTGCTTACATGTTCCTGCCTAAAGAGTGTCCGCTCTCTCCCTATCGCAGCATTAATGGTGAATGCAATAACAGGTAAGTGTGTCTACAGTCCTCCCCGCAACTTTACTAGAGAGTGCTAAGTATGGACATTACATCACGTGGGGGCCATGAAATGCTGGACTTACTGTCAATTCTCCTAAACCATGGTAAGGCCTTGTTCACATTACAACCTGCAGATGGCCGTGCGATCAGAACGCAATGCGTACAATCGCACGCAATCTGCATTTGTATGCGTTGCGTGGCTGACCCCATTCACTGTGGTGAAGGGGTCAGCCACGCATTTTGCTAAAAAATGCACTGGTCCGCAACGCATGTAATGTGAACATCAGACAGTGCAGTCTATGCACTTCTGATGTTGGTGCGTGTCAGCCTCCCGCACACGTTGCCAAAATACGGACGGCGACTCATGCAGTGTGAATGAGGCCTAATGGTGAAGAAAATAAAGACAGCTATCAAACAAAACTTTTAGTGCATTGTGTAAAAATTCCTACATTTATGTGTAAACTTTTTGAAAACTTTTTTTTCAACCTTTTATTATCAAATTCATTTTATCAAATCTGTATTTGTTCACTGAGGATCAGGACTATTCCACAGTGAATGGGGTTGACTTAAAAATCTACTACCTGCATTGTGTACTCCAATCATGGCTTTACTACCGTGTTTCCCCGACAATAATCCAGGGTCTTCTATTAGGTTTTGCCCAAAGATGAGTTACGGCTTATTTTCAGGGGATGTCTTGTCTTTCCCTAAAGAACAATATACATTTATTCTTGAAAAAAAATCAATATTTATTCATATACAGTCATGTGATTCCATTGATCCAAACTTTCCAAACCCTGAATTACATAATGGATTTCTCATAGTTGACTCAATTGATTCATTCTTCCACGTACAACAATCTATGTTACACTTCCCAACCCTTATTTTTATTTCTTTATGTATTTTTTATATTCTTCTATGCTGCACAATTTTTCCGACTAGCCAATGAGGATGCACAAATGATTCATGTGATCAGGAGTCACTGCTGATAGCTGCCTTAGGGCTCAGACACACTATAAGCGCTTTTCTGAGCGCTTTTTGGCCTCCAAAGCGTTTTGAGAGTTTTCCTTACATTAACATCGCAGCAAAATTGCGGTAAAATCGAGGTAAAATCGCAATTGCGATAAAATCGTACGATTTTACTGCGATTGCGATTTTACCGCAATTTTAATGTAAGTCAATGGGAGAGTTTTTTTAAAAAGCTCTCAGAAAGCTCTGCAGGCCAAAAAGCGCTCAGAAAAGCGCTTATAGTGTGTCTGAGCCCTTACACTCCATGATTCTCCCTAAAACAAGACGTAATGTAGCATAAAGGAATTGATTTTACCTTGTTTATGTTGCAGTTACGTAATAGATCTATGGCAAAGGTTTTTGCACAGCAGCTTGCCATAACTGTTTTATAATGGGTAAATATTACAGAAAGGAGACTGCAGATAAAGCTGGAAGATCAGCCCCATTTCCTCCATGAACCTTCACAGTGAGAAACCAAAGTGCACAAAAAACAGCACAAAAATAAAGATTTTTTTTCTTATTCAGACCTAAGGAAAATTCATTTTCCTTCCCTTCTACTTCCCTTGTTGTATATGCAAGCTGTTATCTTTGTGCGCTATCTGATAATGAAGGATTGAGGAGAAGTGGGGCAAAATACTAGCTTGGCACCTGACCTTTTTTTGGTAAGGACTGGTATGCAGGCTCCTAGTGAAAACCAGGTTCTAGGCATTTGCCTTTGTTTCCTTGTGGATGATCCAGCTCTGCTGTCTGAACCTATTGTGCTTGATTTATGTAGCTTCTGTAAAATTCCTGTGTGCAGGCAGCACTTGGCAATATTACTGGTACTTAGCGCGCGTAATTTGCGTGACCTACGGTACATGGGGTAATACAAGCAGCATTACCTACGTACCATGGGTCGCGCTACTGTGCTGGCATAAGTAATGGTAATATTGCTGTGCGGCGCTGCAATTTTCTCAGAGCTATGTGAATCTGGCCCATTGTGTCTTATATACAAGCCCTTTGTTATCACTTCTCACTGGTGTTGTTATATGTGGATTTTACAGAAAGAACTCCAGCCTTGGTGCCTCAAATACAGGCTACAAGCGCCTGCTGCCACCAAACTATGAAGATGGGATTTCACTACCTAAAGGCTGGACTGCGACCAACAAGATTAATGGATTTCCTCTACCTATGGTAAAGCTAGCATAGCAAAGATGTTTTCTTGCCTTGTATATAACAATGAATAGTAATCGGGGTTTATGCACCATGCCGGGAAATGAATTCTTGGGAGCCCAGAGCTTAGATATACTACTTAAAGGGGCACTATGGCGAAAAATTGTAAAATATGTCCAGACATATACAAATAAGAAGTATGTTTTTTCCAGAGTAAAATGAGCCTTAAATTACTTTTCTCCTATGTTGCTGTCACTTACAGTAGGTAGTAGAAATCTGACAGAAGCGACAGGTTTTGGACTAGTCCATCTCTTCATGAGGGATTCTCAGCAAAATGTGTTTTCCCCATGCAGATAAAAACAGAAAACAGTGAAGCACTGCACACATTTTCTCTATCAATTACATTAGCTTCTGTGATAAAACGTGCATGTTTTCACACATACAGACACACATGGGGCTTGATTCACTAAAGCGTAATAACTGGTATCACAACAGTTATCACGCAATCTGCCGCGCGCAAAGGTTTCACGTGAAAAGCACTTGGGATCGCACGCAAACCTTCGCTTATCATGCAAAGTAAACCTTTGTGCGCGGCAGATAGCGTGATAACTGCTGTGATAGCAATTATCATGCTTTAGTTCTCAGGAGAGGGAAAGGAAACTTCTCCCCCCACGGAGCCCCCTGCAGCTTCTGGGCCCCCCCTGCAGCTGCATCCTACAGGGTCTATTGCTATGCCCCTGCTGTCACTTACAGTAAGCAGTAAAAATCTGCCAAATCTGTGAGGTTTTGGAATAGTCCATCTTCTCATGGCAGATTATCCAGGGTTTTCTTTATTTTTGAAAGCACTTACTGAATGGAAGTTTCTCAGTCCAACTGCCAAAATAGCTTGTAACCGAGTAGGTAGACCAGCCAACATCCTTATGTAGATCCTTTTCATAGAGCCCTTTAGTTAAGAATAAAGGAAATACTGAAAATCCCCCGAGAGGAGTTGGACTAGTCCAAAACCTGTCAGATTTTAACTTCCTATGGTAAACCACGGCTACATAAGAGAAAAGTAATTTATGTTGCATTTCAATCTGGGGGCAATGTACTTCTTATTAACATGCATTTTAAATTTTACATTTTTTACGCGATAGAGGTCCTTTAAACAAGGTGACCCCCCCTTTTTTTTTTAAATAATGTTGAATAGAGTCAGTTATGATTAACTTTGAAAATTAACTTTTCAGATTGAAAATGCTTTGTTTTTGCTATTCTTGCTGTTGGTGTTCATCTATCTATTAATGGTTAAAGTGAATCTGTAGCAAAAAACAAAACAAAACAGATAATAACCTAAGGAGAGGGAAGACTCTGGGTCCTACACAGTCTTCCCATTCCTCTCCTCATCATCTCAGTCCCCCGCAGGCTCCTACTTTTTAAATCTCCAGCCGTGGAAAGCTTCAGCAGTCTTTAAGTGCTCCCGGAGATGGGCCGCTTCCTTCTGCGTATGTGCGAGTGCACGAGAGAGGGCGCTTACACTTGTGTAGTAGGGAGCGGCCCGTCTTCGGGAGCCTTAGTGCTCTTGAAGACTTCTGAAGCCCACCCACAGCGGAAGAGAGCAGTCTCTTCCCCATGGGTCAGAAACTGCTAATGGGGGAGCTAGCACTGGAACAACGGGACGAGGAGAGGAACGGGAAGGCTCTATAGGACCCAGAGCCTTCCCCCTCCTTAGGTAAGTGTTTTTTCTTTGTTTTGACTTTTGACTCCCTTTAAAGAGACACTGAAGCGAGTAAAAAACTCGCTTCCTCTCTTATATTCAGCAGGGGCATGTGTGCCCCTGCTAAAACGCAGCTGTCCCGCGGCTAAACAGGGGTTCCTTACCCCCCAATTTCCCCCCTGCAAAATGTACAACCAACTTGGTCGTAGATTTTGCTGCTCCTAGAGGCAGGGCTAACGGCTGCAGCCCTGCCTCACAGCGCGTCTATCAGTGGCACATCGCCGCCTCTCCCCGGCCCCTCTCAGCGAAGGAAGACTGAGAGGGGCGGGGGAGAGGCGGAGATACGCGCTGACAGACGCGCGTGAGGCAGGGCTGCAGCGGTTAGCCCTGCCTCTATGCGGAAGAGATCCCCGGCGAGGATGGAGGGGATTTGGGGGGTAAGGGACCCCCGTTGTGCGGCGCGATAGCAGCCGTTTAGCAAAGGCACACATGCCCCTGCTGAATAGATATAGAAGAAGCGAGTTTTATACTCGCTTCAGATTCTCTTTAAGTCCTCTAGGGACTGTTATTTCCTGTTATCATAGATGGGGTCTTACACTTACTTCCTGTGAAATAGAAAGGTGGCCATACATCAGGTGACTTGGCAGCAATCGACCATCCGATTCGATTATTATAATCAGATCAGATGAAAATAGGTGCTGCCAAGAGCATGCTCGATCGACGTTGCAACCAATTTTGGGCCAAAATTGGTAGTGTGTGTCGATTGGACATGCTGCAAGCTGTAGGGCTACCATGTTTGATCGGATGCACGGCAGTAATGGCCTTCGCAAATTGGGATGAGTGATAAACGCGACGGGACCCCTGGTACTGTACCCTCTAGTGTAAAATATGTGTTACCTGTTAGTGTCCACCGCTGACTCCGCACTCCGTCCTCCATTCACATACACACGCCCCACGTGGTTGCCGGCGTACACGTGGGTGCATGTGTGACATCACACACATGCCCACATTACGCTGGCAAACACTTGGGGCACATGTATGAGACGGAGCCTGGAGCGTGTATGAGGACGGAGCCTGGAGCCAGCGGCAGAAAGCGACAGGTAAAGTATACTACACAGGTCCCTGGGGGAGGGGGAAAGCAGTGCCAGGGCCGCGAATGTGGCTGCACAAGGCCGGTTCCCAAGAGATTTCATGTTGAAATTGATCAGGAATCTGCCTGCAGTGTATGGGCAGGCAACAGATCTCTCACGATCAGATTTCTTCAGAGAGAGATCTGTCTCTTGATCACCTAATGTATGGGCACCTTTACCTCGCCTATTCTTGTGTGGTTTCTTTGGAGTGCTTAGATTCTGTCATCTATTGTTCTTCCTACTTTTTGTGTCACTTGATCACAGCTGGCTGGCCCTCCCAGCAGCTGCAACCAAGAGGGAGAGAGAAAGATGTACTGCAGTCACAAGTACATTTAGTCCATGAGAAGGCATACTGTCTGGCACTTTGATGCTATACACTATTTATATTTACTCTTCTTCCTGGTTGCTATTAGAATTTGCCCTCTATTTTGGTTTTAGTTGGGCTCTGCTAACTTCCTCTGGAATCAGATTTGCCTAGATCTCTACTACAGTTGTCCCTATTGTAACAAAAATGTTGCATTGCTCAAGATAACTGCATAAGGTAATCTCTTCCGTATTAATAATAAATCCATAATGGCTGATGATATAATATTATGTAGGTGCAATAAGAAGTAAAGGAAAAGTATTCTTGTTTCAGGATCTGACACAGAAGCCAGATAGCTCTTTCTGTTGTTGTTACTGCTGTTACCATGGCTATGGGACAAGTGTCAAAACTCAACTACATTTCTTTACTCTTTTGCCAGGCACGCAACGTGTCAAATCAGGTTGTCCAGTTTCCTAACAACACTCTGACACTGGATCCAGACAGATCACTCATGTTCATGCAGTGGGGACAGTTCCTGGATCATGACACTGACCTCTCCCCTGACACCCCAGCAAGATCAACTTTCTTTGGTGGTGTAGACTGTGACAGCAGCTGTGTCCAGTCCCATCCCTGTTTCCCACTGATGGTAAGAAATATACTGTGCCAGTAAAGCTGTATTTATTTTGGATTTAGTTTGTTTTGATTGACAATATTATTATTATTATTTATTGTATTTATAAAACGCCAACATATTACACAGCGCTGGCTATATATATACAATATACTCTGTACAGCGCTGCGTAATATGTCGGCGCTATATAAATACTTAAATAAATAAAATATTACAGCACAGCTTTCCTGTAAGCTCTGCATCTGTGGCCTGTAGGAGAAATATAATAGTATATTACAGCATAGCTTTCCTGTGAGCTCTACAACTTTGGCCAGTAGGAGAGATATCATAGTATATTACAGCATAGCTTTCCTGTAAGCTCTGCATCTGTGGCCTGTAGGAGAAATATAATAGTATATTACAGCATAGCTTTCCTGTAAGCTCTACAACTTTGGCCTGTAGGAGAGATATCATAGTGTATTACAGCATAGCTTTCCTGTGAGCTCTACAACTTTGGCCTGTAGGAGAGATATCATAGTGTATTACAGCACAACTGTCTTGTAACCTCTGCAACAGTGCCCTGTAGCAGAGATACAAAGTTATCCTGTGGGGCTCCATGTTTTGAAATCACCTGACCTGTCTTCACCTGTTAAACTGTGATGTGTTTTATTTACAGATTCCAGCAAATGACCCCAGGATTAGGAACACGAGTGACTGTATCCCTTTATTCCGCTCAGCCCCAGTGTGCAATATAGTTTCTCCTGTGCGTGAACAGATCAATGTCCTGACATCATATGTGGATGGAAGCCAAGTATATGGCAGTGACATAGCTGCTGCTGAGAAACTTCGTAACAATACAAATGATCTAGGCCTACTGGCTGTTAATCAGAACTACACAGACAATGGATATTCCCTCTTGCCATTCACTGGAAGCTCATTGGACGTGTGTGCCGGTACAAACAGGTCTGCTGCAATTCCCTGTTTTCTAGCAGGTGAGAATCTTGCAAGCTATACTGCTGTGATTGATGAAAATATATATCTATAGTGCCATTATTATTTCCTTAGGCCAGTCTTGCACTGCTAACTGGTGTTAGGAAGGTGTTGCAGTGCGATGATCGCATCACACTGCAGCGCTAATACAGCATTCGGGGATTTTTGAGTCAATGTAATCCCCTTTCTGTCTGAAAGCCAAGCAGGAAGTGCGGCTCTGTAGCGCTCACTCTATGGAAGCCCTCTGGCGCTTTCATAGAGGCAAAGGGGGCAATTGCCTTAGGGCCCCAGAGCCCTTTAGGGACCCCCCCAAAGTGCTTCCCCCCTCCCCTCGAGCTATGATGACCCATGGGAGTGGGGATGCTGTGTGTACACGCCATATAGAAAAAGGAGGAGGTGAATAATGGGAACCCCAAAAATGATTTTTAGGGGACATTTGGACACCTAATGATATTCTTTGACCAGGGGAGGGGGATTAGATCAAGCCTGGCAGCCGGCTCCAGGACTCTGGGGGTGTTTTGGTTGCAAGGGGGTCGTCAGGGCCCCCCCAAGTTACTTTTTCCTCATGGCCACAGTGTAGCTAGAACCACCAGCCCTGATTGATAAAACATCTGCGTCACCCCATAGACTTCCATGACTTCTGGCCCATCTAGCGTAGGTTGTGCGGCGAAAACATCACTTCCAGGGCATCGCATCTGCACAGGTATGAAAAGCCCTATAGACTTTCATTGGCATAATGTTGGCCTGCAGCAAATTAGGCCAACGCAATGTGCCAGTATGAAAGGGGCCTAAGGCCTGGGGCCCACTGGCGGCACTTTTCAGGAGCTCGCAAACCTCTTGTGATTCCTGAATCGTGAAAGTTCAGCAATTTTAAACGTGACGCCACATGTAGTGCTTTGTGATTGCTACACTGCAAGTGGAACCACCTCATAGGGCTTCACTGTTGAAGCGCTTTGTCAATCACCGGCAATCCCCCAGTGGCTCCCAGGCCTAAGAATCTACAGTATCACTGACAGCTAAGTTCCTGCACATTAAACCACTATTGCAAAAAATTGTAACATTTAAATATACACATATAGGGCTTGATTCACTAACCGGCGCTAAGTGTTAGCGCCGGAGTGAAAAGCCACTTAGTGCCCCTTATGTAGCTTTGTGCAGATTCACAAAGCTACATCTCGCTCTGCACAGCGCATAGTGCGCTCAATGTAGTGCGCATCGGGTGCGACTTTTAAGGACCAGCAATGCGCATTATTATCCGCGCTGTGCACGCAGTGAGCGGATTATTTCAACTGTGTGGGCGCAAACCACCTAACGCCATGATTTGCGCACACTAACATTTAGGGCACATTAACTGGCTTAGCCCCGGTTAGTGAATCAAGTCCCAGGTGATAGATTTGAGGGTTTTTTTTTTGGGGGGGGGGGGGGGGGTGAGGGGGACACGGACTGAGGTGTGTTTTATTAGTTATTCCTCTGCAGAACCTATACAGGAGGTATAACTCACATCAACCAAGGTTTCTGCCTGCTGTCCACCTGACAAATTTCACTATTCGCTTTGTCAGTGGTATATCTCGCATCAACCAAGATTACTGCCTCCTGTCTACCCAACTGGTTTCCCTATTTGCTTTGTTGGGGTATATACTGTACTATATGAGTAAGAGTTATGATGAGTTCTAGAATATCTCTGGTGGTGATCTGTAGTGGGTGGCTCTTTAATACAAGCAGTCCAAATCTGTATGTAATGGTGGATGAATCGGTTCTAAGCAGATCGGAAACTGAGGCTGATATGTAAAGTATTCTCCCTGATAATAATGCCTCTGTAAATGCTCCCTTCAATAAGGAGGTAGCAGTTGGGAATGACATTGGACACATCTCTCTGTTGGTTTGTGATTCAGTCCTTACCATAAATACCAAGTTGTGCTTATTTAGAAAGATCTGAGTAAAAGCTTAGCATGACCAGATTATTTTTAGTGCATATGTGAAATAAAGTTCACTATAATTGACTAGTTATGATGATTGCTGCACAAAAGTCTCACATTTGTTTGCGCAGATTAAAATATTTGGGAAATGTTTGGGCATGACAAAACACGTACATTTGCCAAATGCATTGAAGTCTCATTTGTATGAAAATGTGTAATATTTTTGTCAAAAGTTCCAATCGGGAAAACGTAGCCTTCAGTTTAAAAACGTGACTTTGCGGAAAGTTTGAGCTCATCCTTACTACTGACCTATAAGAGATATTTAGACAAGGGAATCTGAAGAGGGGACACACGTAAAACGTTGTCAGCCCAATTCTGCATTGCAGGAGATAAAATCAGATTGTTCCTGCGTGCAAAGTCAGTCCCATACATGAAAACGAAAAATGATGCCCAATTGAGTTTGTACATGAAAGTGAGGGGCTGCAGTACATGGATGTTACACATGGAAGGGGGGCTGCACATGGAGGGGCGCCACAATTTACTTGACCAGAGAGGAGGTGGGGAGTATAAATTTGGCCTTGGTTCTGATGGCTTTCCTGTCTTCCAGGGGATGGTCGGGTCAATGAGCAGCTTGGCCTTACAACTTTCCACACCCTCTTTCTTCGGGAACACAACCGCATTGCAACCAAGCTTCATGAATTAAATCCACACTGGTCTGGGGAGATCCTGTACCAAGAGACCCGCAAGATCATCGGAAGCATATTGCAGGTCGGTAGGCTTAATGTACTTTTGTTGTTAAAGTCTGTGAAAAAGAAATTGGTATCCTAGCGCTCATTTGTCTTCATATTCAGCACTACATGGCGAATGGGAAAAATAGTTGAATATGATTTGCTGCTCTAAGCCAGTGCATACAGACAGTATAATCGTTCTATTCTAGTAATAACAGTAATGAAGTACTTTAAGATGTGCTCATGTTAAATATTTTCTATATGTAATGTCCTTTATGTCACCAAGACACCAACATTTTCCAAATGGTTTAATTCCCTTCCCAGCCCATTCCCCACATTCATTCCTGTAGTACTATGAGGCTTTTAAAGGGGAACTCTAACTAAGGATTGAACTTCATCCCAATCAGTAACTGATGCTCCTTTCTGAAATAGATCATCAGGGGGGTCTCTATAGCTAATATTGTGAAACCGCCCCACAGTGTGATGTCAGGACCTAGGTCCTAATAGTTTCCTGTGTTTGAGCCTTGTTGCATTGTGGGAAATAACCAATGTTTCCAACTGCCAAGCAACTAGTATCTCCCTCTGTGCATATATATATCTATAAAAAAAATACAACCTTTCAGCCGATCGGATTGTTAGGGGTGTGATAATAGATAATGGCAGTTGTCAATCTCTGTTTTTTCATGTTTACCAGTAGTAAAATGATTATGTGCAGGCTGATTGAGAATCAAACAATATGAACAAATTATACAGTATGGTGATAAATATTAATCATTTCTTGATCTCTCCTATTTTTTTTAACTTCTCACTTTAAAATGTATTCATTTATTTGTTCCCCTTTTACCTAAAGTTCCTCTTTAAAGCACACTTGAAGTGGAAGGAATATGGAGGATGACAGTAATTTCATTTTAAATACTGCCGATAGCCTGGTTGTCCTGCTGATCCTCTGCCTCTAATACTTTTAGCCATAGACCCTGAGCAAGCATACAGGCCAGGTGCTCTGACCGGATTGGCTTCATGCTGGTTTCAGGTGTATGATTCAGACACTACTGCAGCCAAAGAGATCAGCAGGACTGCCAGGCAACTGGTATTGTTTAAAAGGAAATAAATATGGCAGCCTCCATATAGCTCCCGCATCATCTTCCATTTAAGCTATTGAAGAGCCTTATATTCTGCAGACGACATATAAGAGGTCTTCTGAAACACTCTAAAGGTGGCCATACATGGTACAATTTTTCATTTTTTTCGATTAGATAATTTAGTTCGACTATTCCGTTAGATCGAATATAAAGTTTTTTCCAGCATGTCCGATCTGATTTTTCTCGATTCTCGATATTTTCAACTTTCCTTCGATTCGATTTAGATCGAATAAACGGGATAATCGAACATTTTTATTGTACCATGTATGGCCACCCTAACCATAGCTTTCCAACTTCGAATGTATGACTTCTTTTCTGCCTGGTATCTACTGATGTATGATGTGTCTATTGTGTCTATTGATGTATATATCTCTCTCTCTGGACTTGTGTCCATCTATTTATCTACAAATCTCACACCATTTAACAATATTTATTCACAGAAAATAACATACAAAGACTGGCTCCCACTATTGCTCGGCGGTGAGACTGTGCGTGTTCTTCCTCCATATACGTCTTATAACAATACAGAGGATCCAAGAGTGTCGAATGTCTTCACTATTGCATTCCGAATGGGGCACACTATGGTGCAGCCAGTGCTATACCGCATGAAGGATGGATACCGCCTCCATGACATAGACCCTGCAGTCCCTCTTCACCTGATCTTCTTTGCCACATGGAGGATAGTGAAACAAGGTAAAATCAGTGGCGTAGCAAATAGGGGATGCAGAGGTTGTGACCGCATTGGGGCTCCTGGAGCAGAGGGGCACATTGGGATCCCTCCTTAAGCCACCTTATTAGGTTTTCATTGGTGCTATGTTGGTAATGAACACCTCTATTTGTGCATTGAATAGATGTAGTCCTTAACTGTTTACCTACTCTGATTACACCTCTCTGACACTGAAACTGTCCTTGGTAGGTTTTGGGGCTTCATATCAAGATTGCTCAGGGCCCCAAGTAAAACTCACACTGGGGCCCCAAGCTGCTCAGCTACGCCGCTGGGTAAAATGGTTTATAATGATAATATTTTCAAATGCATGTGCTAAAAGGAAACTTTTTTTTTTTGTTAAAATTGAGGTATCTCGTGTTGACTACAGAAATGCAGACATTAAAACAACACATGTGGATTGCTGGTTTGATGTCTGCATTTCTGCTCCTCGACTAACACTGGACCACACTTGTGAC
The DNA here is from genome assembly GCF_040937935.1 of Hyperolius riggenbachi. Lineage (NCBI taxonomy): Eukaryota > Metazoa > Chordata > Amphibia > Anura > Hyperoliidae > Hyperolius > Hyperolius riggenbachi. The sequence continues at coordinate 466,174,034 of NC_090647.1, forward strand.
TACTAGTAATCCCCAGTTAACAAACAAGATAGGGACTCTAGGTTCATTGTTAACATGAATCTGTCCATAAGTTGAAACACTCTGCCATCTCTGCCCCCTGTACCTCCTCTATGCCCCCCTGTGCCTCCAGTGTCCCCCATTGTGTCATCTCTGCCCCCCTGTGCGCTCAGTGTACCCCAGCAAAATGCCATTTTACCCGTTTAAAAACCATCTTTTCTTAACATTTTTTAAAATCTCAAAAACGACAATGTCTTTTAGTAAGAAGCACAAGCCCTACTCCATAGAGCCAAATTAATCCATGCCATGCACTGATGAGGATCAAACAATCCAAAACAGTCTGTATGCATGTTGGATTATTATGGCTCTGTACATATTAACAAGCTGACACATCATTGCATTCCAGCGGTTCTGGAGGTGTGTTTAGCTTCTAAGGGTACAATGGTTAATTTGCATATATTCAGCAGTGGTGCCTTGGGAGACATCTCAAGCTCACGCCAACCTGAATTATCGCAAATTCTTTCTGTTTTAGGAAAGCAAACTTTTGTTTTTAGTAAGAAAATGTACGTGTTCTCACAGATTCAAATTTCCCATTTTCAGGCTGTTGTTATCAGTGGGTGTAAGTCAACTGTTCATAAGCTGGGGACTACCAATAATTATGTAGAATAGTGTTCTAGACTCCATGTGCAACATGAGGACTCGACATACCAGATCCTTTGTCAGACTTGCTTCTTGTACTATAACAGCTCTATTAATGAGTCCCAGTATAATGGTGGAACAATATATATACAGCACTTCATATGTAATTATTGTAAATGTACAAATCTAAACAACAATCTCACTTGCAGGTGGAATTGACCCTTTCCTCCGGGGCATGATGGGCAATCAGGCTAAACTGAACCGCCAGAATCAGATCATGGTTGATGAACTAAGAGATCGCCTCTTTGACATGGTCAAGCGCGTAGGTCTTGATTTAGCAGCACTTAATATTCAAAGAGGTCGGGAACATGGGCTACCAGGTAAGATATGGAAAACAGCTTCATATTACAAATGAGTTTGACCACACCACAAGCTAAAGCAAGGAAATAGATAGAACAACCCATTGTTGCCATATGGCCTGTGTGATTCCTATGAATAACCATTTACTACCTTCTTAACTCTATGGCTTAAAGGGAACCTGAGGTTAAAGGGGTATGGAGGCTTCCATACATATTTCCTTTTAAAACCTCCTTAGCGTTCTGGACAAACTGAGCTTGTCCAGTAACGGCGGAGGGCACCGCTCAGGCCCTGGTGGGCCGATTTGAATAATTGTTTTTGAAACACGCAGCTAGCACTTTGCTAGCTGAGAGTTTCTCCGATCGCCGCTGCTCGCCGCCGATCCGCCGCTACCCACCGCATAATAGGGCTCCCCCTGAGACCCCGTGTGCAGCCTGGCCAATCAGTGCCAGGCAGCGCGGAGGGGTGGATCGGGACTCCCGGTGACATCACGACATTGATGACATCATTCTGTTAGTCGCCATGGCGACGGGGAAGCCCTGAAGGAAATCCCATTCAGAACGGGATTTCCTGATGGGCATGATCACCGACGGCGATCAGAAGGGTGGGAGGGAGGGAGCAGGGAGGGGAGTATCATGTAGCTAGTGCTAGACTAGCTACATGATAAAAAAAATTAGGTTAAAAAAACCACCCGCGGCCGTGTGGCCACGGGAAATCAGAATGCCAGGGAGGTTAAACAATACCAGTTACCTGGCTGTCTTCCTGATCCTGTGTTTCTAATACTTTAAGCCATAGACCCTGAACAAGTGCGCAGAGCCCCACATGGGCTAAATACATGCCTTGAATGCAAATCAGATGCAAATTATGTACTAATTCCTAATCTAAAAATGTGAATGCAGATTGAAGCATATGAATGCAGCTAGGCAATAAGTATACTTACATCAATTTTGCACAGCAGGAGAAATTGGCAGCGCTTTGAGACAGAAGCTGTACCTGAATTAGCTATTTGCAAAGATGTGCAGAGCTCCAAAATAAGGACAAAATTACACAACATGCATTCAAAACAGGTACAGCAAAGGAGGGCGTTAGCTGCAGTATAAATAATATGTGCACAAATTATTCCCTACTAGACTTCCCCACGGCGATGAAAGACCCTCACGGGGAAGACCTACTGCTAGTCTATCAATAAAAACATAATTTTTCCTAGTGCTGCTAATCATAAATGGTATACACATAACAGAAAACAGACATCAAACAAGTGACAGCGCTGCCAATTTCTCCTGCTGTACAAAATTGATGTAAGTATACTTTTTGGCTAGCTGCATTCATGTGCTTCAATCTGCATTCACATTTTTGGATTAGGAATTAGTACATAATTTGCATCTGATTTGCATTCAAGGCATGTATTTAGCCCCAGTTGGGCTCTGTATGCCTCTGTTGGCTTTCATTTCAGTTTGCAGCCTGGAGCACTGTCACTTGTTTGATGTCTGTTTGAAGAAATGTGTGTGTGTGTGTGGTGTGTTTGTTTGTGTGTGTATGTGTGGTGTGTGTGTGTTTGTTTGTTGTGTGTGTGTGGTGTGTGTGTGTTGTGTGTGGTGTGTGTGTGTTGTGTGTGTGTGTTTGTGTGTGTGTGGTGTGTGTTGTGTGTGTTTGTGTGTGTGGTGTGCGTGTGTTTGTGTGTGTGTGGTGTGCGTGTGTGTATTTCATAAAGGTTGTGATCACATGCATGTGATGTGTGTTTCTTTCAGTGCACAATTAATAATTTTTGCTTTATATAGGATATAATGCCTGGAGGAGATTCTGTGGACTTTCTGCCCCTCGTAATCTGGACGAGTTGACTACAGTGCTCAACAACAGGGATCTAGCTCAAAAATTAATTAATCTCTATGGGACACCTGAAAACATGGACCTCTGGGTTGGAGGCGTGTCTGAGCCCTTGGTGTCAGGTGGAAGGACTGGGAAGCTGCTCTCTTGTCTTATTGGTGATCAGTTCCGCAGGACTCGAGATGGTGACAGGTAAGATTCCATAATTCATTCAAACTTAAAACAAAAATAGTTTTGAACAGAATGAAAAAAAATGCAATCTCTGACAAAATTTTACTGTTGGTTATGCCTCTGTTACACAGATTTTCCCATCCCTTGATGGTGTTCACAAAGGATTCCCCCATTTGCCACAAATAGTTTCACTAGTGGCAAACTTCCATCCCATAATGCCCAGTATGACTTCTGACCTGTCAGCTTGCCAGTAGGGATGAAGTTTGCCACAGTGACTGATTTCATGAAACAACATTGCTGCAGTTTGTGAACACCACTGGCCAGCCGACTTCAGGTCAGAGGTCATGCTGGGCATTATGGGATGGAACTTGGAACTTTTCTGCATGCAAGGTTATGCCGGGAATACACGATGCGTTTTTGTGTTCGTTTTTGTCGTCGTTTTCGCTTTCGATAGATTCTACTCTCGATTCACTGCTCGATTCCCCTCTCGATTCCTTATCTTTTCTTATCAATTACATTCACTTGAATGAGGAGAATCGAAACGAAAGTAGAATCGACCAGATCCGACAGGTTGGAATTTATCTATCGAACCCATCTATCTAAAGTAAAAACTTAACGTGTATTCCCAGCATTATGACAAATTCTATGTCTATCCCAGTCTATCCAAATGGAATAAAAAGTCTGGGGTTTCAGTACTTAGTTACTTTTTTTAAGAGGCTGCCAAATCTAAAATATAATGGTTAGAATTTGTTAACAACATTAATCATAATTAATTATGATATGTACAATTGTCCAAAACTGACCATAGATTGAAGCATTTGACGTAGTTATAACGCTGCTGTGCAGAAGGGATGATAACCTTAGTTTCCCATAACCAAGATTATCAAGAAAATCAGGAAAAAATAAATGTTTATAGAGTGATTTAATAGTGTACTGGTTAACGACAGCATGTTTGGTGTACAAGGTTTTAATCCTGGCTGCCATTACCCAACCAGTAAGAAGTTTTTTGGCAACACTACCTGATGCTCCTGGGTGGCTTACTGAATGGGCTGTTAGGGGATGCATGTCATCCAGATACATTAATTACAAGGGGTCTTGAAAGGATTGAGAGGTATTTATGGCAAATAGATAAGACCCTTAGGCTAATTTCACACCAGGACGTTGCGTTAGAGGGGGCGTTAAGGTCGCATAACGTCCCCCTAACTCAACGCCTGGTGGTGCTGGATCTGGACGTCAGAGTGAGCCGCGTTGTGCAGCTCACTCTGGCGTCAGTGATGCCGTGATGCACACTCTTGTGCCTATGCGGCATCACGTGGTCCCGCCGGCCAATTGCCGCACAGAGCGGCTGCTCCAGGAAGTAAACACTGCACGTCATAACGTGCAGTGCATATTAATTAGCCATGTGCCTGGCCGCTCTCCGCTTCTCCCCAACATTACTGAGCATGTGCAAGCAGTCTAACGCGGCTCAGCCGCGTCTAAAGTACTGCATGCAGTACGTTGCCTTGTGACGCAGCGTTACAGTGTAACGCAACGTCCGCACTGTGAACAGCCCCATTGATTTTTCATTACTGTGCGGTGGGCTGCGTTACAGGCTGCTCTAACGTGCACCTGTAACGTCCCACTGTGAAACCAGCCTTAATGTCTACATAGATTCAGACTGACATGAAGACATGTCACACACTATCCTGTTTACTGTACACTACTGGAGCTTGGAAACAGTTAAAGGGGGAGGGGGGCACTCATGGGGGCACAGTCATTCCCAGGGGGGGGGGGGGGCAGTGCCCCAGCGTGCCCCAGTGTAGAGCTGCCCATGCTGATGAGGTCATGAAGGAGTACTGTAAACCAGTTTATAAGAATGTTCCTCCAACACTATGGGGTGAAGTGCAGCAATTATTAATGGCTCACTGTTCTTTTCCAGAATTATGTACGCCAATATGTTTATATTGAATTCCATTTATGGTATGTTTATGTTTTGAGGATATTTATTTTGAGATTTCTTATAATCCCACAGAGTAGTCTTGGTGACAAGAATTGTATATAGATGGATCATTTATGATAATCAATAATTTTCTTATGTTTAGGTTCTACTATGAGAACCCATCAGTTCTCAAGCCAGCTCAGAGAATATCCATAGAGAGAGTGACAATGGCCCAGGTAATCTGTGCCAATACAAACATCACTGAAGTACCTCTGAATGTTTTCTTGGGGAACCAGTACCCTGGAGATTTTGTTGATTGTTCCAGCATCCCATCGTTGGACCTGAGTCCATGGAAGGAGTCCCCTACAGCTGGTAAGTTCAGTACTGCCATAAGCTAGCCATTCTTTTTCTTAATGTAGGGTTTTAACTCCACCTTGCTGTTGACAGATGTGTTGAGAGATAAAGGTCATGAATGTATCACGTTTAGAGCTAATTAGTGGAATTTGGAATTTAAGACAGAATGGGCCATATGCAATTCACGTTTTCTCCTAGGAAATATTTTTTCATTTTGTATTTAAAGTAATTTTTCAGCACTTTGCAATTGAAAAAGTACCAAAAAGTTGGTAAATAGGTACTATCAAACCTTTTTAAAGTAGTTTATTGCTTGTTGGTGAATTAAAAGGCATTTTATTGACAAGTTTGAAAATATCACTTAGGAGAAATCTCAGCCAGCAATCCATTTTTTTTTTACAAACAGATAACTTATCCATACATAAAATTATGTAGGGTATTAAAGTTGGTTAATGAGATGCAAAAAATTCTGAGTTGTTGCAGGATGATGCAGCTTTAGAATGCAATTTTATGTATTGTGAAAACTAACCAGTTGAGTCCAGCCAGGGGGAAATTCTATTGGTCCATTTTCAAGCTGCAGACATTTTCATAAAAAAATTTGCATAAACCTGCATCAACTTAGAATTATTTGCATTTAATTGACCAACTCTATTGACTACCAATATATACTAGAAAATATACAGCTATTAAAGCTGTTGATCTGTAAATTTTATGAAAGGCTGGTTTAAATATTATATTGTTACCTTATTTACAGAAAATAATGAAGGCATTTGTATTATATGTATGTTTTTTTATTGGTAATTTTTAAGTTCAAATGATTGTATAAATACATGTTATTATATGAAATGGTACAAACCACCAAACATAGAAATGTATGTAACTAATACCATATGTTGTAAAGTGGTTGTCTGTGTATGTAAGGAACCAGAGTACATAAATGTCATTACACATATAGAAACTATATGTGTGATACAAAAGGTTCACGTAAGCAAATGTTCTAAGCCAATAAACATAACTTTAAACTAATCACTGATGGTCAGTGTTATTTTTTTCTGAATTTACCAGATATTATTTATATAGATAATAACTTTTCTGAGAAAATAAGAAAAAAACAGGAGGCTAGGAGAGAGAAGAAAAACAAATAAAGTTTTGTGGGTGACCATTCTATCAATGATGAGCGCTTTTAGTAAGGATTATTACTTCAATATACAGCAAAGTCCCTAGTATCCGTCATCGGTGGAGACTGCACGATGCCTGATACATGTGCCTCCCCCCCCCCCCCCACATGCAGCAATAAATACTTACCGAGCCTCTAGAGACGTATTCTAACTTTCCTGCAGCTCCCGGTGGCTTTCCGGTGTGCTCCGTGCACGGCTCCCACAATGTCACCTGACCCGCGTCGCGTCACGACACGCCGGGAACAGTGCAGAGACGCCGAAAAAGCCACCGGGACCTACAGGAAGGTTAGAAGACATCGCTGGAGGTCCGGTATTTAAGCATTGCGAAACCCCTTCAAACCACCAAAACGTAGTCTCCACAATCCCTTCAGGCATGCCGGTTATTTGAGGCTTCCCGTTGCCCGAGTTCTGTATAATGGGGACTTGTTGAAATTAATTATTTAAAGCCCTGTGGAGGTCCAGAAATTCTAAGCCGAGTCAGACTGTTCCATTCTACCTTCAGATGTACTGAGGATATATTCATTCCTGTTAATATCTTGCAGTTTGGCATGCAGTTTTGAAACCGATAAAGCAGTAGTGCGCTAAGAGCAGGCCATTGTACATCTTATAGCAGAAAGGATATGGGATCAATTTCTCAACAGTTTTAAGGTACCCATCCACTATGTGATTTTCCCCAGTAGAATTGATCACTGTGATCAACACTGCCAAAGAATGATGCCCCTACATGTCAACGATCAGAATTTTGATCAATTTCCATCGAAATCGATCCACATTCTAGATCAGGCAGTAAATATTGTGGTCAAAAGTGGGCAGGACAAGGCCACGATGATATCTATGCTGTGGGCTGACAGCCAGTGAGACTCGCCCCCAGGTCTCCCCCCATCTATACCGCTTCCGTAGGCTCCCTGCAGAGTATTAGCATAGCAGAGTGTCCTCACCATATATAGTCTGCACTATATAATGTTCTCACTTATGCGCTGCAAAGCAGTGCATTACGATATCACATTGTTGAAAAAAATCGCCTTCAAAGTTTGTTTACATGGTGCCTATTTTCTTATTACAGTTAACAGTAATTCAGAAAGCAGTTTTGAAGAATGATCCTTACCATCTCCAGAATGGCCAGATGACAGATATAAAGTGTCCATTGTCTTACCTCTGGGGAGATCGGTACAGGGCACATCTATCCTTGCTGGATTATTGACTTTCTCTTGATTTTACAAACTTGATGTTACTTTTTATACCAACTCAAAGAACAATCCCATCTGCTACATCCTCCCAGGGCCAACTTTGACTTTACTACAGACTGGCCATATAACATGAAATGTGAAAATGTTGTTAATTATATTTGTTTTGTAATTTTTTTTCTGTTTATATAATACCTTTAGAACCACTAAAGTAATTTTTTGATACATAAGGAAAAACGTGTTTCTGCCTTATCAAGCAATATGTATACAGTTTACAAAAGCTAGATGAATATCTAGTATAAAGTTACTTTTAATGTGTGTATATAAAAACATTAATTGCATATTTGTTGGTGAACTTATAGCATCTATAAAAAAAAAGTTGAGACTGTTCTTCATCAGATCATCAAAATATTCACTGAAATGTCACACATGAACGTTTGAATGTATTGAGGCAGTGCTATCACCCATAGGGACAGATTTACTCACTGCTGGATCATGCAAAGAGCGTAATTTGGGAATCTACTCTATTGAGAGGGGCTTCCTCCAGCCCCTAGAAGCCTATATGTCCATCACCGCAGCTCCACTCTCAGGCAGTTTTACAGGGTCCTAATCGTAGCCGGCACCAATCTGGCCAGGTTGGCGGCTATGCACATGCGTGAGTGTGCGGCCGTGCCACTAGTGGTCACTCCTGTGGACGGGAGCATTCTGTGCAGACACAGTAGTATACCTGCACAGAATGCTCCCAGCCACGGAAGCAAGACCACGTGTAGAACGGTCACCCACACACACATGCGCAGAGCCGCCAACCTGGCAAGATTAGTGGCCGCTACAGCGAGGACCCTGTAAGACTCCCTTAGAGCGGAGCTGCGGCGAGGGACACGTAGGCTTGTAGGGGCCGAAGGAAGCACCAGGTAAGTAAATCTGATTTTTTTTATACATTTGCCTCATGCATCCTTTAAGCAGTTGAAGTAATTTGTACTCCTGTGGTTGATTTACAGTAAATGTAAAATAATTATGTTTTACACTTTCTATACATTTCTAATTTATATTTTTAAATGTTATCATTTATTCTTATTTTTTTAAAGTCCAATAAACCTTGATAACTATATTGTTAGGATTTAGTCAATTTTTGTAGGCTTGGTCGCGTATATGATCTTTGCAGTATCACGACATTAGGAGCAGCCAAGTGTCAACAATGGAAACCATTGCTAAATCTATGCATAGGAGAGCAAGACATTACATGCAATGCATTACACTCTACTAATCGTACAGTAATACTTTACACACGTTATTCTGCATAATGCAGTTTATTGTATACACCTGACAGTGTCGGGGAGGAGAATACCCTAGAATGTACTTTTCCTTGTCTCTATTGGTTTTTATCTTAATCTATAAAAGCACTTTAAAGGAAATGTATGGTATATTTTTAACATATTTTTCCTTCAATTATTATTACATTGGCACTGAAATTGTTTTAATTACTACATGCACAATAACTACGGTAAATATTTTTAAATTGTTGGCTCTTCATCTGTCGAGTTTGACAAGCAAATGTAATTTTTCTGTTGCAGCAAACAAATCTCAGATATTCTAATAACCAAGTTTTCGGGGCACTATCATCAAATAACTGATCACTCCACCATTTTGTTTACAATGGAGATAACTTATGATATTCATTTACAATGTTTTTAAAAAGGTTTTATGTTTTTATGATTACACTTAAACCAAAAATAAAACAAACGTTACTGTACATCCTCTTTAGCCAGATCTTACCTGCCATAAAGATTTGTTATATAAGAGATACATTAGATAATGTAAACATACTGTGAAGTCCTGAAATGTCTTGTTCAATGGTAAAAACAATAAAGTTAAAGAGACTCCGTAACAAAAATTGCATCCTGTTTTTTATCATCCTACAAGTTCCAAAAGCTATTCTAATGTGTTCTGGCTAACTGCAGCACTTTATACTATCAATGTCTCTGTAATAAATCAATGTATCTTTCCCCTGTCAGACTTGTCGGCCTGTGTCTGGAAGGCTGCCAAGTTCTTCAGTGTTGTGGTTCTGCTATAAACTCCCCCTTGCAGGCCCCTCTCTGCACACTGCCTGTGTGTTATTTAGATTAGAGCAGCTTCTCTCTTCTCTCTTATCTTTTACAAGCTGGATAAATCGTCCTCTGAGCTGGCTGGGCTTTCACATACTGAAGAATTACAGACAAGGGCAAAGCTGTTTGCAGGAAGAAAAGAGCAGCCTGAAACTTCAGTGCATGAGAACAGAGGGAAAGAAACACACAAATGATCTCTTGAGATTCAAAAGGAATGCTGTATACAGCCTGCTTGTGTATGGATGTATTTTTCTATGTGTGGACATACTGTACATCAACCTACTTCCTGTTTTGGTGGCCATTTTGTTTGTTTACAAACAAACTTTTAAAAACTGTTTTTAACCACTTTTAATGCAGCGAGGAGCGGCGAAATTGTGACAGAGGATAATAGGAGATGTCCCCTAACATACTGGTATGTTTACTTTTGAGCGATTTTAACAATACAGATTCTCTTTAAAATGTTTAAAAAAGCCTTTTTATTGGCTTTGGTCAGTTTCACTCACTCGGTGGCTGGATTGCTCCTTTCTGGGTAAGCCAGTTTCTTGAATGATGCAGTAATTCCTCAGTGTTAGAAACAATCTTCTGACTACCTGTAGTCACCAGGTGCAACAGACTCCCAAGTGTCCACCAGCACATAAACCGTGAGAATGCATCAAATATTTGTTGCAAAGATTCCAAACATTTATTTACACATAAGTGCCAGCAATAAAAACTTACATTGGAGGGCACTCCCTGCAAACTGGACCCTTATGCATAAAATTGCTTTTCAATAAAACCGCACTTCCAAAGTGCTTTCTTCCAGGTTCCAGAGCTGGGAAACTCGATACAGCCTTGCAGAAGGCATTTTGCCAGTTGGGTATGTTGCACCAACAATCTCTTGAGATGTTGGACAATATGCAATTCACGTCTCCTGATTTTTCTCCTAGGTCATATTTTCACAAGTTGTTAATAAAATACCTGTTAAACCTCCAGCAAGCAAGTAAACACACATTAATTTTGATAGTACATTTTCACCTACTTTTTAGCACTTTTACAATTGCAAAGTGCTGAAAAGTTATTTTAACCACTTGAGGACCACAGTGGTAAACCCCCCCTAAAGACCAGGCTGTGTTTTGCATAATTGGCAACTGCAGCTTCAAGGCCACGCTGCAGGACGCACACAACACAGCACACAAGTGATTCCCTCCCCTTTTTCTCCCCACCAACAGAGCTCTCTGTTGGTGGGGTCTGATCGCCCCGGCTGTCCCCAGTTCAGCGCTGCTGCCGATCGCAGCGCTGTACATGTAAATAGACAGTGATCACGCCATCTAACAGTCTCCCGAGCGGCAATAGCTGCTCGGAGACTGAAGAGGGGGCGGTGCTCCGCCCGCCGAGCAGGAGATGCACACGCAGCCTTTGCACGATCTCCTGCAAAATGCAGCCCCAGGACTGGCGTGGGGGCAGTCTTTAAAGAGACACTGAAGCGAGACTAAATCTCGCTTCAGTGTCTCTTTAAAGACTGCCCCTGCTAAAACGCCGCTATCCCGCGGCTTAACGGGGGTCCCTTCACCCCCAACCCACCCCCCGCAAACCTGGGTCGGAAAAAAGGTCGCTGGACCTGATCTTCCTGGAGGCAGGGCTAACAGCTGCAGCCCTGCCTCCAGTCGCGTCTATCAGACGCGCATCGCCGCCTCTCCCCCGCCCCTCTCAGTGAAGGAAGACTGAGAGGGGCGGGGGAGAGGCGGAGGTACGCGTCTGACAGACGCGCATGGGGCAGGGCTGCGGCGGTTAGCCCTGCCCCAACCAGGAAGCGCTCCCCCGCTGCTCGGAGGGGGTTTGGGGGGACAGGGACCCCCGTTAAGCCGCGCTATAGCGGCGTTTTAGCAGGGGCACGCATGCCCCTGCTAGCTATGAGGTCTGAAGCGAGATCTATTCTCGCTTCAGACTCTCTTTAAGTAGTTAAATACGAGATGAAAAATTATCTCCTGGGAGAAAACTCAGGAGAAAAAGTTAATTGCATATGGGCCGTTGTGTTAGCTGCTGGGTTGGCTCTCTGTGAGTTTTGAGCCCAGGGCCCATATGCAATTACATGCAATTTTCTCCTGAGCTATCTTCGAGGAGATAATTTTCATATTCTCTTAAAAATAACTTTTAGGCATTTTACAATTGAAAAATACCCCAAAATTGAAAAAATACTATCAAAATTATTTTGAGTATTTTCTTGCTTGATGGTGGTTCAAAAAGCATTTTATGACAAGGGCTCATATGCAATTCACTTTTTTTTCTTAGTTTTCCCAAAGGTGATATTTTAATTAATTCTTAATAAAATGTTTTTTAAGCTACTAGCAAACAAGAAAACACTCAAAATAATTTTGATAGTACTCTTTCATTTACTTGTTGGTCCTTTTTTAATTGCAGAGTGCTGAAAAGTTATTTTAACCCCTGGGGGACAGCAGTGTTAAACCCCCCTAAAGACCAGGCTACTTCTCACTAAATTGGCCACTGCAGCTTTAAGGCCTCGCTGCAGAGCTGTGCATGTCAGCACACAGGTGATCCCCCCCTCCTTTTCTCCCCACTAACAGACCGTTCTGTTGGTGGGGTCTGATCGCACCCCTAATGTTTGTTTATTTTTTTGTAAATATGTTTTGCTTTATTTTTACAATAAAAATGTGTATTTTTTTCTTATTTATGTTTTAGTCCCTCCCTTCCCCACCAGCCAATGCGATCGGCTGTCATAGGCTTCAGCTGTAGATCGCAGCACTTTACTAAGCTAAATAGACGGCGGTTTCGTCATCTAACAGTCTCCGAGTGGCGATTGTCGCTGGAAGACTGAAGCAGGAGATGCTCGTGCAGCGTGCGCACAATCTCCTGCAGTAGCCGACCCCAGGACTAGACGCAAATTGGCGTTAGGCGGTCCTGGGGCTGCCGCCACGGTCATGCCCATTGGTGCGTTGCTGCCTTTAGGTAGTTGAAGAGGAGATTAAAAATTATCTCCTAGGAGAAAACTCGGGTCTCTTTAAATGCTGCTCTGTGTATTTGCCCATCCTTGTGAGCTCCTCATTTGATGGTTATTAGCCTGATTGAGTGACCATCATTCTTATGCTCTCTTCAACATGACATACGATCCACAGAAATTACACTTACAGAACTTTTTAGTGTTATGTACTGCCTTAAAGTGAACCCCCAGACTAAAATTCTACTTAGCAGCACTGAAACAACTTGGTGTTTCTTTAACAGTTTCACAGCATCGGAACTCTGTTTTTCTTACTGATAGCTCGATTTCATCGGAGGCAGCTACAAGATGATTTAGCAGATCCCAGATCTGCAACCCAGGTTAACTTTCTCCCCCTTCTAAGTGAATAGTCTCTCTCCAGCTGGGAGATACAGAAACCACAACACTCAAGTTGGTGGAACAGCATCTAAAGTCTTTATTTACAACTGAATCTTATATACACACTGATGATGGGGGAAAACCAGATTGAACCAGAATTACCATGTGAGTTATTTGAGACAATAGTACAGACAGCAGACAATAGGGTTTGTTTTTCTGTACACACTGGCAGAGGTAGAATTTGTTACATGTGTTAATTTTCAAACACCCCAGGTCCTTCTAAATCTTCAGATCTCTGTTGAAGAGCTTTTATGGTAATATACCAAGTGGGTATTCAAATACAGATTTGTCTCCTGTATGGCACAAGAATGTGTGTTCTGGCCAGACAGGAGACAAAATGAAAATGTGATGTGCTGTATATCTTTTAATATCAGGGTGGTTCAAGTAGCACATTAATACAACCTTTCACTTACCCAAGCCTCATTTTTATCTGCACAGAAGCTAAGCTCCACCCCATCAAAGAAATCTGCCCGGGCTTTTCCCCCCTGTTGCTGTGCAAAGCATGATGGGATTTCTGATGTTGTTGTTCTCGTTCTGCTGTTTTGGCGCAAATTTGTTTTTTTAAATTTTGAATTTGAAATTTGAAGCCTGGCGTGCGCAGCTGGGAGGGGTGATCAGGACACAGGACAGTTGGAACTGTGTCTCATGCTCCCTGTCACTTCCTTTCAACCAAAAAGATGGCTGCCCCATGAAATCACAAACATTTGCCTGTTCTTTTAAAACAGGATGGGTAAGAGATTATATTATCTATCTATTTTAATTAACATAACTAATGTAACTTAATACCACAAAACACTGGTTCACATAACTATCAGGGGTCCCAGAATCTGCCACAGACCGGAACCCCTAAACTACCATGCGATACCTAGAGGGAGACCTCTTTACTACTTGAATACCTAGACGGAGATACAGGTGAGCCCTGGACCTCTAACCACCAGGGGAATCACCCTCACTGCCTCTGAACTGAATGCTGATTGCAAAACACGAAAAGCAAATGCACGCTCCCAGCTAGCACATTCCTACCTTATACAGTATCTGATCAGCAGACGCCCGTCGGCCAATCAGGTGCAACGGTCTATACCCTTTGTCTGCCATATTAAATCTAGCAGGAATTGCATGTATTGCATACATTTAGCTGCATTCAGATGGGAGGCTTCGGTTTGGATGTAATTGTAGATCAAGTCACTCAGCAGGGACACCGTGTGCAGGTTTACCCCCCCCCCCCCCCCCCCACTTGGTCCCCTCCCTAACCCCTCACCTATCAACTGCATCCTGGAAGCTACTAAAGAAATTTAAAACCACATAACACTGGTTCACAATGTATACCATTGAACCCGATTGGCCGACAGGCGTCTGCTGATCAGATACTGTATAAGGTAGGAATGTGCTAGCTGGGAGTGCGCATTTGCTTATTGTGTTTTGCAGTCAGCATTCAGTTCAGAGGCAGTGCGGGTGATTCCCTGGTGGTGAGAGGTCCAGGGCTCACCTGTATCTCCCTCTGGGTATCGCATGATAGTTTAGGGGTCCCGGTCTGTGGCAGATTCCGGGATCCCTGATTGTCATGTGAACCAGTGTTTTGTGGTTTAAAATTTCTCTTTTTGCAGCTTCCAGGATGCCATTCATCCTTGCCATTCATTACAGTGCAAGTAAAGGAAGGGCTCTCCTCTCCAGTGAAGGTGGAAAGACAATTTAAGGAACAAGTTTGCAATCCCACTGTACAGATTTATTTAAGAAACAGTCTTTATTAGTTGCGCACGACCACTGACACACACTTCCATTAGCAAATACCAAGTAACAGTATGAAATCACAGGCAAAATATAAATTACTAGTTTTAAATTGATCTCAGCGCTGTGTGCATTCATCCATTGTACACAACTCCCATTACTACACTGATCCATCTTCTACAACATTAAATGACTTTACAAAGTAACAAATATAACAAAAAGATATGTTCAAAATACTTATCTAATATAGAAAACAAGGGTAGCAGCTATAAAAAGAAACCTTAACTCATCAACATGCAAATTAATACTATGACATAAGATTACAGCTGTCGGCTGGTTAAAGCCATGTCCAGGAACAGAACAACTAGTGTGGGAAAAGAGACACCTGACGAGTGTTGTGCATATCGACGAAACATGTCATTTATAAAGAAATCTATTATAATTTTATTTCCATTTTTGTCGCTTATTTTTTCAGCATGGTATTTTACCAATTTACTAATACTCCCTTTGAACTTCCCCTAATGTTACCAAAAAAGAGGAAACCATTAAGGAGAGCGACTAATAAAAGAAAACAGTTGTCGCACCAAATAAGGGGGAGGTGTGAAGGAATACCCCCAAAGCTCCATAGTAATGGTTTGTTGGAAAATCAAAACCACATAAGTAGCATCTTTAAAGGGGAACTGTAGTGAAAATAATATAAAATTGCTTAGTTTTTACAATATCCACTTATAAATTATGTAGTTAGCATTTGCCCATTGTAAAATCTTTCCTCTCCCTGATTTACAGTCTGAAATTTGTGGTGACATGTTTAGTTCTGCCAGGTTATCGCTGAGGAATGTTGGTTACTGAGAGTTCTATGCGCAGAGGGAGATATTGCTTGCTTGGCAGTTGGAAATAGCTGCTATTTCAGCAGTTATTTCCCACAATGCAACCAGATTTACAGACAGCAAACTGTTGGGACCAACCATTGTCATGACATCACACTGTGGGAGGGGTTCACCACAATATCAGCCATACAGACCCCTGATGATCTATTTGAGAAAAGGTAAAGATTTTTTTGTGGGAAAAGGGGTATCAGCTACTGCTTGGAATCAAGTTCAATCCTTGGTTAAACTTCCTCTTTAAAGAGAACCCGAGGTGAGGTTCTGACAATGCTATCTGCACACAGAGGCTGGGTCTGCTTATATTGCCCAGCCTCTGTTGCTATCTCAATCCCCCCTAAGTTCCCCCTGCACTCTGCTATGCCCTCATAAATCACAGCCGCGCTGTAGACACGCAGCTGGCTGTGTTTACCTCTGTACTGTCACTCTGCATGCTCCCCCGCCTGCTGCATAGCTCCGGTCCCCGCCCGTGTCCCTTCCCTCCAATCAGCGGAGAGGGAAGGGACGCGGGCGGGGACCGGAGCTATGCAGGAGGTGGGGGAGCTGCGATAGTGACAGTATAGAGGTAAACACAGCCCGCTGCGACATGCTGCGTGTCGACAGCGCGGCTGTGATTTATGGGGGACAGCAGAGCACAGGGGAACTTAGGGGGGATTGAGATAGCAACAGAGGCTGGGCAATATAAGCAGACCCAGCCTCTGTGTGCAGATAGCATTGTCAGAACCCCACCTCGGGTTCTCTTTAAATTATTATTTATAATTTAGAAATAACAACCCACAACATCTGTCTCTTTTGGTTCTTACATGTCCAGGAACTGCTTCCTTTTAAGTATTTGTCCTGTTCCCACCCCATGAATACAAAGCAACCCCCCTACGTTCCATAACTACTGTCTTGGTTCTCAGTTTAGCGAGTAGCATTAGCCTTTTCAGGTGGATCACACAGCAGCTCCCCACACCAACCTGGTACAGTGGTGCAAATCTGAAATGCATTGTATAAGAAGCTGTGTGAGGTTGATCTATTTATACTACCAAGCGCACTTGTGAATAAGAAGTTGTACAAATCTATGACTGCACCACCATCTAGTGACCAAATACAAACATACACTTAGCTGCTTGGATTCCTGCAGATAAGAATCACCTGCATGTTAGGGCAAAGCCTAAAGGTGGCCACACACCATTCCATTTTTAAAATATATTTTCAATTCAAGAATTGTAATCAATTTTTCTGACTGATTCTAACATTTCAGAAATCTGGCTAATGTACCACACATGTATATTCAATTCTTTCCCAATTATGAAAAAAAAATGTTTAACCTCCTTGCCGGTTATCCCGAACTCAGGAGGATTTCTCAGGCCCCGCTGGGCCGATTTGCATAATTTTTTTTTGTTACAAGCAGCTAGCACTTTGCTAGCTGCTTGTAACTTCCAATCGGCGCCGCTCGCCGCCGATCCGCCGCAATCCGCCACGCCGAGTCGCTCTCCCCCGCCCCAGACCCCTGCGCTGCCTGGCCAATCAGTGTCAGGCAGCGTTGAGGGGCGGATCGGAATTCCCTATGACGTCCCGACGTCCATGACGTCGGTGACGTCATCCCGCTCTGTCGCCATGGCAACTGGGGAAGCCCTGCAGGAAATCCCGTTCTGAACGAGATTTCCTGCTTACTCTGATCGCCGAGACGATCGGAGTAGGTGGGGGGATGCCGCCGCTCAGCGGCTATCATGTAGCGAGCCCTAGGCTCGCTACATGATTTAAAAAAATAAATAAAATAAAAAACCTCCTACGCTGCCTCCTTGCCGGAGGAATTGAACCGGCAAGGAGGTTAAAAATTTAAAAAAAATGTTTTTGCTTGGGTCTGTACATCAAGTAATTGACAATCTACCCTGCACCATTCAATTTTCATAAAAATTGATCAGAAAAATCCAACACTCCCGGTCTTCTTTTATTGAATAAAAATGGGAAATTTGATCAGAATTCTTGAACGAATGAAAAAAAGCATTCAATTTTTTTGTACAACCAATCATATTTATCGAAATGGTGTAAAATTGGATCTTTTAATTATATGGGGTGTGGCCACCTTTGCAGACAAAGCAGAAGGGTGTAATGGGTTCCCTCCATAAGTACCCTGTTTAAAGGACAGATCCGAGGTGACATGAAAAACATGATCTACTTACCTGGGGCTTCCTTCAGCCCCTGGCAGCCTATCTGTCCCTCACCACAGCTCCAGTGTCCCAAGGCCCCCTCCGTTGCAGATGCAATCCCTCCTCCCCGCAAGTTTGGACTTTAGAACACTAATAACCCCATCTTCCTCTGTAAGTCTGGCCACAATTTGCAAAAAAGTGCAGGAATAGTGTAATTTTACCTGATCCTACACTGCATTGCATCTCCTCAGTTCTTCCTGGTTGCCGCACAGTCTATGCTGCCATCATGTAGCTCCCAATTCATGTCATGTGATCAAGAGCTGGAGGTGTGCAGCATAGAGCATACTGTACATCTGCCAGAAAGAACTGAGGAGATCTGAGGCAGGTAAATATTAATCAGCTCCTTACTAATCAATGGAGACAGAACTAATCCCAATTCTAGTGAAGGTACATAAGCTTGTTGTCTACATTCATCAAACAGGCAAAGTAAGATATTGTGCTTGGTAAGCTCGTGCCATGACTTTAACATGTGTTGCTTTGTTTAATTCACTAAAAGAAATGATGTGTACATTAATTAGATGAGATTATCCATCCTTTAATCAAATATTCATACATCCCTGTATGACAAAGTTCTGTAGACAGAAACGTTACAAAGCAGCACGTCACCCTTCGTATTCACAAATGCGGTTGTTCTGCCACTGATCTGACCCCTCCAGCAGGCGTCTCAGCATTCCAGCGGTAGCAAGCAGCAGGCGGCCCACTCCTTGTAGAGTAGTTGACAAAACTCGTAGCAATTCCCTGAAGGGAAGAATGACACTTGTCATTGAATGATCACACTACATTAAAGGAACTCTTATGTCTTAAAAAAAAGAGTAGTTTTACTTACCTGAGGCTTCTTGCTGCCCCACCCCCCCCCAGTCATCCTGTGTCCGCACTGTCCTTTCGCAACCCTCCAGATAGCAGCGGGGACCCCATCAAAGCTGGCTAGCCAATGGCCTCCTCATTGTGTACCTGTGCACGGCAGCATTCTGCGCATACGCAGTATTGGGAAATTAATACTATGCATGTGCAGAACACTGGCCATGACCAGCCAGTTTTGAGGGAGTCACCGCTGCTGGCTGTATGGTCACGGAAGGAAGGCTTAAAGAGAACCCGAGGTGGGTTTGAAGAATGTTATCTGCATACAGAGGATGGATCTGCCTATACAGCCCAGCCTCTGTTGCTATCCCAAACCCCCCTAAGGTCCCCCTGCACTCTGCAATCCCTCATAAATCACAGCCACGCTGCTGATAAACAGCTTGTCAGAGCTGGCTGTGTTTATCTCTATAGTGTCAGTCTGCTGCTCTTCCCGCCTCCTACAAAACTCCAGTCCCCGCCTGCATCCCTTCTCTCCCTGCTGATTGGAGGGAAGGGACGGGGGCAGGGACCGGAGCTCTGCAGGAGGCGGAGGAGCAGCTGAGACTGACACTACAGATGTAAGCACAGCCTCACAGCACGACTGTGATTTATGAGGGATTGCAGAGTGCAGGGGGACCTTAGTGGGGTTTGGGATAGCAACAGAGGCTGGGCTGTATAGGCAGATCCAGCCTCTGTATGCAGATAACATTCTTTAAACACACCTCGGGTTCTCTTTAAGGAGACATAAGGTGGTATGAAACCCAGAATTTCTTCTTTGCTCTAAAAGATTATTTACAGCATATTACAGGATCTTCTCAAAAAATTAGCATATTGTGATAAAGTTCATTATTTTCTGTAATGTACTGATAAACATTAGACTTTCATATATTTTAGATTCAAATACACACAACTAAAGTAGTTCAAGCCTTTTATTGTTTTAATATTGATGATTTTGGCATACAGCTCATGAAAATCCAAAATTCCTATCTCAAAAATTAGCATATTTCATCCGACCAATAAAAGAAAAATGTTTTTAAAACAAAAAAAGTCAACCTTCAAATAATTATGTTCAGTTATGCACCCAATACTTGGTTGGGAATCCTTTTGCAGAAATGACTGCTTCAATGCGGCGTGGCATGGAGGCAATCAGCCTGTGGCACTGCTCAGGTGTTATGGAGGCCCAGGATGCTTCGGTAGCGGCCTTAAGGCCCATACACACGTCGGATTTCCACGAACGACGGGTCGTTTTAACGTCCCGTCGTTTCGCCGTTCGCCCGCTAGATCGGGCGTGTGTACAGGCTGTCGTTCGCTTGATAAGGGTGAGTTTGAGCGATCCGCAAACTCGCCCTTATCAAGCGAACGACAGCCTGTACACACGCCCGATTTAGCGGGCGAACGATGGAACGACAGGACGTTCAAACGACCCGTCGTTCGCGGAAATCCGACGTGTGTATGGGCCTTTAAGCTCATCCAGAGTGTTGGGTCTTGCATCTCTCAACTTTCTCTTCACAATATCCCACAGATTCTCTATGGGGTTCAGGTCAGGAGAGTTGGCAGGCCAATTGAGCACAGTAATACCATGGTCAGTAAACCATTTACCAGTGGTTTTGGCACTGTGAGCAGGTGCCAGGTCGTGCTGAAAAATGAAATCTTCATCTCCACAAAGCTTTTCAGCAGATGGAAGCATGAAGTGCTCCAAAATCTCTTGATAGCTAGCTGCATTGACCATGCCCCTGATAAAACACAGTGGACCAACACCAGCAGCTGACATGGCACCCCTGACCATCACTGACTGTGGGTACTTGACACTGGACTTCAGGCATTTTGGCATTTCCCTCTCCACAGTCTTCCTCCAGACTCTGGCACCTTGATTTCCGAATGACATGTAAAGGTTGCTTTCATCCGAAAAAAGTACTTTGGACCACTGAGCAACAGTCCAGTGCTGCTTCTCTGTAGCCCAGGTCAGGCGCTTCTGCCGCTGTTTCTGGTTCAAAAGTGGGTTCATGTTTCCATCTGCTGAAAAGCTTTATGGAGATGAAGATTTCATTTTTCAGCACGACCTGGCACCTGCTCGCAGTGCCAAAACAACTGGTAAATGGTTTACTGACCATGGTATTACTGTGCTCAATTGGCCTGCCAACTCTCCTGACCTGAACCCCATAGAGAATCTGTGGGATATTGTGAAGAGAAAGTTGAGAGACGCAAGACCCAACACTCTGGATGAGCTTAAGGCTGCTATCGAAGCATCCTGGGCCTGCATAACACCTGAGCAGTGCCACAGGCTGATTGCCTCCATGCCACGCCGCATTGAAGCAGTCATTTCTGCAAAAGGATTCCCGACCAAGTATTGAGTGCATAACTGAACATAATTATTTGAAGGTTGACATTTTTTGTTTTAAAAACACTTTTCTTTTATTGGTCGGATGAAATATGCTAATTTTTTGAGATAGGAAATTCGGGTTTTCATGAGCTGTATGCCAAAATCATCAATATTAAAACAATAAAAGGCTTGAACTACTTCAGTTGTGTGTATTTGAATCTAAAATATATGAAAGTCTAATGTTTATCAGTACATTACAGAGAATAATGAACTTTATCACAATATGCACATTTTTTGAGAAGATCCTGTATATACTACCACCATTTTTTTTTACTAGAACAGCATTCAACTAGTTAAACACAGGACGTACAAGCTCCCTTCAGGGAAAGCTGGACGCATCTGAACTGGAGATAACATTATCTTGTGTTTACTGAATTTTATCAAGTGAGGAATGTAAACATTCTCTGGCAATTCAGACACTCCAGAACACAGACAGATACTCAGAAAGCATTTCTGGGTACATTACAATATGAATAAACCAGTTATGAGTAAAATGCAATGTCAGGTCAATCTCAGAGCAACAAAATTGTACTTTGGGAACTTGTAATTTCTAAATGAATAATAATACTTATGCGCAAAAGCAAATATGATAATTGTATGGCATATAAAAAGTAGGAAAACATGTTCTTATTGAATATTATGTCAGAGTTTTATACCGCTTTAAGTAACCCTTTAACTGTACAATTTTTAGTTGGGTTCTTCAATGCTCAGGATCAATTAAACACAATCTTTTCTTTTTGTCTGAATGATCTTATAGAAAGTAGGTGTCCATTAACAATGCAATTTTTAGCCAACAATCATATTTTCATAATTTCAAACAGTTTGTTTTCGAACTGAAGGAAGCAGATATTACATCACACGAATGACGGCTGTTTAGAATCCTTAGGGCCATATGCAATTCACTTTTTCTCCATTTAAAGATGTAGCTGACCACATCTATAAGTAATACATTTTGTGTGTGGGGGGCTGGTAAAAAAGCCTCAGGGGGCCACAATTGGCCCGCGGGCCTAATTTAAAGGACCACTGTCCTAGGTGATATTTTCATAACTTGTCATAAAGTGCAAGCAAGAAAACACTCAAGATAAATCTGATCGTACCTTTCTACCAACATCTGGCACTTTTTCAATTGTAAAATGCTGAAAAGTTAGTTTTAAGAAAAGATAAAAAGTATCTCCTAAGAGATAATGCAGATAAAATGTTTAATTGCATATGGCCCTTAGAGCCTTAAAGGACTTACGAGGCGAAATAAAAAAAAAAGTTAAGTACCTGCATCAAATTTGAATGCACGGAGGACACCATCCGCGCCCTCTGTGCAGTTCCACCGGTCCTCGCTGTTCAATGGCGCCCCCTGGCCACTCCCGACCCCCACAGCCCGGTTCGGGCTCTCCTGTCTCATGTAAAATGGCCGCCGGAGTTGGCCGCGGCTGTGCAGTCTGCATAGACGCGAGTGCGGCTGCGCAGCTCTAGGGCCTCCCCCGATCCACGCACAGGAGACAGCCTGGTGGGTCGGGAGAGGCCCAGGGGGTGATTGAACAGCGGGGACCCAGCGGAACTGCATGGAGGGCGCGGATGGCATCCTCCGTACATTCAAATTTGATGCAGATTCTTCACTTTTTTTTTTTCTCCCCTTGTAAGTCCTTTAAAGGGACTCCAAACAGTGCAGAAACTATGCAAAGATGCATATCATTTTAAAGCTCTCTTTCTCCTCTTTCCAATGATATATAAACCACCGCCCTACGCCTTTTAGTTTTCGCTATTTTCGCGATCGAAATTGCCGCGTCCGCGACTTCGATCGCGAAAATAGAGAAAACTAAAAGACGTAGGGCGACGATTTAGGGGTCGTCAGAAAGAGGAGAAAGAGAGCTTTAAAATGATATCCATCTTTGCATAGTTATATTGTATTACACAGGGCGACTTTTTCTCAAAGTCAGCAGCTCCATTTAGCGAAAATAACGAAAACTAAAAGGCGTAGGGCGGTGGTTTATATATCATTGGAAAGAGGAGAAAGAGAGCTTTAAAATGATATCCATCTTTCCATAGTTTCTGCACTGCTCGGAGTCCCTTTAAAGAGAACCCGAGGTGGGTTCTAAGAATGCTATCAGCACACAGAGGCTGGGTCTGCATATAATGCCCAGCCTCTGTTGCTATACTGCACCCCCCAGGCCCTCTCTGCGCTCTGCTTGCCCCCTATAAATCAAACTCCTGGCTAGCGACACGCAGCGTGGTGCAGCCGGCTGTTTACCTTTGGCAGTGTCAGTCTCGCCGATGTGGTGGAGGCAGGGGAGCAGCGAGACTGACACTGCCAAAGGTAAACAGCCAGCTGCGACACACTGTGTCTCGCTAGCATGGCATTTGATTTATGGGGGACAAGCAGAGCGCAAGGGGGGAGCAGTATAGCAACAGAAGCTGGGCATTATATGCACACCCAGCCTCTGTGTGCTGATAGCATTCTTAGAACCCACCTCAGGTTCTCTTTAAGGTTCATACACATGACAGACTTTTACAAGCTACCAGTCATCAGACCCACGGTAGCTTGTAAAAGTCTGACGTGTGTATGTAGCTTTAGTCTAAAAGCAGGAGGATTAGCCATACTATGTCAGGGGAAAAAAAAACACATATACAAGTAGATAAATACTTGATCTACTTACATAACACATGTATTGTACTGTCCACCTTTTGATTACAGTGAATTTTAAATAGTAAATGAAGAGAATTCTGTTCCTGGTGGGAACCATGTCTTTTGCCCACAGTTTGAGGCTAAATACTGATGTAATTTCTTCCCTTAACTTTTTTTTTAATTTTCTCCTCCAATCTCTGAGTCACCTCAGCCTTGCTTGTAAACACAAGTGAGCACAGGATTATGTTTCAGCTAGGCAGGGAAATAAAGGGATGAGGAGGATACATTAAAGATAAAAAGACCCCTCAGCATGCAACTGTTTGGCAATGGCTATTAAAGGGCCAGTGCTCCTAAGGTATGTAATAACTCCAAACCCTAACAGCAGAAAAAGTTTTGAAAGTTTTAAATGCAGGATTAGCATCTTTATCATTTAATACACTCAGACCAGTTGCTGTTGAAATTTGATTTTTATGGTGGCAATCCCGCTTTAACTTCCTTAGCGGTATGCCCGACACTGTGTCAGGCATGCCGCTGCAAAGGTTTTGCTGTCGATCGGGACCCGCCGGAATTAATCTATTTGTTCAATTGTGTCCATTAGATACTAGCTAGCATTACGCTAGCTAGTATTGTCTGCCGGCACCCCCCGATTGGCCGCAATCCCC
This sequence comes from Hyperolius riggenbachi, assembly GCF_040937935.1. Classification (NCBI taxonomy): domain Eukaryota; kingdom Metazoa; phylum Chordata; class Amphibia; order Anura; family Hyperoliidae; genus Hyperolius; species Hyperolius riggenbachi. Next base: position 466,198,422 of record NC_090647.1, read on the forward strand.
CTGATTGCCTGCTAGATACATTACCACGCCGGGATACAGCGATCTAGCAGCCTCCCGCTTAGCTCCGGTCCTAACTATGGGGAGGATCGGGACTGCGCATGACGTCATGTACGATCCTCCCCATAGTGAAGACTGGAGCTGAGCGGGGAGGCTGCACCTATCGCAGGATCCAGGCAGGGTAATATATCCACCAGGCAATTGGTGGGATCAAGGGGGGGGGGGAGGTTTCCGGAGGTGCTGGCAGACAATACTAGCTAGCTAACGCTCAGGAGGTTAAGACTCTAGTCTTAGAAATTTAGACCTTAAATTGAAAATATGAGACTCTATGGCCCATATGCAATTATCTTTTTCTCCAGGGTTTTCTTCTAGGAGACAATTTTTCATGTATTTATAATAACTTTTCAGCACTTTGCAATTGGAAAAGTACTAGAATGTACCAAAAAGTAAATGGAAAAGTACTATCAAAATGAGTTTAAGTATTTTCTTGCTTGTTGGTGATTTAAAATGCATTTTATTGGCAATATTAAAATGATCACTGAGAAAACTCAGGAGAAAAATTGAATTGCTTTTGGGCCTATGCTACTAAAGTTATATTTACCCTTAGTACTACACATACAATGATTTATCTCATAAGTTTATTTTCAGTGCAGGTTTGCTTTAAAGTGAGGAAACTCCCTTCAGGGTTGATACAGTAGAAGAAAGGCTCTGGACACCATAGAGCCTTCTCTGACCTCGGTCAATCCTGTCATTCTTGTGCCACGCCCAGTCAAAGTTATTTGTCCACCTAGGTCTTTGGTACTCATGTACAGAGCGGAGAATGAGCAAAGCATTGCATGGAATTGCCGTGCCCTGCCTAAGGGGGGGTTTAATTACCTTGCAGGTGTTTTCTCTCTTCTCTCCACGCAGATGCACGCTTTCCCCCAGTATCTGGGGAAAGCTTCACAGCTGTTAGCGCTAATTGGGCGCACGAGCCGGCTGGCAGAGGAAGGCAGCCAATCCGCGTCGAGTGTGGATTATAAAAGGAGGAAGCGGGTGGATGGCGTCATTCAAAATCCCCGTCTGAAGAGGAGCTGTCCCGCCCCCCCTTCCCTGTCGCTGGCCATTTGTTTATTGGGGTCATTTGCCTAATCAGTTAGGTGAAGTTCATGGGAAATGGCACCCAGGTATGGGTGGTCCGTTTGGAGTGACCAGTAAAGATTACTGGCAGTTATTATAAAAAACTTCAGTTTGTTTTTGTATTTCTGAATAAAGAAAATGTTGATTGTTCTTATTTAATAAAGATAACAAAGTTATACATTTGAAATCCCAATAAAAATGGCCGCAGCCTTAATCCAGCAATGGTGTGTAGTTATTTTAGTTTTAATTGGGTATAATGGGCAAGTGCAATTCCATGCTACTCACAACATTCAGTACTGCTCGCATCCCTGAGAAAATTTTAAAGTCCGTAGTACTGCAGATCTGCAAGCCCAGACGTGTGTGTGTGTGCGCGCGTGTGTGTGTGTGCGCGCACGGATGCACTTGTCTTTGGTACTACTTGGAGATGTAAGTAGTTCTGAAAGCTACTCAAGGAGTATCAAAGAGCTATTCTACCTAGTAGGTCAAATAAATTGAACCAGGGATGCCGCAAGAATGATAGAACGGACCGAGGACCATGAAGGTTCTACGATATCCAGAGCCTTCCCTGTACATCGGTATGTATCAAACCTGAAGTGAGTTTCCTCACTTTAGGTTCCTTTTAACTTATTGCTGAACGTGCCGGGCCATTGGGCGTGGCCTCGGCGGCAGCCCCAGGACCGCCTGACGCCAATCGGCATAAAGTACTCGGGCGGACAGGAGAGCGCCGCTAAGAGACTGTTAGACTGAGAGACTAGGAGACTGTTTCACAGTCTATTTACTGTGTATAGCGCTGTGATCTATGGCAGCGCTGTACTGGGGACAGCCGTGTGACATGGCTGCCCCCCTTGGCGACAGGGAGGCAATCTGTTGTCACAGGCTGCTGATTGCGCTGACTGGATGGTGGGAGGAGGGAGGGAGCTAAGGTGGCCTATAAAATAAAATAAAAATACAGTTATTTATTTAACAAAAAAACTAGATAAATATTTATAAAAAAAATAAACAAACATCCCAGGAGGGATTAGAGCCCACCAACAGAGAGCTCTGTTGGTGGGCAGAAAATGGGGTAAGGGTCACTTGTGTGCTGAGTTGTACGGCCCTGCAGTGAGCCCTTAAATCTGCAGTGGCCTATTTTGTGACCTTAAGTGGTTAAAGAACTTGGGAGCTGCACCACAGCATCCCTGCTTTTTCCCATATAGTTTCTCCACTCTCCTCCTGAGATGGAGTACTCAGCTAGGGCCCTGCATCAGCTTTGCTGTCAGTTACTGGCAGTCCTGTCACAAAGGTGCTATCTGTTAGGTGCCCTCTTTAGGAACTACAGGAGAAATGCGACAGCAGTCAAACAAGGACAATCCAATGCAGAGATTCAATATCTGTGTTGTCAACAATGTGCTGGAACCACAGCTTTTGAACCATCCCAGACAATTATGAATGATAGTCTTTGCTGATGGAAATCTAGCATATGTACCTTGCATAAGGCAGGATTGTAAGCCACAAAATACAATTCCCCCATTTACCCACTGCTTTGTGTTTGTTATGCATTCTACAACCTTACCCTGCATTGCAAGCATTGCAATTTCATCACAAATGATTCTGCTCTAATAAATCTTATCTTAGTCAGCCTGGCTCTATTTGGTACATTGCCGACGAGAGGGAAGCTTGTCATCTCCACTCCAACATTCCTGCTCCTCATTGATTGGTTGTGGTCTGTTATAATATGATTAATGCTGTGCTCGCATGTTTAACAGCAAGGTAGATATGACAGTACAGTTTCTAGGAGACAAAAAGAGTAAGGGAGGAAATGACATCAGGATTGGCTTCAGTCAGAAAAAGGAAAAGTGGAAAATGCGTAAAACCGTTTTCTCTTTATATACTATATAAAATTCACTGAAATCAAAACGTGGACAGTACAATTCATATGTTATGTACGTAGAACAAGTATGAATCTAATTATATATGTGTTTTTTGCCCTGGGATAGTATGGCTGTCCCTCCTACTTTAAGGTGTACCTGAACTCAAGAACAGTTTTGCAAAACATGAATTTTGCAAGACAATTCCATGCATGAGTTTTGCTTGCACATCCCTGTCTCTAGCTATTTTAAAAAGATCCTTAAATTTAGCGCACATTGTGGAGGCCAATCATAAGGCATCCTGTATTGCAGTGGGAAAACTGTATGATTGTGAAGCAGGTCACCACTCGACCACGTGTTCAAAATATATTCAAGAATTGCTGGTTAAAGTGGACCCAAATTAAAAATATAAGATTTTTGAAATAAAATCTATTTTCTAAATTATAATAATAAATAGCAGCCTTTTTTCAGCTGCATGATGACAAATATAAAATATTTTACATTTATTGGAGGAACCCCTCCCTTCCTTTCATATTGCCGGGACAGAATCCGGCGGACTGATGGAGGAGATAAAAAACAAAACACAGGCTGCTACTGATGATGTCACAGGGGAGGTGATCTCAGCTTGTGTGAGATTTCATATAGGCGACACTCCTGTGAGGGAGGGTAGCTGATGACAAACACACCCATGATCTAAAACCTCCTACTAAACTCAGAAGTAATGGCTGCCACCTGTATAACCCTAGTTAAGAAAAGAGAAGGGGGAAAAGCATGCACTGAAATGCTCATAGGTTTGAAGGAGTGTTTATTTATCTTTGTATGTGTCAGAGTGGTGCAACTAAATATTTTGAATTAAAAAAATGTTTGGATTGGGTCCGCTTTAAGGAGTACTGCGGAATAATTTGTCATGAGGATACAGCTGATTATACAAACATTAGATCCACCTGGTTAGTGAGGTGACAACTATTTGGTAAGCTCTTGCACGACAGGGGGGCGATGTGTGTTGTGCATCTAAACACGTATCACTGGTGACAATCATAGGCACTTGGTGGAGAGCAGTGTACATTACAAGCGGCAGTATCACACTATGTGAAGTTCTGTTTTACCCGCAGAAGGTGGAAGTGTGCATAGTAGGAATGATCAATGATATGCAAATACTTCAGAGTTTATGCAAATGTACATACATTTTTATGCAAATATATGCAGCTTGAAAATGGGCCAATCAATTTAAATCTGGGTGGAACCTGATTGGTCCATTTTTAAGCTGCATGCAATATATTTGCATAAAAAATTACATACATTTGCATACATTTGGAAGTATTTGCATCTCTTTGATCATTCGTAATGGAGAGCACAGCGAGGAACGTTATGCTGACATCCAATTAATCTGGAACTTTTTTGCTTGCGAACCCACAAACTAAGTACTGTGACAAAGAGTAATGATTGATTTGTGCATTTAAGTGGCTGGCGTGTTTTTCTTCCTGTTTATTGATTCAATCTACTACATGGACATAACACAAATTGCATGTTACTTCATAGCATGAACAATTATTATGGTAACATTGTTTTCACTCATATTCAGAAATGCACTGTAGAAAAGTGTGTTTAGATAATTCAGAAATGTGAACAAGCCCATACATGCCCATACAATGGTATGAGCAGTGCTGTGCACAGCAACGCACAAACAGGCATTCGCTAATAGACAGAAAAATTGCTGTGCACAAGTACCAATAATTATGCCACTAGCGTAGTGCAGGTTGTGCAATTAGCTCATCATTCACTACCTAGGTCATGTACACGTTGCTAGGGTAAAGCTCAGTACGCTGCTTGTGTACCACATGTTACACTCACAATACATGTGTCACCTAGGTAACGTGCTTTGCGCTAATTTTGCAACCTGTGCTCCAACAGTGCTATTAGTAGCAATAAAATTGCTGTGCACTGTCTACGCACACCAATATTCTGTCTGCTAATGAATATGCTTGATAGTCTTAACGCAGCCTCAGAAAATTAACTTACTAAAGTCAGAAAATGAGTGACAGATGCAGGTGAAGTCGGTTGCAAAAAGCAAGATGACAGCTGCCAAAAATGAAAACATGACACATTCTGCCATTCTGGCCACCTAGGTTAGATGTCAATATGCATTCATAAAATTATGTTATTTAGTTATGAAGAGCAGGAAGAGATGACAAGGTCACATGGAGGAAGGTTTAGTTCAGGTGTGATTGAAGGGGGGAAGGACTAAACACAACAAGAGAAAGCCATCCATCTAGCAATAAATTAATACTCATGACAAATCAAGTCCATGTAGTATAGACAATTTTATTAGGGACATATCCCTTCTAAAAACAATTAAAACATAATAAGGGGTGTGGCTAGATAGCAAAAATGACACATACAATAGTGGTCATAGATAACACATACAAAATCAGTGCAAATAATTACATGATGGGTACAAAGGAGGTATATAGTGATAACTACTAATTTACAGCCAGTGCGCTGGTAGAGACTCCACTGATCTAGCAACACTTTTAATACATGGTCTAATAGTAAAGCTGAGAACCAGCACCTATTGGCAGAAGGCTAGAAAAAGAAAGATTGATGCAATGCTTACCACCAAAGACACCACCATGGATGTGCTAGCCAACACCCCTCAAGCCATCTCACATGTATCACAGACCCCCTCTGCTTCCTCAGAGATGAAAAGTTTGGATACGGGGAGCCCCTTTTATAGTCCTAATACAGCGTGTAATAACGCTGTATGCCGCCACTCTTACTTCCTGATAGGCGTGGCCACGCCCCATGATGTCATCGCGCTGTGCGTTCCACATGACGCACTCGCGTGGTGACATACTATACAATGATCACTCAGGTGGGCGGAGTTCCGCTTGCCCAGACTACGGACCACATCAAGCTAATATATGAACGTATGTTAAGTATAATAAGGAAAAGAGAAAAAAGAACGAACTATTTTAAAAGGGAGGAAAGGGAGGAATAAGAAGGAGAAACAGTTATGAAGATAAAAACGCTGCATACGCATGAAGGGGAGAAGGAGGGAAGTGATTGAGGGAAGGGGGTGTCTCACCTGAGCACTTTCTTGGGTCCCAAGCACTGGAAGTCACAACTCATGGAATACAAGCCATAGAATGTGGCCTTAACATTTAGACTGCCAAACAAATCCCGGGGGTTCAGCTTGTAGATATCAAACGTTATTCTTGCAATATCCCGGCTGTTCTTCGGTTTCTCCTGCTGCAAGGAGTATGATAACACACCCTGAAGAAAACTACAAAAATTAGAAAGTTGCAACTTGAATTTAGATCAGGTAGAGAAACATGGTAACATTAAAAGCTATTGTACCCAGCACACCAGAAGGGAAATTAATACTAGCTTAAAAGATGTTGGTTTAACATGCAGAAACTGTTGAGACCTACTAGACAGAGGCGTATCTAGAGGGGTACAGGTATGGCTCATGCCATGGGCGCCACAGCACCATGAGCATTATGCCTGCCCCTGTGTGCACCCCCATGCCTGCCCGTGTTGCACCCCCATGCTTGCCCCTGTGTCTCCCTGCCACTCAGACCTCAGATAACAATTCTGTTATCAAGGAAACATAACTTATGTAAGTAGGATGCACTTGGCTCCGTGTTATGCTGGGAACACACGGTTCGTTTCTGCCGTGCGTTTCTGCTCTGGATCGTTTTTGCCCCTCAATTCTGCAGTTGATTCTCTTATCTTCCGCTCGTTTTTCTTAACTTTTTCCATTCACTTCTATCAGAAAACGAGTGGCCAAAGGATTGAAAGGGAGATCGGACATGTCGGAAATTATCTATCGAACCATCTAATCGACTAAAAAACGAACCGTGTATTCCCAGCATAAGAAAAGAGGACAGAGAGGGAATAAGTAGAAATATTTCCTAGAAAGTAAGACAACCTAACAAATGAACGCGAGGAAGGATGCTGTTTTTAGAGGGGAAGGGGGCTCTGATCCGAGGTGGGGGGCGCAATATCAGTGTTTGCTATAAGCTCTATATTACCCAGATACGCCCCTACTACTAGATAATCATGATGGCCAAAGTCAAAGAACATTTCTGGACTGCTAGAAAATCCACCATACACATTCCTGACCCTCCCCTATCTAGGTTCACTTTACATCTATAAAACATAAACATTGTAGTAATTATAAGATTTAAAAAAAACAATAGCAGAGCTAGTGCTGACTAGTTCAGTTCTGCCCTGCAATTGTCTAATTTAGTGATGGTTGTGTCTAAGAGAACTCATAGAGAAACTTGTGATTTGTTTGATCAGCTGCTAGATTTGCAAAGCTCTGATTTGCTGTGATCACATCCTGCTTTGGAACATGATCATGACTAGCAAATCAGAGACTTACGTATTTATCACCTGACCAAACTAATCACATGTTTCTTCATGAGTTCTCCTAGGCATGACCATCACTGTAAAATGTAGTCTCTATACCTGACCAGCGCTTCAACCATTAATTTGTTCTGTGGGAATTATACCACCACCAGGAACACGCTAAAGGGTTCCACTCACATACCATTAGCTGAAGGTAAGCCTGTGGAGTATTGGAACGGGCTCCACCCCGTGCGGCCTCCCGGGCTGGCCGCCGTGTAGATGTCAATGGGGTCCCGTTCGCTCCGCCACACCACCGCGTCCCAGTGCTCTGACGTGTGTTACTTATGCATAAATTACTCATTCAGGGGATGAGCCCCTGAATGAGTCATTTATGATGAAATCAATAGGGAGGAGCCACATGCGGAAGTAACACACACCGGAGCGCTGGGACGCGGTGGTGTGGTGGAGCGAGCGGCACCCCATTGACATCTACAGGGCGGCCAGCCCGGGAAGCCGCACGGGGTGGAGCCCGTTCCAATACTCCACAGGCTTACCTTCAGCTAATGGTATGTGAGTGGAACCTTTTCATAAAATGTCATCTTAAATAGATATCTGCGCAATGATAGCCTTTGTTTGCATTGAGGTACATACATGATCGAAGAAGTTATAAGGGAAAGCCGACTGAGTGGTATCAGCCACAGGGTGTGGGGAGCCTGAAAAGTACCCCAGAGGTGCAATAAGGACACTGTAATACCTGGCCCACCGGTATCGGTGAGTGTGGACCCTTTAGGGTGTTCCTGGTGGTGGTATAATTCCCACAGAACAAATTAATGGTTGAAGCGCTGGTCTGGTAAAGAGACTGCATTTTACATTGAAGGACTGACTCAAGCCTTTTTCCCAGAAGCGCACCCATAGTATTGCATAGGAACTGTGTGATACATAGTGTTGATCCTTAGTGGAATATACCATATTGGTGTGGACATTGCATATGTCATAATATTTTTAAATCATATTGATTATTGTTGACATCTGAGCGCTGTATGAAATTTTGGATTAGCATGACCATCACTACTAATCACTAGACGCTGTGCTGTCTAACATAGTTTGTGTGAGCTAGAATATGCTGGAACTGCAATCCTAGCCTACTTAGTGATGAGTGCCTGAGAGTAGGAGAATTTGTATTTCCCATGATTTACAGTAAATAGTGTAGTAGAACAAGCAGCAACAGCATGTGAAATTTATTTTATTTAAGGGTGTCAAAATTAGAGATGGCCCGAACAGTTCGACAGTGAGCAGTATTCTGTAAACATCGGCTGTTCGATTTTGCGGCGAACAGCGAACATTTGGCGTGTTCGATTCGCCCCACTATACTTCATCATGGAGCTAAACTTTGACCCCTTACCTCACAGTCAGCAGACACATGGCAGCCAATCAGCTCCTGGACCCCCCACCCCCTATTAAAAAGCAATTGCGGTGGCCATATTGGATTCATTCTCTGCTGGCTGCTGACTGTTAGTGAGAGCAGGGTCAAACTTGCTGCAGATAGGTAGGGAAAGCATTAGCTAGGCCTGTGTCCTTGTTCCTCACTAGCTGTGAAAGCAAACAGCCCTTTTGAGGGATACATATAAAATCGGTGCCGGGAGACTTGGGCGCAGGATACAGCCAGTATATGGCTGATCCTGCTGCTGCACAAGTTCCCGGCTGCGCTAAATACTATTCCCCTGCAAGGATCCCTCCTGTAGCGTATTCTGTCCGTTGCAGTGGAGCTGCAAACGGACAGTTCTGGCTTATCTGCTTGCATTCGGTTGTGCATTTGCAATGGGTCTTATTGTTATTTGCAATCGCTCTGCAGTTCTAGGCAGCTTAGGATGCTGTCATCACTCCACCAATAACTTGTTGCAGCTGAGCTGCGGCCAGATAGCCCTGGATTTCCTGCATGCATGTTGTTACATAATACTGCATGTCTTTCTTATGGGGGTCCTTTGCATTCACAGCCAGCTAGCAAATGGTAATCAAGCCAGCTCAGGATTGAGCGATTACCATTCAGCTGTGTGGAAATTTTCATACTTGCATCCATTGGTTGATGCCAGCATAAAAGTCTGCCTCCCATTTCATACCCCGCCCGTCATAGTGGTCAGTACGCTGATCTGCTGGGCACCTTGTTACTCTGTATAGTTCTGTTATTGTAGTTCTATGCGACCTTATTACTTGTGCTTTAGCTAGTTCTTGATAAATATATATGCAGACTTGCTAATATATATTTATCCGTTAGTTGAGCGGTTTGTTATTTTTCTTATTATTGTGTATTGCCTAGTGCCATGCTTGATGGACGTTCGCTGCATCCGCGGTGGGTCAGTGAAGTCCATTATCCAGATAGCTTGGATTCTACCATCACCATGTTGGTGACTGGTAGTATTCCTGCTACTCTAGTTTCTGGGAACTTAACTATAGGCTGCAGTTGCTATTAGTTACGTTCTATCCTGTAGTCTTGCCTGGTGACTGTTGATAGCCAGCTTTCTCGGCTTCTGTAGACGTGACTGTGAGCTGCAGTTGCTACTAGTTACGCTCCAATCTATAGTCCTGTCTTGTACCTGTCTGAATGCTTGCTATCGCTAAGGCAGCACAGTGCGAACTAAGGCAGCGCAACATCGCACTGTGCTGCCATTGTGTTCCATTTGTAGCGATATCGAAAGCCCAGAGCTGCAGGAGCTCTGGGCAGCCTATGTAGCCTCTTCCACTATTCAGCTCTAAGCCTTGTTGCGCTGGGTGGTCAGAAAGTATGACCCCCCCAGCATTACATCCCCCTCCAGGCCGCCATGGATGTGGGGGAATGAAATAATTATTGTGTTTTAAAAGAAACTTCAGCTCTTCTGACGGCACCGGAGTTACTCTGTGTGCGCTACTATAGCTGTAATTCCTATTACAGCCTATGGTGGCGGCGGCTGCGCCCAAATCTACCTGCGCTGTAATTAAAGTGCTTGCTTTTGAGGGCTAGTACATCTGTCTCCTGTGGTTTTTTTTGTGTGTGTGACACACCACAGCCCACTGACACCCAGAACTGTGTGCACCTTACTGCTGTTGCTACATTAAGTTGCAGGCACAGAACCACTCCAGTGCATTATTATTTCACTGTAATCTGATAGATTCTGCAATCTCCTGAAGAAAGAACATAGGAACACACTCTGGTGTTTGTAAGCAGGGCCGTCATCCGGGGGGATAACTAACAATAGAGTGAGGGGCCCAGACCCCCCCACACACACACAATGCGCTTGCATTAACCTCCTGAGCAGTTTGTCCAACGTTGTGTTGGGCGTGCTGCTCAGGAGGTTAAAAAGGTGCAGTGCCCCTCAGTATTAGTTAGCTATATGTAGGGGCTTCAGTAAAAGTTAGCCAGCAATTGGGGAGCTAGTATAGGTTCCCCCCCAATCCAGACTCTGTTACACACCGAACCTCTATCCAGCTGTATTCTCTATGGGGAGAATCGGGACTGAGTGTCATGACGTCGATAGTGTTATGACATCAACGTCGATGACATCATGACGTCATCGACATCATGCAGCTGCTCAGTCCCGATCCTCCCCACAGCGAACACTGGAGCTGTGCGGGGAGGATGCAGCGATCACTGGACAGAGGTACGGTGAGTAACAGCTCCTGGATCGGGGGAAATAGAGTGGTGAGGACTAGAGCACCTATACTAGCTCCCCAATTGCTGACTAACTTTTACTGAAGCCCCTACACATAGCTAACTTATACTGGGGGGACATGGGTACCTTGCTCACCTATACTGGACTACTGAAGGGCCCTTGTACCTGCCAAGCTTATACTGGGTGACACCTGTACCTAGCTAGCCCATACCGGGGGACATCTGTTGTAAATGGTGGCTGGTACAGGGGTGGGGTGGCTAGTGGGTGGGTACAGCAGCTAGTGGGTGGACCCAGGGAGTTGGGGGCCCAGGCCTGATAATGTGTGAGGGGCCCCTATTAAAGTGACACTGAAGCGAAAAAAAAAATTATGATATAATAAATTGGTTGTGTAGTACGGATAATTACTAGAACATTAGTGGCAAAGAAAATATTTTCATTTTTTTTTATTTTCAGTTATATAGTTTTTTTTTTATAACATTGCATCATTCTCTAATATTTGCAGTTTACACACTACACTCAGCATTCTAAATGATTTCAAAGAGCAGGCTAGTGAACATTTTAACTTTCCTCTACAGAATAAAACAAAATACAGTATCAGACACTTGAGATAATAAGCTTCAGAAGACAGAGCTCTCTGCGACTTTGAAAGTCATAGAGATCAGTGCCGTGGCTCTTTTGCATAGATAACAATTGGAGTTTCTTAACTCGTCGTGTACTGGAAACAATATTAGACTCACGTCTCTGCTCCTAATGTTTTATTTCTTAGCTGTACTAAACATGCAAATCATTATATCATAAGTTTATTTTCACTTCAGATTCCCTTTAAAAAACACGTCAAGTCTCAGATAATCAGTGTAAGTTGCTCCTTGTCTTGTATGGAGTCCCTCCTACACAGAATGACCTTGCTGTCTTTGGGCTTCCTGACTGCTACACTAAAGTGTCACTGACACGAGTGGATTATAAACGAAAATATATTGGATTGTCATGAACCTGAAGTAAATAGTAATAAAGTGGCTGTCATCTTCACTTTCTTTTACATAATACCAGTTGCCTGGCTGTCATGTTGAGCTTTTGGCTTTAGTTGATTTTAAGTCGCACTCCTGCAACAAGCATGCAGCCAATAGAGTCAGACCAGAGTCAAAGTATCTGCGTACGTACGGGTGGTGCCACTAGAAAAAAAAATTAATGGTAATTTTAACTTACTAACTAACTTCCTCACCTAATGTCTATCACTAAGGCACTATAAGGTGCCTCCCCCTCCTAATCTCTAACACTAGTGCTGGCCTTCAAATGACCACTAGTTGTAGCCGATCATCTATGATCAGCTATAACCATTATTTTCTATATAGTAGCTGAGTGGCTACTATCCACATCGGGCACCAAACTCATCACCAATAGGCGTCTATTAGATGTCTGCGATTCCCATGCCCAAACGACCTGAAGCATCTGATCTGAATGCTCATTCTGGTACCAGTGACTTAAAGTATTGGAGTCAGAGCTTCAGCACAGGACTCGGGCAACTGGCCAGTAGTAGAGTAGGTTGAGGCACTGTAGATGGCAAAACCTTGTACCTTTAACCACTTAACGATCGCCTAACGCCGATAGGCGTCGGCAGGTCTTAAGTGGTTTTCCATGGAAACGGCCTTTCTATGTCAGTTCACGGAGGGTGTCTCCGTGAACAGCTGGAGAGCCGCCGATCGCAGCTCGTCGGCAAAATGTAAACACGCGGGGAAGAAATCCCCGCTGTTTACATCATATGGTGCTGCCGCGCAGCAGCGCCGTAAGGCAGATCGGCGATCCCCGGCCTCTCATTGGCCGGGGATTGCTGGCATATGATAGGCTGAAGCCTATCCTACAATGCGCAGGACGGATATCCGTCCTGCACAGCACAGGTCAGGAGGGAGACGGAGGGAGAGGACGGGGGGGCGGAAAATGCTGCGGAGGGGGGCTTTGAGGAGCCCTCCCCCCCCCCCCCCGCAAATCAGTTATGGCCGGCGGCGATCAGACCCCCCCAGCAGGACATCCCCCTAGTGGGGAAAAAAGGGGGGAAGTCTGATCTCCCTGCTGCCAACACGATCTGTGCTGTGGGCTAAAAAGCCCACGCAGCACAGACAAGGGGAAAATCCCCTGGTCCTTAATCACAGTAGACAGACATCCCGGTATACAGTAGGGGTGTAGAGAATCTGAGAGCCGTTTCGCTTTAACAAAGCTTCCTCAGAGGCTACTAGGATAACCTATTCTATAATCCTATATCCTCTATTAGCCTCTGAGGAAGCTTTAATAAAGGGAAACGGCTGTCAGGCTCTCTTCACCCCAAGGTTTTGCAATCTACAGTCCCTCAATCTTCTCTACTACTGGCATATTGATCTGTATTTTCCTGAGAGCATATGGTTGACTGCACATAATCCGGTATTTCCAGTCAGTTTCCAGCAAGCATCTAGTGCCTGCCTTTCTTTCACATATATTGCTCAGGCAACTGGCATTGTTTATAAGAAAAAAATAACTCCTCTCACTTCAAGTTCCCTTTAAAGTGGAACTGCACTCTTGCACAGGACAGAAGGAAAACATAGATAAATGCACCCAGAGATGGCAGATAAGCACATTTGAAAGCACAGGCTGTTAACAATATGTCTGCTTCCATGAATCAGGGAGTAGACACACTGCAGATGTATTGCAGGATTTGTATCAGCTGTAACAAAGAAACGTTATTATGCTGTTGTGTATCTTTTAGAGCAGAGATGAGTTCTGGGTTCAGGTTCCCTTTAAGCCTGAACATGCTTTACTGATATGTAACCGCAGAATATGTGGTTTGAATGATATATATAATTCCTAAGTGAAAACATTTTTGCGTGATGGAAATCTGTATAAGAGGAAACATCTGGAATTTCCCAAGAGAGATGACATTGAGAGGCGCAATAGAATTATTAATAAAACTCAGATATAGCTTGTCACCTCCCCGCTGGATTTTTGTGGTGCTAAAGCACCTCAAATTGTAGAGAGTGATGAATTTCCTGCTACAGCTATGCAATAACTTGCATTGGTGATACTGTGGGCAGCGCACATCCAGACACTAAACATATAGCAGCACTTGGCAATTTACCTACCCTTTATAAAAAACATTTTTAAAAAACGGATCTTCTGCCTTAAAGAGGAAGGTTAATGACATATGGCAGAATACAGTAAATTATTTAGGACACCCACTTTTTTTTTAACACTTTCTATAGCTATATATCGCTATTACTAGTACATAGCCCCACTGGCCCACTGAGGCTTAGGCCTAGTCTGTTTATTATGCGGAATAATCCCCCAGAGCATTCTGGGAGACCAACCATGTTGTTGTACTGGCCTTAGAACGCTCAGTAAATGAACATTCTGCAGAGATCACTTGCCAGTACTAAAGATGTTGTCACCTCAGACAGAGAAAAGATTTTACAAAGGGCAAATACTGACTAACTCATTTCTAAATTAATATTATAATAAGCAATGTTATTAATTATGTTATTTTGGTTACAGTTCCTGTGTGTCCTCAAGACACAAATACAGCTATCTGTTAGAAATAGATGACATCAGTATTGGGAACCAGTGTGGATTGGAGGGGCAGTGCACTATGGCACAGTTGTCACTTCTCTGCATATGGAGCTTTTAGGAAATTGACAAGTTTTATTTTTTTATGCACTTAAGAGGACAAGTAGACAATTGAAGTTTTGTGCATTAGTCCAGAACTTGGAAACCCTAGAAAGGGGTTGATTTACTAAACCATGATAACTCATATCACGGAAACCGTGATAACTCATATCACAGATGCTCTAGCATTTTTGTGCGTGTTTTCACAAATCACGAATATTTGCCTGCGTAAATTCGCGATTGCGCTCGAAAACGCTAGTGCGGCCATGATATGGGTTGTCAAGGTTTAGTGAATCAATCCCAAAGTGTGCTGTATGCATTTCTTACTCACTGATAAAGTTCACATAACATAAATATATAAATAATGCTTGCAGATAACTTAGGATGCATATAAAGAGGGCTGCACGGTCAAGGCCAAAATGATAAATCACAATCACAATTGGCTTTGCACATCATTTGTCAATCACAATCCAATTTGAGATTGTATTGTGTATGCTTTGGTTTTGTTTCTGTTAAGGTGCATACACACGCACTATTGTAATATACGACGGGTCCGTCAGATCCTCCCGTGACGCGGTCGTTCTGCAGTCAGTAGTACAGGCTGTCGGCAGACTGATAAGACTGTTTGTGACTGATCCGCCGCGGAAGGGTCTGACGGACCCGTCATTTGTTACAATAGTGCGTGTGTACACACTTTTAGTGTGGAACTACATTCCATTCAGACAATATAGTGTGTGGACTCTCCATTGACATATCAAAGGGAAGATGCTCCATGAAGAATCTAAAGGTGCATACACACATCCAACTTTCCACCTGATTGTCATTTGGATCAGTCGTTTGAACGATGTCAGGAAAACTACAAGTCATTTAATCGTCACGTACACACGTCCAAACAAAGCGGCTGATAAACCAATTTACATATGCATTCAATTAGTCCAGTGCTCAACAAATCTATAAACAAAACATAGACTCCTCCAATAAGTTTAGTTCAATTGTTCTAAAATCCAGTTCATATAGTCCTGAGATAATTATGTGCTCTCAGATTGCGTTTACCAAATTGTAGCCAGCCTGTTGACAGGACGGGAGACGCTGGCCACGCTGTTGCAACTGTTTTTATATGCGCAGAAACTTCTACAATTGTAAGTGCACTACTTTTAAAGCTATTTTCAATAAAACAGTATTACGCTATGGGAGCCTGTTTTTAAGTTTAAGGTGATCCTGTTTGAAGAGGAATGTGGTAGTGAGCCCTAGATATACTGGCTGGGTCCGTGCGGATCAGCTACATACATTGGTGAGAGGCTCTGTTTTTATTTCCCTCTGGAGTGGTTGGATTGCTGAGTTAAGGTGGAAGACTGCACCAAAGGAGGCTTTTATATCTTGCTACGGGAGCTGATTATGTGAAGGAGGCTGTAGATCAGGAGAGATTTAATGGCTGGGCCAAAAGTGATGCTGCTGATCTATAAGATTGGCCACGAGATCTGTCATTGAAGAGATCCCCTGGGACTATTACTGGCGAGTGGCGAGGCCAAAAGTGTACAAGCTGATCTGTCATCGATTAGGAATATTATTTGGTGAGCGCATTGTATGTATGTGGGTAATGGGATGCAATCTGATTGAGCATACTGCACTATTGGAGTTTCCTTTCTCTTCCATGAGGTATCGAGAAGATAAAGACTAAGAAGCATTATTGGCAAGGCCAAAAGCGATTGAGCTGATCTGTAATCGATTAGCACTACAATTTGGTGAGCACAATCTGAGAGCACATAATTATCTCAGGACTATATGAACTGGATTTTAGAACAATTGAACTAAACTTATTGGAGGACTCTATGTTTTTTTTTTTTTTTTTTACTAAAAGTTTTTATTTTAAATTTTCCATACTTACAACATACAACATGTCATTACATAACATAGCATATCATACCATAAGTTGGTACAAGACAGGAGCTTAGTATCTGGTTTTAAAGAAATCTGTACATGCTATTGTGTAGATACGTATACATCAAGGGCTCTTTATCTATATCATGACTGCAAGGTAAGTCGGTTGCATAGATTTGTCATAATGCAATTAAATACAACACATCTAGAGTCTTATGGAGGGTAATATACAGTTTTGCATAGTCTTGTGAAAGTTGTAATGAAACGCGGAAAAGCCGCGACCTCTCAAGGTGAGGCGGCTGTTTCCGCGTCCAGCAGGACGCCACAACGCGGAAAAAACGCTGCATGCCGCTCAGGGACAGCGGCGGAATCCGCATTGGGAACGGCGGAATCCGCATTGGAGGCGGCTCCCGCACTTGGTTCACTAGATACATTGCAAGACAGTACTGGTGTGGCTGGGACTGATAGTCCACCAAGATTCAGACTTACACGCGCGCGAGCACAGAGGCAGAGTTTAAATAGCAGTTAGAAGGGAGTCGGCTGATCAGCTGGGTCAGCTGACAAATTCCACTGCTCCCATTGGACCAGCAATTAGGGAGGTCCTGGAAAGGTCCTAGAGTATAAATACTGCTGGTTGTTCACTTGCTCTTTGTCTGGCGTGCGATCACATATGTGGGAGCACCCAGATCCGTAGTCAGATCCGCAAGTGTGCCGGGACTAGTGTTGGGCGAACAGTGTTCGCCACTGTTCGGGTTCTGCAGAACATCACCCTGTTCGGGTGATGTTCGAGTTCGGCCGAACACCTGACGGTGCTCGGCCAAACCGTTCGGCCATATGGCCGAACTAAGAGCGCATGGCCGAACGTTCCCCGAACGTTCGGCTAGCGCTGTGATTGGCCGAACGGGTCACGTGGTTCGGACCCGAACGCGCTCTGATTGGCCGAACTGTCACGTGGTTCGGGTAAATAAATACCCGAACCACGTCATATCTCCGCCATTTGTCTGTGGGTTTAGCTTTGGGTAGGCAGGCAGGGTAGTTCGCGCTCCAGCCACGCTAGCCAGGGTCCCCCCCAGTCATTGTGTGTCGCTGCTGGGAATAGTAGTACACCGCTCGCTCAGCATTCTGTTTACTGCCACTCTGTGTACCTCGCTCAGCCACACTATATAGCATTCTGTTTACTGCCACTCTGTGTCTGCTGGGAATAGTAGTACACCGCTTGCACAGCCACACTATATAGCATTCTGTTTACTGCCACTCTGTGTACCTCGCTCAGCCACACTATATAGCATTCTGTTTACTGCCACTCTGTGTCTGCTGGGAATAGTGGTACACCGCTCGCTCAGCCACACTATATAGCATTCTGTTCACTGTTCTGTGTCTGCTTGGAATAGTGGTACACCGCTCGTTCAGCCACACTATATAGCATTCTGTGTACTGTTCTGTGTCTGCTGGGAACAGTAGTACACCGCTCGTTCAGCCACACTATATAGCATTCTGTGTACTGTTCTGTGTCTGCTGGGAACAGTAGTACACCGCTCGCTCAGCCACACTATATAGCATTCTGTTCACTGTTCTGTGTCTGCTGGGAATAGTGGTACACCGCTCGCTCAGCCACACTATATAGCATTCTGTTCACTGTTCTGTGTCTGCTGGGAATAGTGGTACACCGCTCGCTCAGCCACACTATATAGCATTCTGTTCACTGTTCTGTGTCTGCTGGGAATAGTGGTACACCGCTCGCTCAGCCACACTATATAGCATTCTGTTCACTGTTCTGTGTCTGCTGGGAATAGTGGTACACCGCTCGCTCAGCCACACTATATAGCATTCTGTTTACTGTTCTGTGTCTGCTGGGAATAGTGGTACACCGCTCGCTCAGCCACACTATATAGCATTCTGTTCACTGTTCTGTGTCTGCTGGGAATAGTGGTACACCGCTCGCTCAGCCACACTATATAGCATTCTGTTCACTGTTCTGTGTCTGCTGGGAACAGTAGTACACCGCTCGTTCAGCCACACTATATAGCATTCTGTGTACTGTTCTGTGTCTGCTGGGAACAGTAGTACACCGCTCGTTCAGCCACACTATATAGCATTCTGTGTACTGTTCTGTGTCTGCTGGGAACAGTAGTACACCGCTCGTTCAGCCACACTATATAGCATTCTGTTCACTGTTCTGTGTCTGCTGGGAATAGTGGTACACCGCTCGCTCAGCCACACTATATAGCATTCTGTTCACTGTTCTGTGTCTGCTGGGAATAGTGGTACACCGCTCACCCGTCACTGTATAGCATTGTGCTCTGTGTCGCTGCTGGGAATAGTGGTACTGTATAGCATTTCTGTACTGCCACTGTACTGCTGCCAGTCAGCGTGTACTGTAAGGATAAGTGAAATGAGGAAGAAATCCGGTGAAAGAGGGAGGGGCAAGGGAAGAGGTGTTTCCCCTGACGGTTCACGTACAGGCCACAGGGGAGCACCCAAGAAAACCCACTCAATACCACCCATGTTGTCCAGGACAACAACCCTCACAAATCCAAAAGAACAGGACCAGATAATTACTTGGATGACCTCTCAAGCGTCCAGCAGTGGGTTAAGCAGCACCAGCACATCACGCACGAGGTCCGAGTCCTCAGCCAGTTACAAGGAGCCAGTGGGCACAAAGCTGACACAACCGGCAGCGACACCACGCACACAACTGCCAGATAACCAGTCCGATGAATTACCTCAGGACACAATGGGGTATTCGCAGGAGCTATTCCCAGCCCAACAAACTTCCACCTTTCAAAGGTCAATGGAGGAACAGCCAGAAATGTTGTGCCTGGATTCACAACCGTTAACTGTGGGAAATGTACCGCGCACTGAAATACGAGGCGAGTCCGAAGAGGACTCGGAAACCCAAATCCCAGAGCAATTTGGGCAGGAGGGGTTGCAATTGCAGGAGGTCGGCCGACAAGATCTGGAAGACGACGTTGGAGTGTGCTGCGCAGAGGTTGTTGTGGGGAGCTCTACTCCACGGCGGTGGCCCACAATGACATATGACGAGTTTGAGGAGATGGAAGAGGAGGGTATGGACAATGTGGACAGAGACCCAGATTTTGTTTGTGAACGAGAACATCGCCGTCGTAGCAGCAGCACAGATGAGTCTGTTGAAGAACACACTGCTGCACGAGTTCGCCTTGTGCCACAAGGTAGGCGGCGCGCAATTTCAGGCACCACAAGCGTGGAAGTTCAAGTGAGAGGCAAAAGAGGAGCAAACAGAAATCGCCAGCAAGGAGGCAGGTGCTCCAAAGTCTGGGCTTTCTTTGAAGACTGCACTGAGGATGTTACCATGGCGATTTGCAAGGTGTGCAAGACCCGCCTGAGCAGGGGGAAAAATATTAACAACCTCTCCACCACCAGCATGAGCCGTCACATGCTATCCAAACATCCCACTCTTTGGGCAAACGCGTCAGGACAGGGTACCAGAAACAACACTGCCTCCCTTGGGTTCACCAGACCCGCCTCAGCAGCAGCAGTAGCCCAGCCATTGCGTGGTTCACAACATTCACAAACATCAGACGACGCTGACACTGTCACTTTCCGGAGTAGTGCTCTTGAGGTCTCCCAGTGTTCATCAAACACAACAACCAACAGCCCTTCCGTGTGCAGCGCTACGGTTCAGTTGTCTGTGTCGGAGATGTTTGAGCGCAAGAGGAAATTGCCAGCAAATGACCCCCGGGCCGTGGCAGTAACAGCCAGCATAGCCAAGCTTCTGGCCTGCGAAATGCTGCCATATCGATTGGTGGAGACAAACAGCTTCAAGGGCATGATGTCAGTGGCCATCCCACGTTACGTGGTTCCCAGCCGCTACCACTTTGCACGCTCTGCAGTGCCTGAGTTGCATGAGCACGTGGTCAGCAAAATAACCCGAAGCTTGAAGAATGCCGTTGCCTGCAAGGTTCACCTCACCACTGACACCTGGACGAGTGCGTTCGGCCAGGGTCGATACATCTCCCTTACCGCGCACTGGGTGAACCTTGTGGAGCCTGGCAGCGATTCCTCACCTGCTACGGCACGGGTGTTGCCCACGCCACAAACAGCTGCACCGCCGTCCCTCCCACTGGATAACAGCAGCACCTACCTCTCTGACTCCTTCTCCTCCAACGCATCTCAAAGCTGTACCTCATCCGGAAACGCTAACCCAGCAGCAGTAGGATCGTGGAAGCAGTGCAGCACAGCTGTTGGCATGCGTCAGCAAGCGTTGCTGAAGCTAATCTGCCTTGGGGATAAGCAGCACACAGGGGAGGAAATTTGGAGGGGAATAAAGGAACAGACGGATTTGTGGCTGGCACCGCTGGACCTGAAACCGGGCATGGTTGTGTGTGATAATGGGAGTAATCTCATTCGCGCTTTAAGGTTGGCTAAGCTGACACACATCCCTTGCCTGGCGCACGTGATGAACCTAGTAGTTCAGCGGTTCCTGAGGACATACCCAGGCGTGCCCGATCTGCTGTTGAAGGTGCGTCGAGTGTCCAAACATTGTAGAAATTCCAGTACTGCTTCGGGGGCACTCGCCAAGATGCAGGAGCGCTTCAATCTCCCCCACCATCGCTTGCTGTGTGATGTCCCTACGCGCTGGAATTCTACGCTGCACATGCTAGCCCGCTTTTGCGAGCAGAAGAGTGCAGTGGTCCAGTACATGACGGCGCAGTACCGAGGCGCATCCGGCCAGCTGCCAAGCTTCTGTGGATCCGATTGGGCCAACATGTTGGACCTCTGCCAAGTCCTCCAAAATTTTGAGCAATCCACGTTGCTTGTGAGCAGTGACAACTCTTCAGTCAGCATTACCATACCACTGCTGTGTTTACTGAAGAGGTCGATGTTAAAAATCAAGGAAACAGCTGTCATGATGCAACTGGGGGAATCTGAAGGAGAAAACGATCAGCGTGATGGTACCAACATCAGGCCATCCGCCTCAGGGAACGCTGGCCCCAGCAGCTATGACGAAGAAGAGGAGGAGGAACAGCTGGAGTTGGAGCAGGAATTTCATGCCACCACTGACGAGGGCCAGAGCGGTGCACGTTGGACTTCCACAATTCAACGCGAATGGTCAGCAGAAGCAGACCAGGAGGAAGGTGACGACTATGATGCATCACAACAACTATCACAACGCTCACAAGAGGATGATGAGGATTCTGGTAGGACTCTGGCACACATGGCTCAATTCATGCTAGACTGCATTGAACGTGACCCACGCATTGTGCGCATTCTGGACAACACCAATTACTGGGTTTATACCCTTCTGGATCCACGGTACAAACACAATGTTCCAAAACTGCTTGAAGAAAGAGTCAGACAGGTCAAAATGGAAGAATACCAGCAGGCCCTTGTGGAGACTTTAGAGAGGAGATTGACATCCTCCCCCTCCTCTAGCCAGTTGTACGCAGACAGACTGACTTCCGCAAACCCAGGACGACCAGGAGGGCAGCAAACAACGCAAGCCGCAGCTAGTACCCAAAAGGGAATGGTATCGGCAGTGTCCTTGGAGTGGGAAAATTTTCTGACACCCATGCAGCCGCAGCCCACTGAACAGCAAGCGTGCAGATCCACCTCCAACACCGATCGCCTGGAGAAGATGGTCAAGGACTACATGTCAGATGGCGTAGCTGTGTCGAACCATCCATCTGCACCCTTCAACTATTGGGTATCGAAGCTAGACACCTGGCACGAACTGGCAATGTACGCAATAGAGGTGCTGGCTTGCCCGGCAGCCAGCGTTATGTCGGAACGCTGTTTCAGTGCTGCCGGAGGCATCGTCACAGATCGGCGTATCCGCCTCTCTACAGACAATGCAGACCGTCTGACTCAAATTAAAATGAATCAATCCTGGATTGGAAATGACTACGCAACACTCCAGGACCCCAACCAAGTAACATGACCAATGAACATCTGGGATGGTGTTGCGTTTCCGGGCCCTGTTTATTGAACCTCTCATCTGTATTACATTTATGACTGCATGGCGGCAAAAAGCATTGCTGCTATATCCGCACGCTTTTTGTCCACATGCAAGGCCTGGGTTGTTGTGTCTCACAAAGCGTGGCCTTCTCCTCCTGCGCCTGCTCCTGTTCCATCACGTCTGCTGCTGCTGGGTTAGCGTTGCCGCGTGGTCCCTGTTTATTGAACCACTTATCTTTATTACATTTATGACTGCATGGCGGTACAAAGCATGCTATCCGCACGCTTCTTGCCCTCATGCAAGGCCTGGGTTGTTGTGTCTCACAAAGCGTGGCCTTCTCCTCCTGCGCCTCCTCCTGTTCCATCACGTCTGCTGCTGCTGGGTTAGCGTTGCCGCGTGGTCCCTGTTTATTGAACCACTTATCTTTATTACATTTATGACTGCATGGCCGTACAAAGCCTGCTATCCGCACGCTTCTTGCCCTCATGCAAGGCCTGGGTTGTTGTGTCTCACAAAGCGTGGCCTTCTCCTCCTGCGCCTGCTCCTGTTCCATCACGTCTGCTGCTGCTGGGTTAGCGTTGCCGCGTGGTCCCTGTTTATTGAACCACTTATCTTTATTACATTTATGACTGCATGGCGGTACAAAGCCTGCTATCCGCACGCTTCTTGCCCTCATGCAAGGCCTGGGTTGTTGTGTCTCACAAAGCGTGGCCTTCTCCTCCTGCGCCTGCTCCTGTTCCATCACGTCTGCTGCTGCTGGGTTAGCGTTGCCGCGTGGTCCCTGTTTATTGAACCACTTATCTTTATTACATTTATGACTGCATGGCGGTACAAAGCCTGCTATCCGCACGCTTCTTGCCCTCATGCAAGGCCGGGGTTGTTGTGTCTCACAAAGCGTGGCCTTCTTCTCCTCCTGCGCCACCCTCCTCCTGTTCCATCACGTGTGCTGCTGCTGGGTTAGCGTTACCGGTCCCTTTTCCTGGAACCTCTTATATGTATTACATTTATGACTGCATGCCGACAAAAAACATGTTACCTGTGCAAAGAAAACAGACATTTCCCGCATTTAAAAGACAGTTTTCCCTTTGAAACTTTAAAATCGATTTTCTCAAAAACTATAAGCTCTTTTTGCTAATTTTTTTTTCCTCTTGTACCCACTCCCAAGGTGCACATACCCTGCAAATTTGGGGTATGTAGCATGTAAGGAGGCTTTACAAACCACAAAAGTTCGGGTCCCCATTGACTTCCATTATGTTCGGAGTTCGGGTCGAACACCCGAACATCGCGGCCATGTTCGGCCTGTTCGGCCCGAACCCGAACATCTAGATGTTCGCCCAACACTAGCCGGGACCAGCTGGAGCTGTAATCCTACACTTAGCTAGATTCTGTTGATAGCTAAAGTACTAGTTTGATTGTGATTATCTGTTATGACTTTTGCCTGCCTTGACTATCCTCCTGAACTCTGATCTTGTACCTCGATATTTCTGATACTCTGTTGCCGAACCCCGGCTCGTTCCTTGACTCTGCTTCTGCCTCCTGATTTTGTACCCCGATATATCTGATACCCTGTTGCTGAACCCTGCCTGTACTTTGACTCCGCCTTTGCCTCCTGATCTTGTACTTTATCTGTCCGTGTGTGTACGACCTGGCTTGTCCGACCTCGAGAACCGACCTTACCGTTAGAGGCGGTTCCTCGCTCTGTTAGCGATCCTTCCTCCTGAGGGTCACTTTCAGATATACCTTCCTACTGTCAGTCTGACTCCTCCCGTCTTGGAGAGCTCAGGTCTGCGGAAGGAATCTGTGCAGTACTCCTTGCTGCATTGAGGCCTTGTCCTCTAAGTGTTACTGTTGCACCAAACACTACTCTCTACTCAGGCGAACAGAGGTTAGTTTGTATATCGGATTATCGGTGAGACTGCAGATCACTTATAATCTGGTATATATCTGTATTTCCGGTGATACTGCAGATCACCGGTAATCAGATACTCTCTGCGCCCACCGATCGTTACAGAACGCCAGACCAAAAAATGCAGATGGACGCACACACTGACCGTCTGGGCGCACTTGCCACTTCGGTGGAAAACATCAACCAAGTGCTGGGTAGCCACAAGACTATGATTGATGTCCTTTCAGGCTCTGTGCGAACCCTCCAGACGTCAGTTGATTCAGTGCGATCCCCTCCTAGTGATGACATACGTATGCCCGTACCAGACAAATTTTCCGGCCACAAGTCTGACTTCCGGAATTTTAAGAGTAGAGTGTTATCTTATTTCGAGTTGAGACCCCGATCCTCGGGGACTGAGACCCAACGGGTCATCTTTATTAAAACTTTGTTAACTGGCGATTCCCAGTCCTGGGCGTACAACCTGCCCCCCACAGATACAGCTCTGACCTCGGTAAGGGAATTCTTTAAGGCCATGGCGGTAATTTACGACGACCCTGACCTTGCTGCGACCTCTGAGCGGAAGCTTAAGCTTTTACGGCAAGGCAGGGGTGCAGTCGAAGATTACGCGGCCGAATTTCGTAGGTGGTCAGTTACGGCCAGGTTTGACACCTATGCCCTCTTAGATTACTTCCTATCTGGGTTGTCGGATGAGGTCTCCGACCTAATGTTAAGTCAACCCGAGCCCAGAACAGTCGATGAGGCCATCTCAGCGGCCATTCGAATCGACCGCAGGTTGCGCTATCAAAGACAAACCAGGGGTAGTCACCATGTCAGAATGGTGTCTTGCGCCACAACCCCAGTGACCCCACCTTCTCTCGAGTCAATACAGATTGGTCGGTCGGAGCGGTCACTAGAGGATAAACGGTTGCTCCTCCCGTGTACGATTACATGGGAAGGTAAGACCGAGCTCACGGAAGCCTTTGTTGATTCTGGCGCTGCAGCTAATTTTATGGACTTTGAGTTTGCTAAAAGGTTGGGTATTCCACTCACCCCAGTAAAACCACCCGTCCAGGTTACTGCAGTGGATGATTCCCCTCTGCAGAGGAATCATCCGTTATCACAGACATCAGAAGTGGGAGTCACTATAGGGGTGCTGCACAAAGAGAAACTACAGTTCATTGTATTACATATGTCCACCTCCACAATCATCCTAGGCATGCCGTGGTTACAAATCCATTCACCACAGATAGATTGGGCCACGGGGCAGTTAACAGCATGGTCACCTCGTTGTCTCCAGCAGTGTTTAGGGAGGCTGACGATAGGTCAAACCAGGGTACAAGTGGAAGGTGTACCTGAACAGTACTCGGATTATGCTGACGTGTTCTGTCCCAAGGCTGCGGATAAATTGCCCCCGCATCGCCCTTTCGACTGCCCCATTGACCTGCGTTCTGGTTGTATGCCCCCTCGAGGCCATTTGTATAATCTGTCTGGACCTGAAAAACTAGCCATGCAGGAGTATATCAGTGAAAACTTGGCCAAGGGCTTCATTCGCCCGTCCCGGTCGCCGGCCGGGGCAGGCTTCTTTTTTGTTAAGAAAAAAGACGGGGGTTTACGACCATGTATCGATTACCGGGGCCTAAATAAAATCACAGTGAAGAATCGCTACCCGTTGCCGTTAATAGACGATTTGTTCACACAGGTCACTGATGCGAGGATTTTTTCGAAACTGGATTTACGGGGGGCATACAATCTGGTGCGCATAAGAAAGGGCGATGAATGGAAAACGGCCTTCAATACACCTAACGGGCACTACGAGTACCTAGTGATGCCCTTCGGGTTATGTAATGCCCCGGCCGTTTTCCAGGAACTCATTAATGAGGTATTTAGGGAGGTGTTGGGAAAGTTTGTGTTAATCTACCTGGATGACATTCTTATCTTTTCTAACAATCTCCCTGATCACAGAACCCATGTCAGATTTGTACTGGACAAGCTGAGGCAGAATTTGTTGTACGCAAAACTTGAGAAGTGTATTTTCGAGGTTACGTCTGTCGCCTTTCTGGGATATATAATCTCCACCTCGGGCCTGTCTATGGACCCTGCCAAAGTCTCCGCGGTACTGGAGTGGCCGCAGCCGGTGGGGTTGAAGTCTTTGCAACGGTTCTTGGGGTTTGCAAACTATTATAGGAGGTTCATAAAGGGGTACTCCACAGTAGTCGCACCCCTCACCAGTCTTACAAAGAAAGGGGCAGACACCACTCACTGGCCTCCTGAGGCTTTACAGGCATTCTCTACGTTAAAGGAACTGTTCTGCTCAGCACCCATACTGAGACACGTGGACACTTCTTTTCCTTTCGTTGTTGAGGTAGACGCCTCAGAGGTTGGAGTGGGAGCTGTGCTGTCTCAACGTTCAGGCTTACAGGGTAGATTACACCCGTGTGCCTATTTTTCTCGGAGGTTTTCTCCTGCGGAGAGAAACTACGATATAGGCAACAGGGAGCTTCTAGCCATTAAGTTAGCCTTCGAGGAATGGCGTCATTGGCTAGAAGGAGCGGAGCACACGATCACGGTTTATACCGACCACAAGAATCTGGAATACATCGAGGGGGCTAAGAGATTAAGCCCTCGGCAGGCCCGATGGTCTCTGTTTTTCTCGAGGTTCACATTCCTGATTACGTATACTCCAGGTAGTAAGAATACCAAGGCGGATGCCCTCTCCAGGTGTTTTGAACCAGAGACAGCACAGTCCCCCGCTCCTGAGTCCATCATCCCACAGAAACTAGTATTAGCTGCCACGGAAACCTGGGAGGATTGGACAGAGGTGTTGGGTCCCTTTCAGCAGGATGTTCCTGAGGGAAAACCTGAAGGGGTCATGTTTATCCCTCTACCATTTCGCTTACAAATCCTGCAACTCTTTCATGACCATAAGAATGCTGGTCATCCTGGAGCTGCCAGAACGCAGGATCTGATTGCCAGGTGCGCTTGGTGGCCTTCTTTGGCAACAGATTGCAAGGAGTATGTCAGGGAGTGTGCGGTATGTGCCAAGAGTAAACCCTCCCGGCTTGCATCTGTAGGAAGGTTGCAGCCTTTGCCCACCCCGAGTGAGCCATGGACCCACCTGTCCATGGATTTTGTGGGGGAATTGCCCAGGTCCGAAGGCATGTCGGTCATCTGGGTGGTAGTCGACCGTTTTAGCAAAATGGCCCATTTTGTGCCTCTGAAAGGACTCCCCTCGGCCCAAGAACTGGCCGAATTGTTCATCATTCACGTCTTCCGGCTGCATGGCATTCCGGAAGACATTGTGTCAGATAGGGGAGTCCAATTCGTGTCTGGATTCTGGAGGGCATTTTGCAACCAGATGGGCATGAAATTGTCTTTTTCGTCAGGCTACCACCCACAGACAAACGGGCAGACTGAACGAATTAATCAGTCTTTGGAGCAATTCCTGAGATGTTACGTTGCGGAAGCTCAGAGTGACTGGGTAAAATTTTTACCCTTTGCGGAATTCGCACAAAATAATTTAAAGAATTCTTCGTCTGGTTTCTCTCCATTCCAGATTGTGACAGGGAGGTCACCCAAATTCTCCCCTTTTCCAATTGTCTCTTCTCCTTTTCCAGCACTGGAGGATTGGCAGAGGTCACTGAGGGACAATTGGGGAATCGTTAAGGGGAACTTGCAGAAGGCATTCCAGAATCAGAAGGGTCAAGCGGACAAGAGACGGTCCGTGGAATGGAAATTTCAGCCAGGGGATTTAGTCTGGGTGTCCACACGTCACTTGACC
This sequence comes from Hyperolius riggenbachi, assembly GCF_040937935.1. Lineage (NCBI taxonomy): Eukaryota > Metazoa > Chordata > Amphibia > Anura > Hyperoliidae > Hyperolius > Hyperolius riggenbachi. The sequence goes on from NC_090647.1 coordinate 466,226,482, forward strand.
TTGAAGCAGCCTTCTGCCAAACTGGGCCCCAGGTTTGTGGGTCCATTTTCCGTGACTAGGAGAATTAACAACGTCACTTACGTTATTGATCTTCCTGCCAGCATGCGGGGCGTAAGGTCGTTTCACGTGTCTCTGCTCAAACCCGCAGTCCATGTGGGCCCTACTCCGCCTCCTCCGGTTCTGGTGGACAGCCAACCCGAGTTCGAAATAGAGAAAATTTTGGACTCACGCATTGTCCAGAACTCGGTACAGTACCTGGTACACTGGAAGGGGTATGGCATTGAGGAGAGACAATGGGTCCCAGGGACTCGCATGCATGCAGATGAGTTGAGGGAAGAATTTCATACCTTACACCCCGAGAAGCCTGGTAGGAGTTGTCCGGAGTCCACTCCTCGGGGGGGGGGTACTGTAATGAAACGCGGAAAAGCCGCGACCTCTCAAGGTGAGGCGGCTGTTTCCGCGTCCAGCAGGACGCCACAACGCGGAAAAAACGCTGCATGCCGCTCAGGGACAGCGGCGGAATCCGCATTGGGAACGGCGGAATCCGCATTGGAGGCGGCTCCCGCACTTGGTTCACTAGATACATTGCAAGACAGTACTGGTGTGGCTGGGACTGATAGTCCACCAAGATTCAGACTTACACGCGCGCGAGCACAGAGGCAGAGTTTAAATAGCAGTTAGAAGGGAGTCGGCTGATCAGCTGGGTCAGCTGACAAATTCCACTGCTCCCATTGGACCAGCAATTAGGGAGGTCCTGGAAAGGTCCTAGAGTATAAATACTGCTGGTTGTTCACTTGCTCTTTGTCTGGCGTGCGATCACATATGTGGGAGCACCCAGATCCGTAGTCAGATCCGCAAGTGTGCCGGGACCAGCTGGAGCTGTAATCCTACACTTAGCTAGATTCTGTTGATAGCTAAAGTACTAGTTTGATTGTGATTATCTGTTATGACTTTTGCCTGCCTTGACTATCCTCCTGAACTCTGATCTTGTACCTCGATATTTCTGATACTCTGTTGCCGAACCCCGGCTCGTTCCTTGACTCTGCTTCTGCCTCCTGATTTTGTACCCCGATATATCTGATACCCTGTTGCTGAACCCTGCCTGTACTTTGACTCCGCCTTTGCCTCCTGATCTTGTACTTTATCTGTCCGTGTGTGTACGACCTGGCTTGTCCGACCTCGAGAACCGACCTTACCGTTAGAGGCGGTTCCTCGCTCTGTTAGCGATCCTTCCTCCTGAGGGTCACTTTCAGATATACCTTCCTACTGTCAGTCTGACTCCTCCCGTCTTGGAGAGCTCAGGTCTGCGGAAGGAATCTGTGCAGTACTCCTTGCTGCATTGAGGCCTTGTCCTCTAAGTGTTACTGTTGCACCAAACACTACTCTCTACTCAGGCGAACAGAGGTTAGTTTGTATATCGGATTATCGGTGAGACTGCAGATCACTTATAATCTGGTATATATCTGTATTTCCGGTGATACTGCAGATCACCGGTAATCAGATACTCTCTGCGCCCACCGATCGTTACAAAAGTGTTGCGGGAACACTTGTAACCATTTTTAATCTCTAGCCCCTGGCTGACTGATGTTATCACTAAGCAATCTCATAGGATTCTATGTTTTGTTCATAGATTTGTTGAGCGCTGGACTATTTGAATGCATTTGTGAGAGGTTTGACATCAAAACCATAAGTCTAAGCGATCCAAATATTGATTCCGATTAAGGGTATTATTCAAGGAAGGAGCGCACCTTGTGTCTGATCTATATAAACCAATTTAGATGTCGTCTGACTTTTTGTCCTTTGACTTTTTAGTTGGTAAAGGGCCCGTTTACACTTAATCAGTTGGTGTGCATTAGTATGCGTTAGTACGCGTTTTTTCCATGGAAGGGCAGCATTGGGAAGAAGATTTCAGTTAAAACGTGTTAAGTGTGAAAGGTGCTCTAGGAAAACATGGGCATTACTTTGAAAATCATGTTTTTTATCAGTTATAACTGAGAGCAACTGATTTAGGGCCTGTTTCCACTACACGCAGATTGGATGCAGAAAAACTGACTCCAATGAATGCCTATGTGAAAATCTGCATCAGAAAAATCGCATTTAGTGGAAACAGGGCCATAGGCATTCATTGGAGTCAGTTTTTCTGCATCCATTCTGCATCCAATCTGCATGTTGTGGAAACAGGCCCTAAGTGTAAAAGGGGCCTAAACGGCCGCTGTTCGTGTGTACACACGTACAGACCTAACAGTCATTTGAACAGCAGTTGGTCCAACTAATCCACCAAGCAGCCATGCTTTTGGTGTATATGCAGAGCTTCTGTTTGGGTTCAAGGTGCGTTTGTAGTTCCTGGGGGGGCTCAGCGCATCTCTGATTGGAGGCCATTCGGAGGCGGCCTGGTGTTGCGCTGATCCACCTTTTGCGCAATTTTCGATTTTTCAATTTTACTTGGTAGCGCACCCAGGCTATGCATATACATAGGTTAGGATTTAGTTAGTGTTAGGCCCATCCCATGGAGGATTGACTTTTTCGCAGTGGGAGGGACGAGTACTCAATAGGTTGCATGCAAGCTGTTACAGGAAACCAACATCCTCCAGTGGTAGACAGGTCATGTGTATGCTCGGTGTGTATTCGACCCCACAAGTGGGGCTTGCACTCTTTTGCAGGTAGGCACTAGTCTGTTTTTAAGTAGCGCTGCTCATTTCCTTGCTATGTACTAATTTAATTCGTTTTTGGTCAGCTGCTCCCACTTAACAGCCATGCTTTTGGTGTATATGCAGAGCTTCTGTTTGGGTTCAAGGTGCATTTGTAGTTCCTGGGGGGGCTCAGCGCATCTCTGATTGGAGGCCATTCGGAGGGGGCCTGGTGTTGTGCTGATCCACCTTTTGCGCAATTTTCGATTTTTCAATTTTACTTGGTAGCGCACCCAGGCTATGCATATACATAGGTTAGGATTTAGTTAGTGTTAGGCCCCTCCCATGGAGGATTGACTTCTTCGCAGTGAGAGGGACGAGTACTTAATAGGTTGCATGCAAGCTGTTACAGGAAACCAACATCCTCCAGTGGTAGACAGGTCATGTGTATGCTCGGTGTGTATTCGACCCCACAAGTGGGACTTGCACTCTTTTGCAGGTAGGCACTAGTCTGTTTTTAAGTAGCGCTGCTCATTTCCTTGCTATGTACTAATCCACCAAGCGGATCGGGCAAACCGGCTGTTATCAGTCACTCAACTGCGCTTACACACATCCAACTTATCGTTCAAATAACAAGTTGGACGACAAGTTGTTTGGAAAATCAGGACGTGTTTATGTATCTTAAAAGAGGTAATCAATGGGTAGGCTATTTCGTCGGCAGAGTGACAGCCTTTTACCGTAAAATTGTGTGTAGTCAAGTGTTGGTGTTTCTCACGCGTTCTCTCCTGGCCTGTCTGTTTGCCCAGTTCCAACTTCTACATACACATATTGATTGCATTCACAAGATTGGATGGTCTGTGGGCTGATGTAGATTGTGAAGCACTAAGTGGTCTGGCCACTACGGGGCGTGTGACACACTTTGACATGCATACAATAGAAAATAGCCATTTTCTCTGGCATTTGAGGTGACCCTGGACGATACATGTAGATTCTAGAGTCGGTTAACCGTCGCGGCTAGTGTCCCCCTGTGTGGACAAAAACCCTGATTGCAAAGGAAAGCCACCAAAAGACCGAACACGCTGCCGTCAGGATGCAGGCTGAACAAGACGCTGCTGGAAACAGGGCAGATGGCAGTCTGAACCATCCCTAACACATGACTCGAATTACAAACAAATTTGAATTACAAACTGCCCACTGGTTGAGAGTGTGTGTGTGTAATCTATATATATATATATATATATATGTATATATATATATATATATATATATATACATACATACATACAGTACCAACCAAAAGTTTGGACACACCTTTTCATTCAAAGAGTTTTCTTTATTTTCATGAACATTGTAGATTCACACTAAAGACATCCAAACTATGAATTAACACATGTGGAGGTATAGTACATAACCAAAAAGCGTGAAACAACTGAAAATATGTTATGTCGTATTCTAGGTTCTTCAAAGTAGCCACCTTTTGCTTTCATTACTGCTTTGCACACTCTTGTCATTCTCTTGATGAGTTTCAAGAGGTAGCCACCTGAAATGGCTTTCACTACACAGGTGTGACCTGTCAGGTTTAATAAGTGGGATTTCCTGCCTTATAAATGGGGTTGGCACCATCAGTTGCGTTCTGGAGAAGTCAGATGGATACTCAGCTGATAGTCCTACTGAATAGACTGTTAGAATTTGTATTATGGCAAGAAAAAAGCAGCTAAGTAAAGAAAAATGAGTGGCCATCATTACTTTAAGAAATGAAGGTCAGTCAGTCTGAAAAATTGGGAAAACTTTGAAAGTGTCCCCAAGAGCAGTCTCAAAAACCATCAAACGCTACAAAGAAACTGGCTCACATACGGACTGCCCCAGGAAAGGAAGACCAAGAGTCACCTCTTCTGCGGAAGATAAGTTCATTCGAGTCACCAGCCTCAGAAATCGCTGGTTAACAGCAGCTCAGATTAGAGACCAGGTCAATGCCACACAGAGTTGTAGCAGCAGACATCTCTAGAACAACTGTTAAGAGGAGACTGTGTGAATCAGGCCTTTATGGTAGAATATCTGCTAGGAAACCACTGCTAAGGACAGACAACAAGCAGAAGAGACTTGTTTGGGTTAAAGAACACAAGGAATGGACATTAGACCAGTGGAAATCTGTGCTTTGGTCTGATGAGTCCAAATTTGAGATTTTTGGTTCCAAACACTGTGTCTTTGTGCGACGCAGAAAAGGTGAACGGATGGTCTCTACATGCCTGGTTCCCACCGTGAAGCATGGAGGAGGAGGTGTGATGGTGTGGGGGTGCTTTGCTGGTGACACTGTTGGGGATTTATTCAAAATTGAAGGCATACTGAACCAGCATGGCTACCACAGCATCTTGCAGTGACATGCTATTCGGTTTGAGTTTAGTTGGACCATCATTTATTTTTCAACAGGACAATGACCCCAAACACACCTCCAGGCTGTGTAAGGGCTATTTGACCCGGAAGGAGAGTGATGGGGTGCTGCGCCAGATGACCTGGCCTCCACAGTCAGCAGACCTGAACCCAATCCAGATGGTTTGGGGTGAGCTGGACTGCAGAGTGAAGGCAAAAGGGACAACAAGTGCTAAGCAACTCTGGGAACTCCTTTAAGACTGTTGAAAGACAATTTCAGGTGACTAGTTCCTGAAGCTCTTTAAGAGAATGCCAAGAGTGTGCAAAACAGTAATCAAAGCAAAAGGTGGCTACTTCAAAGAACCTGGAATATGACATATTTTCAGTTGTTTCACACTTTTTAGTTATGTACTATACTTCCACATGTGTTAATTCATAGTTTGGACGCCTTCAGTGTGAATCTACAATGTTCATAGTCATGAAAATAAAGCAAACTCTTTGAATGAGAAGGTGTGTCCAAACTTTTGGTCTGTACTGTATATATACATTATATATATATATATATATATATATATATATATATATATATATATATATATATATATATATATATATATATATATATATATATATATATATAGATATATATATAGATATAGATAGATAAATAGATAGATAGATAGATAGATAGATATAGCTATATATATATATATATATATATATATATATATATATATATATATATATATATATATATATAACTCACTTATACTGCTCATATATACTGTACTCACTTTTGCTGTAGACATTAATGGCTGTGTTTTGTGTTATTTTGATTAGACAGCAAATTTACACTGTTATACAAGCTGTACACTGACTACTTTACAGTGTATCAAACTTTCATATCTTCAGTGTTGTCCTATGAAATGATGTAGTAAAATATCTACAAAAATTTGAGAAGCGTACTCTGTAAATACCCACCCACAAACACATACACACCACACACGTACGCACACATTTAAACACACATTATATAGGAGAGAACAGAGGCGCCAAAAGGATAAAAGGGGTTTTAAATTAGCTTAAAAGCCAAAAATTTGGTAATTAGAGGAGGCAGTGGTGGACTTACCTCCTCCAAGCAGACACAACACGACTGTGCATTCAGTCTATTTATTAACGAACTCCAGATAAAACAAAGCAACGCGTTTCACGGGTCAGTGCCCTCTTCCTGAGGAAGTGGGCACTGACCCGTGAAACGTGTTGCTTTGTTTTATCTGGAGTTCGTTAATAAATAGACTAAATGTACAGTCGTGTTGTGTCTGCTTGGAGGAGGTAAGTCCACCACTGCCTACTCTAATTACCAAATTTTTGGCTTTTAAGCTCATTTAAAACCCCTTTTATCGTTTTGGCGCCTCTGTTCTCTCCTATATAATATTGTTTCCACCCTGGGTGGAGTGTTGCGACCCTTTTCTACTATCTACAGAGAGCGACTTCTTATTCCTGAGTGGGGTCAGGATAATCTCCCCACCTGCCTTTACAGTGGTTGCCTATTGGTGACCCATGCTTGTGAGTATAACAACTATTACTCTTTGTCATTATCCCCTTTGTCAATACATACTACACTATTGGGGCTCTTGGCGTTCCTTATTTAAACACACATATACATGCACACACAATTGCACACGTCAATATTTCACCTTCTTGGGACTCCATTTCTGTTTTGCTTCTAGGACCATGACCACTGACCCATCTTCAAGCATTTCAAAGAAGTCTTCTGTATCCAGCAGTGTCCCATCTTCCTCCAAAACCAAAGTTACAATCCCCGTTAGGAAGAGAGCATCCATAGCCTAACAAGGAACAAAATGGAAGTTGTCAGTGTAGTTTATAGGTTCATTGTCATTAAACATTTAGGCTAGGTTCACCATGGGGCGTTGCAACTTATTAGACACATCGTAATGCAGAAGGTTGCTCTGCAATGATAAACCTGTGCGGTGCATTGCGATCTTGTGGAGTGCTGCATCCCAATGCACTACCTGCAGTGCATTACCGCATAATGCACACTGTAACAGTGACAGTTAAAAAAAAATTGCAACGCTCTATTGGATCATTAGTGGGCATCTTTAAAGGTGGGTGGTTAGTGTTAGGCATTGATACATTGATAAAGGAGGGTTATAGTAAGACTTAGGGTACAGAGGGTTTGTAGAACATCAGTAAAATTACCGATATTCTACTATCGGTATTACTTATTACCGAGAACAGAAGAAAGTGCAGGAACTTAATAAGAATGGACAGTGTCTGTTCTAATAGGCTTTCATTGACATGGGATCCATGACACGTCTGTTAGTGCATTCCATGAATTGGAGCGTTTTTTCCAGTCTAGTGTGAACCAGCTCTTAGTTCATAGAGGGTCAGTGCTTCTAGAGAGGTACAGTGAGCATTTGTGCAGGGCCCCAAGCTCCTTAGGGGCTCCTAATTCAGGTATTGTGGCGGTCACACCAAATTTACAATCACTACAGTACTAAAATGGAAGAGGCCTCACATTCACTTGTACCTATTTTACCTAAAATGACCTACCTTGCCTATTAGCTCTCTGAGCGTGCCAGCAGTGACCCCTTTACGGACGCTGCGGTCATGGTTACAAACACGGAAAGGCCTCTGAGGTGGAGCAGATACAGTTTTCACCCTCCGTGATATCTCTGAACCAACAGAAGAGACAGACCTGCCAAACAACAAAAAAAGAATATTACTTAGGAAGAAATACAAAGCCAATGTCGGTCAGATCACTGTGTACATGACTAACAATCTACTACACATGGTCACTAAATGTTAAAACGAAAGACACATACTTGATTAAAGCTGTGGGACCGAGATTTGAAATAAAGTCCATGGCCGTTTGCTGATACACAGTTACTTCTTGCTTCTTCACAGCGTTCTGAATCCTCAGCTGGCTCTGGTGAACTATGAAACCTTCCAGCAGGCAAACACAGGGGCAAAGTTCAGCAGAATATAACAGAGACTCAGACAGGCCATTGCAACACTATGACAGTGACCGAAGCCAGCAGTGATGTCACATATAGTTACTCATATTCATATCTACGGATTGCAGAAAGCAAAGATAATACAGCTACAGAACTGGACTCTAGTTGTAGGTAAGAATATGACCGACCGATGATGTGGACTTCGCATGTTGACCGTTACTTGGCGTTACAGGAATTTATGGTTCAACTAATTAAAAAGAAATCACCTACTTTGAAACTACTGTGTAAGATTGCTCATGCTTATACATTCCTCTATATTATTATAAGCAACATATTAAAGTGTACCTTTGGGGAAAAAAAACAGAAAAACACTGGTAAAAAGAAAACATTCTCACCTACTCAGAGAGGTTCCTGATGGTTCCTAGTCTTCTTTTTCTTTACTCTCTAGGGGAGGGGAATAACTAGGCCCCACTGGGCCCCCCTGCAGAATTTCAGAGCGCCCCCCCTGGGGCCCGCTCTGGGCCGTTTTGGGGGGCTGGAGGGGTCGCAGCATGAGGGGAAAGCCGTGGCCACAGTCGGCGGGGAGGGGGCTCTCCCCTCTGCGCTCCCCTCCAGCTTAAATAAGTGTCCGTGGGCAGCGGCGAGCAGCAAACAGATACAAACCTTCCATGCGCTCCAGTCTGCGTTCCTCTCACTAGCCTCTGATGCGACTTCCTGTTATACCGGAAGTCGCGTCAGAGGCTAGCGAGAGAAACGCAGGCTGGAGCGCATGGAAGGTATGCATCTGTTTGCTGCCCGTCGCTGCTCGCCGCTGCCCATGGACACTTATTTAAGCTGGAGGGGAGCGCAGAGGGGAGAGCCCCGAGGTGAAGGAGGGGGGAATATCCTCCTTCCCCGCCGACCGTGGCCACTGCTTTACCCTCATGCTGCAACAGCTCCAGCCCCCCAAAATGGACCCGAGCGGGCCCCCCCTTGGGAGCAGGGGCTGCAGGCCCTATTGTTACGCCAGTGCTCTAGGGTCCATATGCAATTAACTTTTTCGCCTGAGTTTTCTCCTAGGAGTTCTCAACTTCTTTTTAAAATAACTTTTCTGTATTTAGCCATTGAAAAAGTACCTAAAGTAGTTGAAAAAGTACTATCAACTAGTGGTGCTCGGATACCGCCGATCACGGATTCGAGTAAATCCGGCCACGGCGGTATTAAAATCCGGATAAGCTGTGATTGCGATCCGGATTTGAAACGGAATTCCGAATTCGACTTGGATTTTCGCCATGATTGCCTGTAAAATCTGTATACACTGCCTTGATCACAGATTAGACTTTAACGTTAATAGCAAAGCCTCATATATGTTACAATCTCCCAAATTGCATGGATTATAAGGGTGAGAAGGGGCTACAACTTGAAAAAAAAAATCAAAAATAACTTTTAGTTTTTGAGAAAATCGATGTTAAAGAAATTATCACTTTAAAGGTGGCTATTAATAATAGTAATAAGTATTTTTAAACATGGAAATACACTTTAAGCAATTACAGAGTCCCTAGCAAACTACAACAATGCAGGCAGGTGATGATGAGTCCCAATGGCACCTGGCGGTGGTGGCAGTGCTGCTCGGATACCCCTTTTCAAAATCCGGATTCGATTCGGATCTGGATACCTAGATATCCAATCCGGGTCGGATATCTGATTTCAAAATTTTGCGATCCGAATCGGATATCCGACCTCAGTATCCGACGGATTCGGATATCCGGATAGAAAACCGGAAGTGGCCTTTAAATTGCTTTAAAAAGGGTTTTTAGGGTAAATGAGGCATGTAGCATCATCATTTTTTAAGGGGAACACTAATTGATGATGTGGGGACTTAAAATCCCCCCCCCCCCAAAGAAAAAAGGTTGTCAATTAACATCAGGACTAGGTTCCAGGAAGCGGTCGTACTGCCGCAGTTGGGGGCCTCCCCACAACTTGGACAGCACAGACACCTCCAAAAAAATTAAACAGCTATTGTGTTCAGAGAATCGCTATGGCACCTAGTGTTGGTAGTACCATGGCACAGGTAAAACATTAAAAAAGGAGAGGTTCCAGGAAGCGGTCGTACTGCCGCAGTTGGGGCCTCCCCACAACTTGGACAGCACAGACACCTCCAAAAAAATTACACAGCTATTGTGTTCAGAGAATCGCTATGGCACCTAGTGTTGGTACCACGGCACAGGTAAAACATTAAAAAGGAGAGGTTCCAGGAAGTGGTTGTACTGCCACAGTTAGGGCCTCCCCACGACTTGGACAGCACAGACACCTCCAAAAAATGTACACAACTATTGTGTTTAGAGAATCGTTATGGCACCTAGTGTTGGTAGTACCATGGCTGTAAAAAAAAATTTGAACCTGGCTTAATGAAGATGGAGCCAGGAGGTTGTGGTGGTAAAGGGTGGTGAGGCAGGAATGGTGATTCCCACTCAGCCACTTCATTTACCCCTCTTGCCAACAACAGAGGCCAGGAACTCACCAACCGCCCAAGCCTGGTTCATTTTTTAAAAAGTCAGTCTGTCCACAGACTGGGTGGACAGACAAAAGCGCTTTTCGGTGACCACGCCACCAGCCGCACTGAAGCACCTTTCTGACAGCACGCTGGAAGGCGGGCAGGACAGCACTTCCAGGGCATACTGCGCCAGCTCGCTCCAGATATCCAGGTGCTTGACCCAGTAATCCAAGGGGTCCACAGGGCTGTCGGTGTCAAGCCCACTGTAGGACCCCATGTAGTCAGCCACCGTCCGGGTCAGGTGCTGGTTCTGGCTTTGATAGCCGGATGCTGCTGCAGGCAACTCCTCTATAGGCAGCGGTACTGGCGTGGCTTAGAGTGCCTTTGTAAGAGACAGCAGGTTTGTTGGGCGCCTGCTGCTGCTGGATGCAGACACCTGCTGCTGTGCTGTCTGGACTGTGACAGCAGGGGGGGGGGGAGTCTGGGGGACGGCTTCCTACAAGCGCCGAAAAAGAATCTGCTGCAAGTCCCTCATTCGCGCACAGGGTCTCCTCCTACAGGTAGGAACTGAGCCAGTTTCACCTTGAGCCGTGGGTCCAGCATCAGGATGATCCAGATGAGCTCCCGAGCACGCATCTGCTTTACCCTTGGGTCTTTGCGCAGGCAGGGAATAATTTTATCCCACCAAAATGCTGTATGTCGGCTTCCCACCCAGTGCTAACCTAACATGAGAAGAATATTCCACTGGAAATCAATCTTCTCTGGGACCCCACCCGCACCTCCGGTTCACTATATATGTGGCGTCAACTTCAGTTAGACTTGGCGCCAAACTGAGTCTCCTACCTCCCCGGCATCACACACATAAATAGCAGCTTGGCTGCTGAGATGTTTTATTGATTTGTGTGATAAGCAGAAGGCGCAGCAGAGATCCTAGTCACAGCAAAAAGTGACATCACACAGACACCCTCCCCAGGGAACTACTTTATCCTACCAACCTAGTATATGTTGACACAACCCACCCCATGCTAACTGAACAAGAGAAGAATTTTCCAACGGAAAACACAATCTTCTCTAAGGAACCTACCCCCCCAACCCTTTTAAAAGTCTATAATAGTTGAAAGGTTTGCCCTAACTAGTTGAAAGGAGTACAAACTCCAGGAAAAAATCCACCCTTCTAAGAGAACCCTCCCATGCCACCAATATGCTATAGATGTGGTCTTAACCTCACTTCTGACATGGACCCACACGACGCATTCTACTTCCCCTGACAATCACACATACCAAGAAGAGTACCACTCTGGCAGCGGAGATACCGTTCTTGATTTGTGCGACAAATAGAGTGCGCAGTAGAGATCAAAGTCTCAGCTTCAGTCAAGACACCAACAATAGCATAGGTGAATGGCCCTACACTGCTGATTTATCAGCAAAAAAAACCCTCCCAGATTAAGACATCCTCCCCAGGAAACAATTTCATCCCACCAACATGCTGTATGTCGGCTTCCCACCCAGTGCTAACCTAACATGAAAAGAATCTTCCACTGGAAATCAATCTTCTCTGGGACCCCACCCGCACCTCCGGTTCACTATATATGTGGCGTCAACTTCAGTTAGACTTGGCGCCAAACTGAGTCTCCTACCTCCCCGGCATCACACACATAAATAGCAGCTTGGCTGCTGAGATGTTTTACATATTTGTGTGATAAGCAGAAGGCGCAGCAGAGATCCTAGTCACAGCAAAAAGTGACATCACACAGACACCCTCCCCAGGGAACTACTTCATCCCACCAACCTAGTATATGTTGGCACAACCCACCCCGTGCTAACTGAACAAGAGAAGAATCTTCCAATGGAAAACACAATCTTCTCTAAGGAACCTACCCCCCACCCTTTTAAAAGTTTATAATAGTTGAAAGGTATGCCCTAACTAGTTGGAAGGAGTATAAACTCCAGGAAAAAATCTACCCTTCTAAGAGAACCCTCCCACCCCACCAATATGCTATAGATGTGGTCTCAACCTCACATCTGACTTGGACCCACACGACGCCTTCTACTTCCCCTGACAATCAAACATACCAAGAAGAGTACCACTCTGGCAGCGGAGATACCGTTTTTGATTTGTGCGACAAATAGACCGCGCAGTAGAGATCAAAGTCTCAGCTTCAGTTAAGACACCAACAATAGCATAGGTGAATGGCCCTACACTGCTGATTTATCAGCAAAAAAACCCTCCCAGATTAAGACACCCTCCCCAGGGAACAATTTCATCCCACCAACATGCTGTATGTCGGCTTCCCACCTACTGCTAACCTAACATGAGAAGAATCTTCCACTGGAAATCAATCTTTTCTGGGACCCCACCCGCACCTCCGGTTCACTATATGTGTGGCGTCAACTTCAGTTAGACTTGGCGCTAAACTGCGTCTCCTACCTCCCCGGCACCACACACATCAGCAGCAGCTTGGCTGCTGAGATGTTTTACTGATTTGTGAGAAGCACAAGGCGCAGCAGAGACCCTAGTCACAGCAAAAAGTGACATCACACAGACACCCTCCCCAGGGAACTACTTCATCCCACCAACCTAGTATATGTTGGCACAACCCACCCCGTGCTAACTGAACAAGAGAAGAATCTTCCAACGGAAAACACAATCTTCTCTAAGGAACCTACCCCCCCCAACCCTTTTAAAAGTCTATAATAGTTGAAAGGTATGCCCTAACTAGTTGAAAGGAGTACAAACTCCAGGAAAAAATCCACCCTTCTAAGAGAACCCTCCCACGCCACCAATATGCTATAGATGTGGTCTTAACCTCACTTCTGACATGGACCCACACGACGCATTCTACTTCCCCTGACAATCACACATACCAAGAAGAGTACCACTCTGGCAGCGGAGATACCGTTCTTGATTTGTGCGACAAATAGAGTGCGCAGTAGAGATCAAAGTCTCAGCTTCAGTCAAGACACCAACAATAGCATAGGTGAATGGCCCTACACTGCTGATTTATCAGCAAAAAAAAACCTCCCAGATTAAGACATCCTCCCCAGGAAACAATTTCATCCCACCAACATGCTGTATGTCGGCTTCCCACCCAGTGCTAACCTAACATGAGAAGAATCTTCCACTGGAAATCAATCTTCTCTGGGACCCCACCCGCACCTCCGGTTTACTATATGTGTGGCGTCAACTTCAGTTAGACTTGGCGCTAAACTGCGTCTCCTACCTCCCCGGCATCACACACATCAATAGCAGCTTGGCTGCTGAGATGTTTTATTGATTTCTGTGATAAGCAGAAGGCGCAGCAGAGATCCTAGTCACAGCAAAAAGTGACATCACACAGACACCCTCCCCAGGGAACTACTTCATCCCACCAACCTAGTATATGTTTGCACAACCCACCCCATGCTAACTGAACAAGAGAAGAATCTTCCAATGGAAAACACAATCTTCTCTAAGGAACCTACCCCCCACCCTTTTTGAAGCCTATAATAGTTGAAAGGTATGCCCTAACTAGTTGAAAGGAGTACAAACTCCAGGAAAAAAATCTTCCCTTCTAAGAGAACCCTCCCACCCCACCAATATGCTATAGATGTGGTCTCAACCTCACTTCTGACATGGACCCACACGACGCCTTCTACTTCCCCTGACAATCAAACATACCAAGAAGAGTACCACTCTGGCAGCGGAGATACCGTTCTTGATTTGTGCGACAAATAGACTGTGCAGTAGAGGTCAAAGTCTCAGCTTCAGTCAAGACACCAACAATAGCATAGGTGAATGGCCCTACACTGCTGATTTATCAGCAAAAAAAACCTTCCAAATTAAGACACACTCCCCAGGGAATAATTTCATCCCACCAACATGCTGTATGTCGGCTTCCCACCCAGTGCTAACCTAACATGAGAAGAATCTTCCACTGGAAATCAATCTTCTCTGGGACCCCACCCGCACCTCCGGTTCACTATATGTGTGGCGTCAACTTCTGTTAGACTTGGAGCTAAACTGCGTCTCCTACCTCCCCGGCATCACAAACATCAGTAGCAGCTTGGCTGCAGAGATGTTTTACTTATTTGTGTGATAAGCAGAAGGCGCAGCAGAGATCCTAGTCACAGCAAAAAGTGACATCACACAGACACCCTCCCCAGGGAACTACTTCATCCCACCAACCTAGTATATGTTGGCACAACCCACCCCGTGCTAACTGAACAAAAGAAGAATCTTCCAATGGAAAACACAATCTTCTCTAAGGAACCTACCCCCCACCCTTTTAAAAGTTTATAATAGTTGAAAGGTATGCCCTAACTAGTTGGAAGGAGTATAAACTCCAGGAAAAAATCTACCCTTCTAAGAGAACCCTCCCACCCCACCAATATGCTATAGATATGGTCTCAACCTCACATCTGACTTGGACCCACACGACGCCTTCTACTTCCCCTGACAATCAAACATACCAAGAAGAGTACCACTCTGGCAGCGGAGATACCGTTCTTGATTTGTGCGACAAATAGACCGCGCAGTAGAGATCAAAGTCTCAGCTTCAGTTAAGACACCAACAATAGCATAGGTGAATGGCCCTACACTGCTGATTTATCAGCAAAAAAACCCTCCCAGATTAAGACACCCTCCCCAGGGAACAATTTCATCCCACCAACATGCTGTATGTCGGCTTCCCACCTACTGCTAACCTAAAATGAGAAGAATCTTGCACTGGAAATCAATCTTTTCTGGGACCCCACCCGCACCTCCGGTTCACTATATGTGTGGCGTCAACTTCAGTTAGACTTGGCGCTAAACTGCGTCTCCTACCTCCCCGGCACCACACACATCAGCAGCAGCTTGGCTGCTGAGATGTTTTACTGATTTGTGAGAAGCACAAGGCGCAGCAGAGACCCTAGTCACAGCAAAAAGTGACATCACACAGACACCCTCCCCAGGGAACTACTTCATCCCACCAACCTAGTATATGTTGGCACAACCCACCCCGTGCTAACTGAACAAAAGAAGAATCTTCCAATGGAAAACACAATCTTCTCTAAGGAACCTACCCCCCACCCTTTTAAAAGCTTATAATAGTTGAAAGGTATGCCCTAACTAGTTGGAAGGAGTATAAACTCCAGGAAAAAATCTACCCTTCTAAGAGAACCCTCCCACCCCACCAATATGCTATAGATATGGTCTCAACCTCACATCTGACTTGGACCCACACGACGCCTACTACTTCCCCTGACAATCAAACATACCAAGAAGAGTACCACTCTGGCAGCGGAGATACCGTTCTTGATTTGTGCGACAAATAGACCGCGCAGTAGAGATCAAAGTCTCAGCTTCAGTTAAGACACCAACAATAGCATAGGTGAATGGCCCTACACTGCTGATTTATCAGCAAAAAAACCCTCCCAGATTAAGACACCCTCCCCAGGGAACAATTTCATCCCACCAACATGCTGTATGTCGGCTTCCCACCTACTGCTAACCTAAAATGAGAAGAATCTTGCACTGGAAATCAATCTTTTCTGGGACCCCACCCGCACCTCCGGTTCACTATATGTGTGGCGTCAACTTCAGTTAGACTTGGCGCTAAACTGCGTCTCCTACCTCCCCGGCACCACACACATCAGCAGCAGCTTGGCTGCTGAGATGTTTTACTGATTTGTGAGAAGCACAAGGCGCAGCAGAGACCCTAGTCACAGCAAAAAGTGACATCACACAGACACCCTCCCCAGGGAACTACTTCATCCCACCAACCTAGTATATGTTGGCACAACCCACCCCGTGCTAACTGAACAAGAGAAGAATCTTCCAATGGAAAACACAATCTTCTCTAAGGAACCTACCCCCCACCCTTTTAAAAGCCTATAATAGTTGAAAGGCATGCCCTAACTAGTTGAAAGGAGTACAAACTCCAGGAAAAAATCAAGCCTTCTAAGAGAACACTCCCACCCCACCAATATGCTATAGATGTGGTCTCAACCTCACTTCTGACATGGACCCACACGACGCATTCTACTTCCCCTGACAATCACACATACCAAGAAGAGTACCACTCTGGCAGTGGAGATACCGTTCTTGATTTGTGCGACAAATAGACCGCGCAGTAGAGATCAAAGTCTCAGCTTCAGTCAAGACACCACCAATAGCATAGGTGAATGGCCCTACACTGCACATTAATCAGCAAAAAAAACCTCCCAGATTAAGACACCCTCCCCAGGGAACAATTTCATCCCACCAACATGCTGTATGTCGGCTTCCCACCTAGTGCTAACCTAATATGAGAAGAATCTTGCACTAGAAATCATTCTTCTCTGGGACCCCACCCGCACCTCCGGTTCACTATATGTGTGACGTCAACTTCAGTTAGACTTGGCGCTAAACTGCGTCTCCTACCTCCCCGGCACCACACACATCAGCAGCAGCTTGGCTGCTGAGATGTTTTACTGATTTGTGTGATAAGCAGAAGGCGCAGCAGAGATCCTAGTCACAGCAAAAAGTGACATCACATAGACACCCTCCCCAGGGAACTACTTCATCCCACCAACCTAGTATATGTTGGCACAACCCACCCCGTGCTAACTGAACAAGAGAAGAATCTTCCAATGGAAAACACAATCTTCTCTAAGGAACCTACCCCCCACCCTTTTAAAAGCCTATAATAGTTGAAAGGTATGCCCTAACTAGTTGAAAGGAGTACACACTCCAGGAAAATATCTACCCTTCTAAGAGAATCCTCTTACCCCCACCAATATGCTATAGATATGGTCTCAACCTCACATCTGACTTGGACCCACACAACGCCTTCTACTTCCCCTGACAATCAAACATACCAAGAAGAGTACCACTCTGGCAGCGGAGATACCGTTCTTGATTTGTGCGACAAATAGACCGCGCAGTAGAGATCAAAGTCTCAGCTTCAGTTAAGACACCAACAATAGCATAGGTGAATGGCCCTACACTGCTGATTTATCAGCAAAAAAACCCTCCCAGATTAAGACACCCTCCCCAGGGAACAATTTCATCCCACCAACATGCTGTATGTCGGCTTCCCACCTACTGCTAACCTAAAATGAGAAGAATCTTGCACTGGAAATCAATCTTTTCTGGGACCCCACCCGCACCTCCGGTTCACTATATGTGTGGCGTCAACTTCAGTTAGACTTGGCGCTAAACTGCGTCTCCTACCTCCCCGGCACCACACACATCAGCAGCAGCTTGGCTGCTGAGATGTTTTATTGATTTGTGAGAAGCACAAGGCGCAGCAGAGACCCTAGTCACAGCAAAAAGTGACATCACACAGACACCCTCCCCAGGGAACTACTTCATCCCACCAACCTAGTATATGTTGGCACAACCCACCCCGTGCTAACTGAACAAGAGAAGAATCTTCCAATGGAAAACACAATCTTCTCTAAGGAACCTACCCCCCACCCTTTTAAAAGCCTATAATAGTTGAAAGGCATGCCCTAACTAGTTGAAAGGAGGACAAACTCCAGGAAAAAATCAAGCCTTCTAAGAGAACACTCCCACCCCACCAATATGCTATAGATGTGGTCTCAACCTCACTTCTGACATGGACCCACACGACGCATTCTACTTCCCCTGACAATCACACATACCAAGAAGAGTACCACTCTGGCAGCGGAGATACCGTTCTTGATTTGTGCGACAAATAGACTGCGCAGTAGAGATCAAAGTCTCAGCTTCAGTCAAGACACCACAAATAGCATAGGTGAATGGCCCTACACTGCACATTTATCAGCAAAAAAACCACTCCCAGATTACGACACCCTCCCCAGGGAACAATTTCTTCCCACCAACATGCTGTATGTCGGCTTCCCACCCAGTGCTAACCTAACATGAGAAGAATCTTCCACTGTAAATCAATCTTCTCTGGGACCCCACCCGCACCTCCGGTTCACTATATGTGTGGCGTCAACTTCTGTTAGACTTGGAGCTAAACTGCGTCTCCTACCTCCCCGGCATCACACACATCAGTAGCAGCTTGGCTGCTGAGATGTTTTACTGATTTGTGTGATAAGCAGAAGGCGCAGCAGAGATCCTAGTCACAGCAAAAATTGACATCACACAGACACCCTCCCCAGGGAACTACTTCATCCCACCAACCTAGTATATGTTGGCACAACCCACCCCGTGCTAACTGAACAAGAGAAGAATCTTCCAATGGAAAACACAATCTTCTCTAAGGAACCTACCCCCCACCCTTTAAAAAGCCTATAATAGTTGACAGGTATGCCCTAACTAGTTGAAAGGAGTATAAACTCCAGGAAAATATCTACCCTTCTAAGAGAACCCTCCCACCCCCACCAATATGCTATAGATATGGTCTCAACCTCACATCTGACTTGGTCCCACACAACGTCTTCTACTTCCCCTGACAATCAAACATACCAAGAAGAGTACCACTCTGGCAGCGGAGATACCGTTCTTGATTTGTGCGACAAATAGACCGCGCAGTAGAGATCAAAGTCTCAGCTTCAGATAAGACACCAACAATAGCATAGGTGAATGGCCCTACACTGCTGATTTATCAGCAAAAAAAAAACGTCCCAGATTAAGACACCCTCCCCAGGGAACAATTTCATCCCACCAACATGCTGTATGTCGGCTTCCCACCTAGTGCTAACCTAACATGAGAAGAATCTTCCACTGGAAATCAATCTTCTCTGGGACCCCACCCGCACCTCCGGTTCACTATATATGTGGCGTCAACTTCAGTTAGACTTGGCGCCAAACTGAGTCTCCTACCTCCCCGGCATCACACACATAAATAGCAGCTTGGCTGCTGAGATGTTTTACTTATTTGTGTGATAAGCAGAAGGCGCAGCAGAGATCCTAGTCACAGCAAAAAGTGACATCACACAGACACCCTCCCCAGGGAACTACTTCATCCCACCAACCTAGTATATGTTGGCACAACCCACCCCGTGCTAACTGAACAAGAGAAGAATCTTCCAATGGAAAACACAATCTTCTCTAAGGAACCTACCCCCCCACCCTTTTAAAAGTTTATAATAGTTGAAAGGTATGCCCTAACTAGTTGGAAGGAGTATAAACTCCAGGAAAAAATCTACCCTTCTAAGAGAACCCTCCCACCCCACCAATATGCTATAGATGTGGTCTCAACCTCACATCTGACTTGGACCCACACGACGCCTTCTACTTCCCCTGACAATCAAACATACCAAGAAGAGTACCACTCTGGCAGCGGAGATACCGTTTTTGATTTGTGCGACAAATAGACCGCGCAGTAGAGATCAAAGTCTCAGCTTCAGTTAAGACACCAACAATAGCATAGGTGAATGGCCCTACACTGCTGATTTATCAGCAAAAAAACCCTCCCAGATTAAGACACCCTCCCCAGGGAACAATTTCATCCCACCAACATGCTGTATGTCGGCTTCCCACCTACTGCTAACCTAACATGAGAAGAATCTTCCACTGGAAATCAATCTTTTCTGGGACCCCACCCGCACCTCCGGTTCACTATATGTGTGGCGTCAACTTCAGTTAGACTTGGCGCTAAACTGCGTCTCCTACCTCCCCGGCACCACACACATCAGCAGCAGCTTGGCTGCTGAGATGTTTTACTGATTTGTGAGAAGCACAAGGCGCAGCAGAGACCCTAGTCACAGCAAAAAGTGACATCACACAGACACCCTCCCCAGGGAACTACTTCATCCCACCAACCTAGTATATGTTGGCACAACCCACCCCGTGCTAACTGAACAAGAGAAGAATCTTCCAACGGAAAACACAATCTTCTCTAAGGAACCTACCCCCCCAACCCTTTTAAAAGTCTATAATAGTTGAAAGGTATGCCCTAACTAGTTGAAAGGAGTACAAACTCCAGGAAAAAATCCACCCTTCTAAGAGAACCCTCCCACGCCACCAATATGCTATAGATGTGGTCTTAACCTCACTTCTGACATGGACCCACACGACGCATTCTACTTCCCCTGACAATCACACATACCAAGAAGAGTACCACTCTGGCAGCGGAGATACCGTTCTTGATTTGTGCGACAAATAGAGTGCGCAGTAGAGATCAAAGTCTCAGCTTCAGTCAAGACACCAACAATAGCATAGGTGAATGGCCCTACACTGCTGATTTATCAGCAAAAAAAACCCTCCCAGATTAAGACATCCTCCCCAGGAAACAATTTCATCCCACCAACATGCTGTATGTCGGCTTCCCACCCAGTGCTAACCTAACATGAGAAGAATCTTCCACTGGAAATCAATCTTCTCTGGGACCCCACCCGCACCTCCGGTTTACTATATGTGTTGCGTCAACTTCAGTTAGACTTGGCGCTAAACTGCGTCTCCTACCTCCCCGGCATCACACACATCAATAGCAGCTTGGCTGCTGAGATGTTTTATTGATTTCTGTGATAAGCAGAAGGCGCAGCAGAGATCCTAGTCACAGCAAAAAGTGACATCACACAGACACCCTCCCCAGGGAACTACTTCATCCCACCAACCTAGTATATGTTTGCACAACCCACCCCATGCTAACTGAACAAGAGAAGAATCTTCCAATGGAAAACACAATCTTCTCTAAGGAACCTACCCCCCACCCTTTTTGAAGCCTATAATAGTTGAAAGGTATGCCCTAACTAGTTGAAAGGAGTACAAACTCCAGGAAAAAAATCTTCCCTTCTAAGAGAACCCTCCCACCCCACCAATATGCTATAGATGTGGTCTCAACCTCACCTCTGACATGGACCCACAAGACGCCTTCTACTTCCCCTGACAATCAAACATACCAAGAAGAGTACCACTCTGGCAGCGGAGATACCGTTCTTGATTTGTGCGACAAATAGACTGTGCAGTAGAGGTCAAAGTCTCAGCTTCAGTCAAGACACCAACAATAGCATAGGTGAATGGCCCTACACTGCTGATTTATCAGCAAAAAAAACCTTCCAAATTAAGACACACTCCCCAGGGAATAATTTCATCCCACCAACATGCTGTATGTCGGCTTCCCACCCAGTGCTAACCTAACATGAGAAGAATCTTCCACTGGAAATCAATCTTCTCTGGGACCCCACCCGCACCTCCGGTTCACTATATGTGTGGCGTCAACTTCTGTTAGACTTGGAGCTAAACTGCGTCTCCTACCTCCCCGGCATCACAAACATCAGTAGCAGCTTGGCTGCAGAGATGTTTTACTTATTTGTGTGATAAGCAGAAGGCGCAGCAGAGATCCTAGTCACAGCAAAAAGTGACATCACACAGACACCCTCCCCAGGGAACTACTTCATCCCACCAACCTAGTATATGTTGGCACAACCCACCCCGTGCAAACTGAACAAAAGAAGAATCTTCCAATGGAAAACACAATCTTCTCTAAGGAACCTACCCCCGACCCTTTTAAAAGCTTATAATAGTTGAAAGGTATGCTCTAACTAGTTGGAAGGAGTATAAACTCCAGGAAAAAATCTACCCTTCTAAGAGAACCCTCCCACCCCACCAATATGCTATAGATATGGTCTCAACCTCACATCTGACTTGGACCCACACGACGCCTTCTACTTCCCCTGACAATCAAACATACCAAGAAGAGTACCACTCTGGCAGCGGAGATACCGTTCTTGATTTGTGCGACAAATAGACCGCGCAGTAGAGATCAAAGTCTCAGCTTCAGTTAAGACACCAACAATAGCATAGGTGAATGGCCCTACACTGCTGATTTATCAGCAAAAAAACCCTCCCAGATTAAGACACCCTCCCCAGGGAACAATTTCATCCCACCAACATGCTGTATGTCGGCTTCCCACCTACTGCTAACCTAAAATGAGAAGAATCTTGCACTGGAAATCAATCTTTTCTGGGACCCCACCCGCACCTCCGGTTCACTATATGTGTGGCGTCAACTTCAGTTAGACTTGGCGCTAAACTGCGTCTCCTACCTCCCCGGCACCACACACATCAGCAGCAGCTTGGCTGCTGAGATGTTTTACTGATTTGTGAGAAGCACAAGGCGCAGCAGAGACCCTAGTCACAGCAAAAAGTGACATCACACAGACACCCTCCCCAGGGAACTACTTCATCCCACCAACCTAGTATATGTTGGCACAACCCACCCCGTGCTAACTGAACAAGAGAAGAATCTTCCAATGGAAAACACAATCTTCTCTAAGGAACCTACCCCCCACCCTTTTAAAAGCCTATAATAGTTGAAAGGCATGCCCTAACTAGTTGAAAGGAGGACAAACTCCAGGAAAAAATCAAGCCTTCTAAGAGAACACTCCCACCCCACCAATATGCTATAGATGTGGTCTCAACCTCACTTCTGACATGGACCCACACGACGCATTCTACTTCCCCTGACAATCACACATACCAAGAAGAGTACCACTCTGGCAGCGGAGATACCGTTCTTGATTTGTGTGACAAATAGACTGCGCAGTAGAGATCAAAGTCTCAGCTTCAGTCAAGACACCACAAATAGCATAGGTGAATGGCCCTACACTGCACATTTATCAGCAAAAAAACCACTCCCAGATTACGACACCCTCCCCAGGGAACAATTTCTTCCCACCAACATGCTGTATGTCGGCTTCCCACCCAGTGCTAACCTAACATGAGAAGAATCTTCCACTGTAAATCAATCTTCTCTGGGACCCCACCCGCACCTCCGGTTCACTATATGTGTGGCGTCAACTTCTGTTAGACTTGGAGCTAAACTGCGTCTCCTACCTCCCCGGCATCACACACATCAGTAGCAGCTTGGCTGCTGAGATGTTTTACTGATTTGTGTGATAAGCAGAAGGCGCAGCAGAGATCCTAGTCACAGCAAAAATTGACATCACACAGACACCCTCCCCAGGGAACTACTTCATCCCACCAACCTAGTATATGTTGGCACAACCCACCCCGTGCTAACTGAACAAGAGAAGAATCTTCCAATGGAAAACACAATCTTCTCTAAGGAACCTACCCCCCACCCTTTAAAAAGCCTATAATAGTTGACAGGTATGCCCTAACTAGTTGAAAGGAGTATAAACTCCAGGAAAATATCTACCCTTCTAAGAGAACCCTCCCACCCCCACCAATATGCTATAGATATGGTCTCAACCTCACATCTGACTTGGTCCCACACAACGTCTTCTACTTCCCCTGACAATCAAACATACCAAGAAGAGTACCACTCTGGCAGCGGAGATACCGTTCTTGATTTGTGCGACAAATAGACCGCGCAGTAGAGATCAAAGTCTCAGCTTCAGATAAGACACCAACAATAGCATAGGTGAATGGCCCTACACTGCTGATTTATCAGCAAAAAAACCCTCCCAGATTAAGACACCCTCCCCAGGGAACAATTTCATCCCACCAACATGCTGTATGTCGGCTTCCCACCTACTGCTAACCTAACATGAGAAGAATCTTCCACTGGAAATCAATCTTTTCTGGGACCCCACCCGCACCTCCGGTTCACTATATGTGTGGCGTCAACTTCAGTTAGACTTGGCGCTAAACTGCGTCTCCTACCTCCCCGGCACCACACACATCAGCAGCAGCTTGGCTGCTGAGATGTTTTACTGATTTGTGAGAAGCACAAGGCGCAGCAGAGACCCTAGTCACAGCAAAAAGTGACATCACACAGACACCCTCCCCAGGGAACTACTTCATCCCACCAACCTAGTATATGTTGGCACAACCCACCCCGTGCTAACTGAACAAGAGAAGAATCTTCCAACGGAAAACACAATCTTCTCTAAGGAACCTACCCCCCCAACCCTTTTAAAAGTCTATAATAGTTGAAAGGTATGCCCTAACTAGTTGAAAGGAGTACAAACTCCAGGAAAAAATCCACCCTTCTAAGAGAACCCTCCCACGCCACCAATATGCTATAGATGTGGTCTTAACCTCACTTCTGACATGGACCCACACGACGCATTCTACTTCCCCTGACAATCACACATACCAAGAAGAGTACCACTCTGGCAGCGGAGATACCGTTCTTGATTTGTGCGACAAATAGAGTGCGCAGTAGAGATCAAAGTCTCAGCTTCAGTCAAGACACCAACAATAGCATAGGTGAATGGCCCTACACTGCTGATTTATCAGCAAAAAAAACCCTCCCAGATTAAGACATCCTCCCCAGGAAACAATTTCATCCCACCAACATGCTGTATGTTGGCTTCCCACCCAGTGCTAACCTAACATGAGAAGAATCTTCCACTGGAAATCAATCTTCTCTGGGACCCCACCCGCACCTCCGGTTTACTATATGTGTGGCGTCAACTTCAGTTAGACTTGGCGCTAAACTGCGTCTCCTACCTCCCCGGCATCACACACATCAATAGCAGCTTGGCTGCTGAGATGTTTTATTGATTTCTGTGATAAGCAGAAGGCGCAGCAGAGATCCTAGTCACAGCAAAAAGTGACATCACACAGACACCCTCCCCAGGGAACTACTTCATCCCACCAACCTAGTATATGTTTGCACAACCCACCCCATGCTAACTGAACAAGAGAAGAATCTTCCAATGGAAAACACAATCTTCTCTAAGGAACCTACCCCCCACCCTTTTTGAAGCCTATAATAGTTGAAAGGTATGCCCTAACTAGTTGAAAGGAGTACAAACTCCAGGAAAAAAATCTTCCCTTCTAAGAGAACCCT
The DNA here is from genome assembly GCF_040937935.1 of Hyperolius riggenbachi. Lineage (NCBI taxonomy): Eukaryota > Metazoa > Chordata > Amphibia > Anura > Hyperoliidae > Hyperolius > Hyperolius riggenbachi. The sequence goes on from NC_090647.1 coordinate 466,251,569, forward strand.
CCCACCCCACCAATATGCTATAGATGTGGTCTCAACCTCACTTCTGACATGGACCCACACGACGCCTTCTACTTCCCCTGACAATCAAACATACCAAGAAGAGTGCCACTCTGGCAGCGGAGATACCGTTCTTGATTTGTGCGACAAATAGACTGTGCAGTAGAGGTCAAAGTCTCAGCTTCAGTCAAGACACCAACAATAGCATAGGTGAATGGCCCTACACTGCTGATTTATCAGCAAAAAAAACCTTCCAAATTAAGACACACTCCCCAGGGAATAATTTCATCCCACCAACATGCTGTATGTCGGCTTCCCACCCAGTGCTAACCTAACATGAGAAGAATCTTCCACTGGAAATCAATCTTCTCTGGGACCCCACCCGCACCTCCGGTTCACTATATGTGTGGCGTCAACTTCTGTTAGACTTGGAGCTAAACTGCGTCTCCTACCTCCCCGGCATCACAAACATCAGTAGCAGCTTGGCTGCAGAGATGTTTTACTTATTTGTGTGATAAGCAGAAGGCGCAGCAGAGATCCTAGTCACAGCAAAAAGTGACATCACACAGACACCCTCCCCAGGGAACTACTTCATCCCACCAACCTAGTATATGTTGGCACAACCCACCCCGTGCTAACTGAACAAAAGAAGAATCTTCCAATGGAAAACACAATCTTCTCTAAGGAACCTACCCCCCACCCTTTTAAAAGCTTATAATAGTTGAAAGGTATGCCCTAACTAGTTGGAAGGAGTATAAACTCCAGGAAAAAATCTAGCCTTCTAAGAGAACCCTCCCACCCCACCAATATGCTATAGATATGGTCTCAACCTCACATCTGACTTGGACCCACACGACGCCTTCTACTTCCCCTGACAATCAAACATACCAAGAAGAGTACCACTCTGGCAGCGGAGATACCGTTCTTGATTTGTGCGACAAATAGACCGCGCAGTAGAGATCAAAGTCTCAGCTTCAGTTAAGACACCAACAATAGCATAGGTGAATGGCCCTACACTGCTGATTTATCAGCAAAAAAACCCTCCCAGATTAAGACACCCTCCCCAGGGAACAATTTCATCCCACCAACATGCTGTATGTCGGCTTCCCACCCAGTGCTAACCTAACATGAGAAGAATCTTCCACTGGAAATCAATCTTCTCTGGGACCCCACCCGCACCTCCGGTTCACTATATGTGTGGTGTCAACTTCAGTTAGACTTGGCGCAAAACTGCGTCTCCTACCTCCCCGGCATCACACACATCAGTAGCACCTTGGCTGCTGAGATGTTTTACTGATTTGTGAGAAGCACAAGGCGCAGCAGAGACCCTAGTCACAGCAAAAAGTGACATCACACAGACACCCTCCCCAGGGAACTACTTCATCCCACCAACCTAGTATATGTTGGCACAACCCACCCCGTGCTAACTGAACAAGAGAAGAATCTTCCAATGGAAAACACAATCTTCTCTAAGGAACCTACCCCCCACCCTTTTAAAAGCCTATAATAGTTGAAAGGCATGCCCTAACTAGTTGAAAGGAGTACAAACTCCAGGAAAAAATCAAGCCTTCTAAGAGAACACTCCCACCCCACCAATATGCTATAGATGTGGTCTCAACCTCACTTCTGACATGGACCCACACGACGCATTCTACTTCCCCTGACAATCACACATACCAAGAAGAGTACCACTCTGGCAGCGGAGATACCGTTCTTGATTTGTGCGACAAATAGACTGTGTAGTAGAGATCAAAGTCTCAGCTTCAGTCAAGACACCACAAATAGCATAGGTGAATGGCCCTACACTGCACATTTATCAGCAAAAAAACCACTCCCAGATTACGACACCCTCCCCAGGGAACAATTTCATCCCACCAACATGCTGTATGTCGGCTTCCCACCCAGTGCTAACCTAACATGAGAAGAATCTTCCACTGTAAATCAATCTTCTCTGGGACCCCACCCGCACCTCCGGTTCACTATATGTGTGGCGTCAACTTCTGTTAGACTTGGAGCTAAACTGCGTCTCCTACCTCCCCGGCATCACACACATCAGTAGCAGCTTGGCTGCTGAGATGTTTTACTGATTTGTGTGATAAGCAGAAGGCGCAGCAGAGATCCTAGTCACAGCAAAAATTGACATCACACAGACACCCTCCCCAGGGAACTACTTCATCCCACCAACCTAGTATATGTTGGCACAACCCACCCCGTGCTAACTGAACAAGAGAAGAATCTTCCAATGGAAAACACAATCTTCTCTAAGGAACCTACCCCCCACCCTTTAAAAAGCCTATAATAGCTGACAGGTATGCCCTAACTAGTTGAAAAGAGTATAAACTCCAGGAAAATATCTACCCTTCTAAGAGAACCCTCCCACCCCCACCAATATGCTATAGATATGGTCTCAACCTCACATCTGACTTGGTCCCACACAACGCCTTCTTCTTCCCCTGACAATCAAACATACCAAGAAGAGTACCACTCTGGCAGCGGAGATACCGTTCTTGATTTGTGCGACAAATAGACCGCGCAGTAGAGATCAAAGTCTCAGCTTCAGTCAAGACACCAACAATAGCATAGGTGAATGGCCCTACACTGCTGATTTATCAGCAAAAAAAAACTCCCAGATTACGACACCCTCCCCAGGGAACAATTTCATCCCACCAACATGCTGTATGTCGGCTTCCCACCTAGTGCTAACCTAACATGAGAAGAATCTTCCACTGGAAATCAATCTTCTCTGGGACCCCACCCGCACCTCTGGTTCACTATATGTGTGGCGTTAACTTCAGTTAGACTTGGCGCTAAACTGCGTCTCCTACCTCCCCGGCATCACACACATCAGTAGCAGCTTGGCTGCTAAGATGTTTTACTTATTTGTGTGATAAGCAGAAGGCGCAGCAGAGATCCTAGTCACAGCAAAAAGTGACATCACACAGACACCCTCCCCAGGGAACTACTTCATCCCACCAACCTAGTATATGTTGGCACAACCCACCCCGTGCTAACTGAACAAGAGAAGAATCTTCCAATGGAAAACACAATCTTCTCTAAGGAACCTACCCCCCACCCATTTAAAAGCCTATAATAGTTGAAAGGTATGCCCTAACTAGTTGGAAGGAGTATAAATTCCAGAAAAAAATCTACCCTTCTAAGAGAACCCTCACACCCCACCAATATGCTATAGATGTGGTCTCAACCTCACTTCTGACATGGACCCACACGACGCATTCTACTTCCCCTGACAATCACACATACCAAGAAGAGTACCACTCTGGCAGCGGAGATACCGTTCTTGATTTGTGCGACAAATAGACTGTGCAGTAGAGATCAAAGTCTCAGCTTTAGTCAAGACACCACAAATAGCATAGGTGAATGGCCCTACACTGCACATTTATCAGCAAAAAAAACACTCCCAGATTACGACACCCTCCCCAGGGAACAATTTCTTCCCACCAACATGCTGTATGTCGGCTTCCCACCCAGTGCTAACCTAACATGAGAAGAATCTTCCACTGGAAATTAATCTTCTCTGGGACCCCACCCACACCTCCGGTTCACTATATGTGTGGCGTAAACTTCAGTTAGACTTGGCGCTAAACTGCGTCTCCTACCTCCCCGGCATCCCACACATCAGTAGCAGCTTGGCTGCTGAGATGTTTTACTGATTTGTGTGATAAGCAGAAGGCGCAGCAGAGATCCTAGTCACAGCAAAAAGTGACATCACACAGACACCCTCCCCAGGGAACTACTTCATCCACCAACCTAGTATATGTTGGCACAACCCACCCCGTGCTAACTGAACAAGAGAAGAATCTTCCAATGGAAAACACAATCTTCTCTAAGGAACCTACCCCCCACCCTTTTAAAAGCCTATAATAGTTGAAAGGTATGCCCTAACTAGTTGAAAGGAGTACACACTCCAGGAAAATATCTACCCTTCTAAGAGAATCCTCTTACCCCCACCAATATGCTATAGATATGGTCTCAACCTCACATCTGACTTGGACCCACACAACGCCTTCTACTTCCCCTGACAATCAAACATACCAAGAAGAGTACCACTCTGGCAGCGGAGATACCGTTCTTGAATTGTGCGACAAATAGACCGCGCAGTAGAGATCAAAGTCTCAGCTTCAGTCAAGACACCACCAATAGCATAGGTGAATGGCCCTACACTGCTGATTTATCAGCAAAAAAAAACCTCCCATATTAAGACACCCTCCCCAGGGAACAATTTCATCCCACCAACATGTTGTATGTCGGCTTCCTACCCAGTGCTAACCTAACATGAGAAGAATCTTCCACTGGAAATCAATCTTCTCTGGGACCCCACCCGCACCTCTGGTTTACTATATGTGTGGCATCAACTTCAGTTAGACTTGGCGCTAAACTGCGTCTCCTACCTCCCCGGCATCCCACACATCAGTAGCAGCTTGGCTGCTTAGATGTTTTACTGATTTGTGTGATAAGCAGAAGGCGCAGCAGAGATCCTAGTCACAGCAAAAAGTGACATCACACAGACACCCTCCCCAGGGAACTACTTCATCCCACCAACCTAGTATATGTTGGCACAACCCACCCCGTGCTAACTGAACAAGAGAAGAATCTTCCAATGGAAAACACAATCTTCTCTAAGGAACCTACCCCCCACCCTTTTAAAAGCCTATAATAGTTGAAAGGTATGCCCTAACTAGTTGAAAGGAGTACACACTCCAGGAAAATATCTACCCTTCTAAGAGAATCCTCTTACCCCCACCAATATGCTATAGATATGGTCTCAACCTCACATCTGACTTGGACCCACACAACGCCTTCTACTTCCTCTGACAATCAAACATACCAAGAAGAGTACCACTCTGGCAGCGGAGATACCGTTCTTGATTTGTGCGACAAATAGACCGCGCAGTAGAGATCAAAGTCTCAGCTTCAGTCAAGACACCACCAATAGCATAGGTGAATGGCCCTACACTGCTGATTTATCAGCAAAAAAAAACCTCCCATATTAAGACACCCTCCCCAGGGAACAATTTCATCCCACCAACATGTTGTATGTCGGCTTCCCACCCAGTGCTAACCTAACATGAGAAGAATCTTCCACTGGAAATCAATCTTCTCTGGGACCCCACCCGCACCTCCGGTTCACTATATGTGTGGCATCAACTTCAGTTAGACTTGGCGCTAAACTGCGTCTCCTACCTCCCCGGCATCACACACATCAGTAGCAGCTTGTCTGCTGAGATGTTTTACTGATTTGTGTGATAAGCAGAAGGCGCAGCAGAGATCCTAGTCACAGCAAAAAGTGACATCACACAGACACCCTCCCCAGGGAACTACTTCATCCCACCAACCTAGTATATGTTGGCACAACCCACCCCTTGCTAACTGAACAAGAGAAGAATCTTCCAATGGAAAACACAATCTTCTCTAAGGAACCTACCCCTACCCTTTTAAAAGCCTATAATAGTTGAAAGGTATGCCCTAACTAGTTGGAAGGAGTATAAACTCCAGGAAAAAATCTACCCTTCTAAGAGAACCCTCCAACCCCACCAATATGCTATAGATGTGGTCTCAACCTCACATCTGACTTGGACCAACACAACGCCTTCTACTTCCCCTGACAATCAAACATACCAAGAAGAGTACCACTCTGGCAGCGGAGATACCGTTCTTGATTTGTGCGACAAATAGACCGCGCAGTAGAGATCAAAGTCTCAGCTTCAGTCAAGACACCACTAATAGCATAGGTGAATGGCCCTACACTGCACATTTATCAGCAAAAAAAACCTCCCAGATTAAGACACCCTCCCCAGGGAACAATTTCATCCCACCAACATGCTGTATGTCGGCTTCCCACCTAGTGCTAACCTAACATGAGAAGAATCTTTCACTGGAAATCAATCTTCTCTGGGACCCCACCCGCACCTCCGGTTCACTATATGTGTGGCGTCAACTTCAGTTAGACTTGGCGCTAAACCCGGTCTCCTATAGAGTTGGGCCGAACGGTTCGCCTGCGAACGGTTCCATGCGAACTTCAGTGGTTCGCGTTCGCGTCCCGCAGGCAAACCTTTGCGGAAGTTCGGTTCGCCCCATAATGCACATGGAGGGTCAACTTTGACCCTCTACATCACAGTCAGCAGGCCCAGTGTAGCCAATTAGGCTACACTAGCCCCTGGAGCCCCACCCCCCCTTATATAAGGCAGGCAGCGGCGGCCATTACGGTCACTCGTGTGCTGCCTGCGTTAGTGAGAGTAGGGCGAGCTGCTGCAGACTGTCTCTCAGGGAAAGATTAGTTAGGCTTAACTTGTTCCTGTCTGGCTGCATACCTGTTCTGTGAACCCACCACTGCATACCTGTGCTGTGAACCCAACACTGCATACCTGTGCTGTTAACCCACCACTGCATACCTGTGCTGTGAACCCACCACTGCATACCTGTTCTGTGAACCCACCACTGCATACCTGTGCTGTGAACCCACCACTGCATACCTGTGCTGTGAACCCACCACTGCATACCTGTGCTGTGAACCCACCACTGCATACCTGTGCTGTGAACCCACCACTGCATACCTGTTCAGTGAACCCACCACTGCATACCTGTTCTGTGAACCCACCACTGCATACCTGTGCTGTGAAACCACCACTGCATACACTGCATCATTGTGGTCAGACCAAATTTGATCAGCTGGACAGTCACTGTTCTGTCATTCAGCTACATCAGCCAGGCGACCATATGGGCTGTAAAGCCACCAAAACCTGCACTCTCGCCATGGTGCGCACCAGTCCAGCACGGCCGTCACTACACAAACAGCTGTTTGCGGTGCGTTACACGGTGAGTTTGGTGTGTCAGTGTGAAGCAGTACCTTAATTACACTACCTGATTGATGTATACACATGCAAGATCTTTTAAAGCACTTTAGGCCTGTCATTTAGCATTCAATGTGATTTCTGCCCTTAAAACGCTGCTTTGCGTCAAATCCAGATTTTTCCCGGGGACTTTTGGCGTGTATCCCACTCCGCCATGCCCCCCTCCAGGTGTTAGACCCCTTGAAACATCTTTTCCATCACTTTTGTGGCCAGCATAATTATTTTTTTTTTTCAAAGTTCGCATCCCCATTGAAGTCTATTGCGGTTCGCGAACTTTAACGCGAACCGAACCTTCCGCTGCTGAGATGTTTTACTGATTTGTGTGATAAGCAGAAGGCGCAGCAGAGATCCTAGTCACAGCAAAAAGTGACATTACACAGACACCCTCCCCAGGGAACTACTTCATCCTACCAACCTAGTATATGTTGGCACAACCCACCCCGTGCTAACTGAACAAGAGAAGAATCTTCCAATGGAAAACACAATCTTCTCTAAGGAACCTACCCCCCACCCTTTAAAAAGCCTATAATAGTTGAAAGGCATGCCCTAACTAGTTGAAAGGAGTACAAACTCCAGGGAAAAATCTACCCTTCTAAGAGAACCCTCCCACCCCACCAATATGCTATAGATGTGGTCTCAACCTCACTTCTGACAAGGACCCACACGACGCATTCTACTTCCCCTGACAATCACACATACCAAGAAGAGTACCACTCTGGCAGCGGAGATACCGTTCTTCATTTGTGCGACAAATAGATTGCGCAGTAGAGATCAAAGTCTCAGCTTCAGTCAAGACACCAACAATAGCATAGGTGAATGGCCCTACACTGCTGATTTATCAGCAAAAAAATACGCCCAGATTAAGACACCCTCCCCAGGGAACAATTTCATCCCACCAACATGCTGTATGTCGGCTTCCCACCCAGTGCTAACCTGACACGAGAAGAATCTTCCACTGGAAATCAATCTTCTCTGGGACCCAACCCGCACCTCTGGTTCACTATATGTGTGGCGTCAACTTCAGTTAGACTTGGAGCCAAACTGCGTCTCCTACTTCCCCGGAATCACACACATCAGTAGCAGCTTGGCTGCTGAGATGTTTTACTGATTTGTGTGATAAGCAGAAGGCGCAGCAGAGATCCTAGTCACAGCAAAAAGTGACATCACACAGACACCCTCCCCAGGGAACTACTTCATCTCACCAACCTAGTATATGTTGGCACAACCCACCCCGTGCTAACTGAACAAGAGAAGAATCTTCCAATGGAAAACACAATCTTCTCTAAGGAACCTACCCTCCACCCTTTAAAAAGCCTATAATAGTTGAAAGGTATGCCCTAACTAGTTGAAAGGAGTATAAACTCCAGCAAAATATCTACCATTCTAAGAGAACCCTCCCACCCCCACCAATATGCTATAGATATGGTCTCAACCTCACATCTGACTTGGTCCCACACAACGCCTTCTACTTCCCCTGACAATCAAACATACCAAGAAGAGTACCACTCTGGCAGCGGAGATACCGTTCTTGATTTGTGCGACAAATAGACCGTGCAGTAGAGATCAAAGTCTCAGCTTCAGTCAAGACACCAACAATAGCATAGGTGAATGGCCCTACACTGCTGATTTATCAGCAACAAAAACCCTCCCAGATTAAGACACCCTCCCCAGGGAACGATTTCATCCCACCAACATGTTGTATGTCAGCTTCCCACCCAGTGCTAACTTGACATGAGAAGAATCTTCCACTGGAAATCAATCTTCTCTGGGACCCCACCGGCACCTCCGGTTCACTATACGTGTGGCGTCAACTTCAGTTAGACTTGGCGCAAAACTGCGTCTCCTACCTCCCCGGCATCACACACATTAGTAGCAGCTTGGCTGCTGAGATGTTTTACTGATTTGTGTGATAAGCAGAAGGCGCAGCAGAGATCCTAGTCACAGCAAAAAGTGACATCACACAGACACCCTCCCCAGGGAACTACTTCATCCCACCAACCTAGTATATGTTGGCACAACCCACCCCGTGCTAATTGAACAAGAGAAGAATCTTCCAATGGAAAACACAATCTTCTCTAAGGAACCTACCCCCCACCCTTTTAGAAGCCTATAATAGTTGAAAGGAATGCCCTAACTAGTTGAAAGGAGTATAAACTCCAGGAAAAAATCTACCCTTCTAAGAGAACCCTTTCACCCCACCAATATGCTATAGATGTGGTCTCAACCTCACTTCTGACATGGACCCACACGACGCATTCTACTTCCCCTGACAATCACACATACCAAGAAGAGTACCACTCTGGCAGCGGAGATACCGTTCTTCATTTGTGCGACAAATAGTCTGCGCAGTAGAAATCAAAGTCTCAGCTTCAGTCAAGACACCAACAATAGCATAGGTGAATGGCCCTACACTGCTGATTTATCAGCAAAAAAACCCTCCCTGATTAAGACACCCTCCCCAGGGAACAATTTCATCCCACCAACATGCTGTATGTCGGCTTCCCACCTAGTACTAACCTGACATGAGAAGAATCTTCCACTGGAAATCAATCTTCTCTGGGACCCCACCCGCACCTCCGGTTCACTATATGTGTGGCGTCAACTTCAGTTAGACTTGGCGCTAAACTGCGTCTCCTACCTCCCCGGCACCACACACATCAGCAGCAGCTTGGCTGCTGAAATGTTTTACTGATTTGTGTGATAAGCAGAAGGCGCAGCAGAGATCCTAGTCACAGCAAAAAGTGACATCACACAGACACCCTCCCCAGGGAACTACTTCATCCCACCAACCTAGTATATGTTGAGACAACCCACCCCGTGCTAACTGAACAAGAGAAGAATCTTCCAATGGAAAACACAATCTTCTCTAAGGAACCTACCCCCCACCCTTTTAGAAGCCTATAATAGTTGAAAGGTATGCCCTAACTAGTTGAAAGGAGTATAAACTCCAGGAAAAAATCTACCCTTCTAAGAGAACCCTCCCACCCCACCAATATGCTATAGATGTGGTCTCAACCTCACTTCTGACATGGACCCACACGATGCCTTCTACTTCCCCTGACAATCAAACATACCAAGAAGAGTACCACTCTGGCAGCGGAGATACCGTTCTTGATTTGTGCGACAAATAGAAAGCGCAGTAGAAATCAAAGTCTCAGCTTCAGTCAAGACACCAACAATAGCATAGGTGAATGGCCCTACACTGCTGATTTATCAGCAAAAAAGCCTTCCCAGATTAAGACACCCTCCCCAGGGAACAATTTCATCCCACCAACATGCTGTATGTCGGCTTCCCACATAGTACTAACCTAACATGAGAAGAATCTTCCACTGGAAATCAATCTTCTCTGGGACCCCACCCGCACCTCCGGTTCACTATATGTGTGGCGTCAACTTCAGTTAGACTTGGCGCTAAACTGCGTCTCCTACCTCCCCGGCACCACACACATCAGCAGCAGCTTGGCGGCTGAGATGTTTTACTGATTTGTGTGATAAGCAGAAGACACAGCAGAGATCCTAGTCAAAGCAAAAAGAGACATCACACAGGCACCCTCCCCAGGGAACTACTTCATCCCACCAACCTAGTATATGTTGGCACAACCCACCCTGTGCTAACTGAACAAGAGAAGAATCTTCCAATGGAAAACACAATCTTCTCTAAGGAACCTACCCCCCACCCTTTTAAAAGCCTATAATAGTTGAAATGTATGCCCTAACTAGTTGAAAGGAGTACAAACTCCTGGAAAAAAAATCTACCCTTCTAAGAGAACCCTCCCACCCCACCAATATGCTATAGATGTGGTCTTAACCTCACTTCTGACATGGACCCACACGGCGCATTCTACTTCCCCTGACAATCAAACATACCAAGAAGAGTACCACTCTGGCAGCGGAGATACCGTTCTTGATTTGTGCGACAAATAGACAGCGCAGTAGAAATCAAAGTCTCAGCTTCAGTCAAGACACCAACAATAGCATAGGTGAATGGCCCTACACTGCCGATTTATCAGCAAAAAAGCCCTCCCAGATTAAGACACCCTCCCCAGGGAACAATTTCATCCCACCAACATGCTGTATGTCGGCTTCCCACATAGTACTAACCTAACATGAGAAGAATCTTCCACTGGAAATCAATCTTCTCTGGCACCCCACCCACACCTCCGGTTCACTATATGTGTGGCGTCAACTTCAGTTAGACTTGGCGCTAAACTGCGTCTCCTACCTCCCCGGCACCACACACATCAGCAGCAGCTTGGCTGCTGAGATGTTTTACTGATTTGTGTGATAAGCAGAAGACACAGCAGAGATCCTAGTCAAAGCAAAAAGAGACATCACACAGGCACCCTCCCCAGGGAACTACTTCATCCCACCAACCTAGTATATGTTGGCACAACCCACCCCGTGCTAACTGAACAAGAGAAGAATCTTCCAATGGAAAACACAATCTTCTCTAAGGAACCTACCCCCCACCCTTTTAAAAGCCTATAATAGTTGTATGCCCTAACTAGTTGAAAGGAGTACAAACTCCTGGAAAAAAAATCTACCCTTCTAAGAGAACCCTCCCACCCCACCAATATGCTATAGATGTGGTCTTAACCTCACTTCTGACATGGACCCACACGGCGCATTCTACTTCCCCTGACAATCAAACATACCAAGAAGAGTACCACTCTGGCAGCGGAGATACCGTTCTTGATTTGTGCAACAAATAGAGTGCGCAGTAGAGATCAAAGTCTCAGCTTCAGTCAAGACACCAACAATAGCATAGGTGAATGGCCCTACACTGCTGATTTATCAGCAAAAAACCCCTCCCAGATTAAGACACCCTCCCCAGGGAACAATTTCATCCCACCAACATGCTGTATGTCGGCTTCCCACCCAGTGCTAACCTAACATGAGAAGAATCTTACACTGGAAATGTATCTTCTCTGGGAACCCACCCGCACCTCCGGTTCACTATATGTGTGGTGTCAACTTCAGTTAGACTTGGCGCTAAACTGCATCTTTTACCTCCCCGGCATCACACACATCAGTAGCAGCTTGGCTGCTGAGATGTTTTACTGATTTGTGTGATAAGCAGAAGGCGCAGCAGAGATCCTAGTCACAGCAAAAAGTGACATCACACAGACACCCTCCCCAGGGAACTACTTCATCCCACCAACCTAGTATATGTTGAGACAACCCACCCCGTGCTAACTGAACAAGAGAAGAATCTTCCAATGGAAAACACAATCTTCTCTAAGGAACCTACTCCCCACCCTTTTAAAAGCATATAATAGTTGAAAGGTATGCCCTAACTAGTTGAAAGGAGTAAAAACTCCAGGAAAAAATCAACCCTTCTAAGAGAACCCTCACACCCCACCAATATGCTATAGATGTGGTCTCAACCTCACTTCTGACATGGACCCACACGACGCATTCTACTTCCCCTGACAATCACACATACCAAGAAGAGTACCACTCTGGCAGCGGAGATACCGTTCTTCATTTGTGCGACAAATAGACTGCGCAGTAGAAATCAAAGTCTCAGCTTCAGTCAAGACACCAACAATAGCATAGGTGAATGGCCCTACACTGCTGATTTATCAGCCAAAAAACCCTCCCTGATTAAGACACCCTCCCCAGGGAACAATTTCATCCCACCAACATGCTGTATGTCGGCTTCCCACCCAGTGCTAACCTAACATGAGAAGAATCTTACACTGGAAATGTATCTTCTCTGGGAACCCACCCGCACCTCCGGTTCACTATATGTGTGGTGTCAACTTCAGTTAGACTTGGCGCTAAACTGCATCTTCTACCTCCCCGGCATCACACACATCAGTAGCAGCTTGGCTGCTGAGATGTTTTACTGATTTGTGTGATAAGCAGAAGGCGCAGCAGAGATCCTAGTCACAGCAAAAAGTGACATCACACAGACACCCTCCCCAGGGAACTACTTCATCCCACCAACCTAGTATATGTTGAGACAACCCACCCCGTGCTAACTGAACAAATGAAGAATCTTCCAATGGAAAACACAATCTTCTCTAAGGAACCTACTCCCCACCCTTTTAAAAGCATATAATAGTTGAAAGGTATGCCCTAACTAGTTGAAAGGAGTAAAAACTCCAGGAAAAAATCAACCCTTCTAAGAGAACCCTCACACCCCACCAATATGCTATAGATGTGGTCTCAACCTCACTTCTGACATGGACCCACACGACGCATTCTACTTCCCCTGACAATCACACATACCAAGAAGAGTACCACTCTGGCAGCGGAGAAACCGTTCTTCATTTGTGCAACAAATAGACCGCGCAGTAGAGATCAAAGTCTCAGCTTCAGTCAAGACACCAACAATAGCATAGGTGAATGGCCCTACACTGCTGATTTATCAGCAAAAAAACCCTCCCAGATTAAGACACCCTCCCCAGGGAACAATTTCATCCCACCAACATGCTGTATGTCGGCTTCCCACCTAGTGCTAACCTAACATGAGAAGAATCTTCCACTGGAAATCATTCTTCTCTGGGACCCCACCCGCACCTCCGGTTCACTATATGTGTGGCGTCAACTTCAGTTAGACTTGGCGCTAAACTGCGTCTCCTACCTCCCCGGCACCACACACATCAGCAGCAGCTTGGCTGCTAAGATGTTTTACTGATTTGTGTGATAAGCAGAAGGCGCAGCAGAGATCCTAGTCACAGCAAAAAGTGACATCACATAGACACCCTCCCCAGGGAACTACTTCATCCCACCAACCTGGTATATGTTGGCACAACCCACCCCGTGCTAACTGAACAAGAGAAGAATCTTCCAATGGAAAACACAATCTTCGCTAAGGAACCTACCCCCCACCCTTTTAAAAGCCTATAATAGTTGAAAGGCATGCCCTAACTAGTTGGAAGGAGTACAAACTCCAGGAAAAAATCAACCCTTCTAAGAGAACCCTCCCACCCCACCAATATGCTATAGATGCAATCTCAACCTCAAACCTGACTTGGACCCACACGACACCTTCTTCTTCCCCTGACAATCAAACATACCAAGAAGAGTACCACTCTGGCAGCGGAGATACCGTTCTTGATTTGTGCGACAAATAGACCGCGCAGTAGAGATCAAAGTCTCCGCTTCAGTCAAGACACCAACAATAGCATAGGTGAATGGCCCTACACTGCTGATTTATCAGCAAAAAAAAACTCCCAGATTACGACACCCTCCCCAGGGAACAATTTCTTCCCACCAACATGCTGTATGTCGGCTTCCCACCCAGTGCTAACCTAACATGAGAAGAATCTTTCACTGGAAATCAATCTTCTCTGGGACCCCACCCGCACCTCCGGTTCACTATATGTGTGGCGTTAACTTCAGTTAGACTTGGCGCTAAACTGCGTCTCCTACCTCCCCGGCATCACACACATCAGTAGCAGCTTGGCTGCTAAGATGTTTTACTGATTTGTGTGATAAGCAGAAGGCGCAGCAGAGATCCTAGTCACAGCAAAAAGTGACATCACACAGACACCGTCCCCAGGGAACTACTTCATCCCACCAACCTAGTATATGTTGGCACAACCCACCCCGTGCTAACTGAACAAGAGAAGAATCTTCCAATGGAAAACACAATCTTCTCTAAGGAACCTACCCCCCACCCTTTTAAAAGCCTATAATAGTTGAAAGGTATGCCCTAACTAGTTGTAAGGAGTATAAATTCCAGGAAAAAATTTACCCTTCTAAGAGAACCCTCACACCCCACCAATATGCTATAGATGTGGTCTCAACCTCACTTCTGACATGGACCCACACGACGCATTCTACTTCCTCTGACAATCACACATACCAAGAAGAGTACCACTCTGGCAGCGGAGATACCGTTCTTGATTTGTGCGACAAATAGACTGTGCAGTAGAGATAAAAGTCTCAGCTTTAGTCAAGACACCACAAATAGCATAGGTGAATGGCCCTACACTGCACATTTATCAGCAAAAAAACCACTCCCAGATTACGACACCCTCCCCAGGGAACAATTTCTTCCCACCAACATGCTGTATGTCGGCTTCCCACCCAGTGCTAACCTAACATGAGAAGAATCTTCCACTGGAAATTAATCTTCTCTGGGACCCCACCCACACCTCCGGTTCACTATATGTGTGGCGTAAACTTCAGTTAGACTTGGCTCTAAACTGCGTCTCCTACCTCCCCGGCATCCCACACATCAGTAGCAGCTTGGCTGCTGAGATGTTTTACTGATTTGTGTGATAAGCAGAAGGCGCAGCAGAGATCCTAGTCACAGCAAAAAGTGACATCACACAGACACCCTCCCCAGGGAACTACTTCATCCCACCAACCTAGTATATGTTGGCACAACCCACCCCGTGCTAATTGAACAAGAGAAGAATCTTCCAGTGGAAAACACAATCTTCTCTAAGGAACCTACCCCCCACCCTTTTAAAAGCCTATAATAGTTGAAAGGTATGCCCTAACTAGTTGAAAGGAGTACACACTCCAGGAAAATATCTACCCTTCTAAGAGAATCCTCTTACCCCCACCAATATGCTATAGATATGGTCTCAACCTCACATCTGACTTGGACCCACACAACGCCTTCTACTTCCCCTGACAATCAAACATACCAAGAAGAGTACCACTCTGGCAGCGGAGATACCGTTCTTGATTTGTGCGACAAATAGACCGCGCAGTAGAGATCAAAGTCTCAGCTTCAGTCAAGACACCACCAATAGCATAGGTGAATGGCCCTACACTGCTGATTTATCAGCAAAAAAAACCTCCCATATTAAGACACCCTCCCCAGGGAACAATTTCATCCCACCAACATGTTGTATGTCGGCTTCCCACCCAGTGCTAACCTAACATGAGAAGAATCTTCCACTGGAAATCAATCTTCTCTGGGACCCCACCCGCACCTCCGGTTCACTATATGTGTGGCATCAACTTCAGTTAGACTTGGCGCTAAACTGCGTCTGCTACCTCCCCGGCATCACACACATCAGTAGCAGCTTGGCTGCTGAGATGTTTTACTGATTTGTGTGATAAGCAGAAGGCGCAGCAGAGATCCTAGTCACAGCAAAAAGTGACATCACACAGACACCCTCCCCAGGGAACTACTTCATCCCACCAACCTAGTATATGTTGGCACAACCCACCCCGTGCTAACTGAACAGGAGAAGAATCTTCCAATGGAAAACACAATCTTCTCTAAGGAACCTACCCCCCACCCTTTTAAAAGCCTATAATAGTTGAAAGGTATGCCCTAACTAGTTGGAAGGAGTATAAACTATAGGAAAAAATCTACCCTTCTAAGAGAACCCTCCCACCCCACCAATATGCTATAGATGTGGTCTCAACCTCAAACCTGACTTGGACCCACACGACGCCTTCTTCTTCCCCTGACAATCAAACATACCAAGAAGAGTACCACTCTGGCAGCGGAGATACCGTTCTTGATTTGTGCGACAAATAGACCGCGCAGTAGAGATCAAAGTCTCAGCTTCAGTCAAGACACCACCAATAGCATAGGTGAATGGCCCTACACTGCTGATTTATCAGCAAACAAAGCCTCCCAGATTAAGACACACTCCCCAGGGAATAATTTCATCCCACCAACATGCTGTATGTCGGCTTCCCACCCAGTGCTAACATGATAAGAATCTTCCACTGGAAATCAATCTTCTCCGGGACCCCACCCGCACCTCCGGTTCACTATATGTGTGGCGTTAACTTCAGTTAGACTTGGCGCTAAACTGCGTCTCCTACCTCCCCGGCATCACACACATCAGTAGCAGCTTGGCTGCTAAGATGTTTTACTGATTTGTGTGATAAGCAGAAGGCGCAGCAAAGATCCTAGTCACAGCAAAAAGTGACATCACACAGACACCCTCCCCAGGGAACTACTTCATCCCACCAACCTAGTATATGTTGGCACAACCCACCCCGTGCTAACTGAACAAGAGAAGAATCTTCCAATGGAAAACACAATCTTCTCTAAGGAACCTACCCCCCACCCTTTTAAAAGCCTATAATAGTTGAAAGGTATGCCCTAACTAGTTGGAAGGAGTATAAATTCCAGGAAAAAATCTACCCTTCTCCCTCACACCCCACCAATATGCTATAGATGTGGTCTCAACCTCACTTCTGACATGGACCCACACGACGCATTCTACTTCCCCTGACAATCACACATACCAAGAAGAGTACCACTCTGGCAGCGGAGATACCGTTTTTGAATTGTGCGACAAATAGACCGCGCAGTAGAGATCAAAGTCTCAGCTTCAGTCAAGACACCACCAATAGCATAGGTGAATGGCCCTACACTGCTGATTTATCAGCAAAAAAAAACCTCCCATATTAAGACACCCTCCCCAGGGAATAATTTAATCCCACCAACATGTTGTATGTCGGCTTTCCACCCAGTGCTAACCTAACATGAGAAGAATCTTCCACTGGAAATCAATCTTCTCTGGGACCCCACCCGCACCTCTGGTTTACTATATGTGTGGCATCAACTTCAGTTAGACTTGGCGCTAAACTGCATCTCCTACCTCCCCGGCATCCCACACATCAGTAGCAGCTTGGCAGCTGAGATGTTTTACTGATTTGTGTGATAAGCAGAAGGCGCAGCAGAGATCCTAGTCACAGCAAAAAGTGACATCACACAGACACCCTCCCCAGGGAACTACTTCATCCCACCAACCTAGTATATGTTGGCACAACCCACCCCGTGCTAACTGAACAAGAGAAGAATCTTCCAATGGAAAACACAATCTTCTCTAAGGAACCTACCCCCCACCCTTTTAAAAGCCTATAATAGTTGAAAGGTATGCCCTAACTAGTTGAAAGGAGTACACACTCCAGGAAAATATCTACCCTTCTAAGAGAATCCTCTTACCCCCACCAATATGCTATAGATATGGTCTCAACCTCACATCTGACTTGGACCCACACAACGCCTTCTACTTCCCCTGACAATCAAACATACCAAGAAGAGTACCACTCTGGCAGCGGAGATACCATTCTTGATTTGTGCGACAAATAGACCGCGCAGTAGAGATCAAAGTCTCAGCTTCAGTCAAGACACCACCAATAGCATAGGTGAATGGCCCTACACTGCTGATTTATCAGCAAAAAAAAACCTCCCATATTAAGACACCCTCCCCAGGGAACAATTTCATCCCACCAACATGTTGTATGTCGGCTTCCCACCCAGTGCTAACCTAACATGAGAAGAATCTTCCACTGGAAATCAATCTTCTCTGGGACCCCACCCGCACCTCCGGTTCACTATATGTGTGGCGTCAACTTCAGTTAGACTTGGCGCTAAACTGCGTCTCCTACCTCCCCGGCACCACACAAATCAGCAGCAGCTTGGCTGCTGAGATGTTTTACTGATTTGTGTGATAAGCAGAAGGCGCAGCAGAGATCCTAGTCACAGCAAAAAGTGACTTCACACAGACACCCTCCCCTGGGAACTACTTCATCCCACCAACCTAGTATATTTTGGCACAACCCACCCCGTGCTAACTGAACAAGAGAAGAATCTTCCAATGGAAAACACAATCTTCTCTAAGGAACCTACCCCCCACCCTTTTAAAAGCCTATAATAGTTGAAAGGCATGCCCTAACTAGTTGAAAGGAGTACAAACTCCAGGAAAAAATCAACCCTTCTAAGAGAACCCTCCCACCCCACCAATATGCTATAGATGTGGTCTTAACCTCACTTCTGACATGGACCCACACGACGCATTCTACTTCCCCTGACAATCACACATACCAAGAAGAGTACCACTCTGGCAGCGGAGATACCGTTCTTGATTTGTGCGACAAATAGAGTGCGCAGTAGAGATTAAAGTCTCAGCTTCAGTCAAGACACCAACAATAGCATAGGTGAATGGCCCTACACTGCTGATTTATCAGCAAAAAAAAACCTCCCATATTAAGACACCCTCCCCAGGGAACAATTTCATCCCACCAACATGTTGTATGTCGGCTTCCCACCCAGTGCTAACCTAACATGAGAAGAATCTTCCACTGGAAATCAATCTTCTCTGGGACCCCACCCGCACCTCTGGTTCACTATATGTGTGGCATCAACTTCAGTTAGACTTGGCGCTAAACTGCGTCTCCTACCTCCCCGGCATCACACACATCAGTAGCAGCTTGGCTGCTGAGATGTTTTACTGATTTGTGTGATAAGCAGAAGGCGCAGCAGAGATCCTAGTCACAGCAAAAAGTGACATCACACAGACACCCTCCCCAGGGAACTACTTCATCCCACCAACCTAGTATATGTTGGCACAACCCACCCCGTGCTAACTGAACAAGAGAAGAATCTTCCAATGGAAAACACAATCTTCTCTAAGGAACCTACCCCCCACCCTTTTAAAAGCCTATAATAGTTGAAAGGTATGCCCTAACTAGTTGAAAGGAGTACACACTCCAGGAAAATATCTACCCTTCTAAGAGAATCCTCTTACCCCCACCAATATGCTATAGATATGGTCTCAACCTTACATCTGACTTGGACCCACACAACGCCTTCTACTTCCCCTGACAATCAAACATACCAAGAAGAGTACCACTCTGGCAGCGGAGATACCGTTCTTGAATTGTGCGACAAATAGACCGCGCAGTAGAGATCAAAGTCTCAGCTTCAGTCAAGACACCACCAATAGCATAGGTGAATGGCCCTACACTGCTGATTTATCAGCAAAAAAAAACCTCCCATATTAAGACACCCTCCCCAGGGAATAATTTAATCCCACCAACATGTTGTATGTCGGCTTCCCACCCAGTGCTAACCTAACATGAGAAGAATCTTCCACTGGAAATCAATCTTCTCTGGGACCCCACCCGCACCTCTGGTTTACTATATGTGTGGCATCAACTTCAGTTAGACTTGGCGCTAAACTGCGTCTCCTACCTCCCCGGCATCCCACACATCAGTAGCAGCTTGGCAGCTGAGATGTTTTACTGATTTGTGTGATAAGCAGAAGGCGCAGCAGAGATCCTAGTCACAGCAAAAAGTGACATCACACAGACACCCTCCCCAGGGAACTACTTCATCCCACCAACCTAGTATATGTTGGCACAACCCACCCCGTGCTAACTGAACAAGAGAAGAATCTTCCAATGGAAAACACAATCTTCTCTAAGGAACCTACCCCCCACCCTTTTAAAAGCCTATAATAGTTGAAAGGTATGCCCTAACTAGTTGAAAGGAGTACACACTCCAGGAAAATATCTACCCTTCTAAGAGAATCCTCTTACCCCCACCAATATGCTATAGATATGGTCTCAACCTCACATCTGACTTGGACCCACACAACGCCTTCTACTTCCCCTGACAATCAAACATACCAAGAAGAGTACCACTCTGGCAGCGGAGATACCGTTCTTGATTTGTGCGACAAATAGACCGCGCAGTAGAGATCAAAGTCTCAGCTTCAGTCAAGACACCACCAATAGCATAGGTGAATGGCCCTACACTGCTGATTTATCAGCAAAAAAAAACCTCCCATATTAAGACACCCTCCCCAGGGAACAATTTCATCCCACCAACATGTTGTATGTCGGCTTCCCACCCAGTGCTAACCTAACATGAGAAGAATCTTCCACTGGAAATCAATCTTCTCTGGGACCCCACCCGCACCTCCGGTTCACTATATGTGTGGCGTCAACTTCAGTTAGACTTGGCGCTAAACTGCATCTCCTACCTCCCCGGCATCACACACATCAGTAGCAGCTTGGCTGCTGAGATGTTTTACTGATTTGTGTGATAAGCAGAAGGCGCAGCAGAGTTCCTAGTCACAGCAAAAATTGACATCACACAGACACCCTCCCCAGGGAACTACTTCATCCCACCAACCTAGTATATGTTGGCACAACTCACCCCGTGCTAACTGAACAAGAGAAGAATCTTCCAATGGAAAACACAATCTTCTCTAAGGAACCTACCCCCCACCCTTTTAAAAGCCTATAATAGTTGAAAGGTATGCCCTAACTAGTTGGAAGGAGTATAAATTCCAGGAAAAAATCTACCCTTCTAAGAGAACCCTCACACCCCACCAATATGCTATAGATGTGGTCTCAACCTCACTTCTGACATGGACCCACACGACGCATTCTACTTCCCCTGACAATCACACATACCAAGAAGAGTACCACTCTGGCAGCGGAGATACCGTTCTTGATTTGTGCGACAAATAGACTGTGCAGTAGAGATCAAAGTCTCAGCTTTAGTCAAGACACCACAAATAGCATAGGTGAATGGCCCTACACTGCACATTTATCAGCAAAAAAAACACTCCCAGATTACGACACCCTCCCCAGGGAACAATTTCTTCCCACCAACATGCTGTATGTCGGCTTCCCACCCAGTGCTAACCTAACATGAGAAGAATCTTCCACTGGAAATTAATCTTCTCTGGGACCCCACCCACACCTCCGGTTCACTATATGTGTGGCGTAAACTTCAGTTAGACTTGGCGCTAAATTGCGTCTCCTACCTCCCCGGCATCCCACACATCAGTAGCAGCTTGGCTGCTGAGATGTTTTACTGATTTGCGTGATAAGCAGAAGGCGCAGCAGAGATCCTAGTCACAGCAAAAAGTGACATCACACAGACACCCTCCCCAGGGAACTACTTCATCCCACCAACCTAGTATATGTTGGCACAACCCACCCCGTGCTAACTGAACAAGAGAAGAATCTTCCAATGGAAAACACAATCTTCTCTAAGGAACCTACCCCCCACCCTTTTAAAAGCCTATAATAGTTGAAAGGTATGCCCTAACTAGTTGAAAGGAGTACACACTCCAGGAAAATATCTACCCTTCTAAGAGAATCCTCTTACCCCCACCAATATGCTATAGATATGGTCTCAACCTCACATCTGACTTGGACCCACACAACGCCTTCTACTTCCCCTGACAATCAAACATACCAAGAAGAGTACCACTCTGGCAGCGGAGATACCGTTTTTGAATTGTGCGACAAATAGACCACGCAGTAGAGATCAAAGTCTCAGCTTCAGTCAAGACACCACCAATAGCATAGGTGAATGGCCCTACACTGCTGATTTATCAGCAAAAAAAAACCTCCCATATTAAGACACCCTCCCCAGGGAATAATTTAATCCCACCAACATGTTGTATGTCGGCTTCCCACCCAGTGCTAACCTAACATGAGAAGAATCTTCCACTGGAAATCAATCTTCTCTGGGACCCCACCCGCACCTCTGGTTTACTATATGTGTGGCATCAACTTCAGTTAGACTTGGCGCTAAACTGCGTCTCCTACCTCCCCGGCATCCCACACATCAGTAGCAGCTTGGCAGCTGAGATGTTTTACTGATTTGTGTGATAAGCAGAAGGCGCAGCAGAGATCCTAGTCACAGCAAAAAGTGACATCACACAGACACCCTCCCCAGGGAACTACTTCATCCCACCAACCTAGTATATGTTGGCACAACCCACCCCGTGCTAACTGAACAAGAGAAGAATCTTCCAATGGAAAACACAATCTTCTCTAAGGAACCTACCCCCCACCCTTTTAAGAGCCTATAATAGTTGAAAGGTATGCCCTAACTAGTTGAAAGGAGTACACACTCCAGGAAAATATCTACCCTTCTAAGAGAATCCTCTTACCCCCACCAATATGCTATAGATATGGTCTCAACCTCACATCTGACTTGGACCCACACAACGCCTTCTACTTCCCCTGACAATCAAACATACCAAGAAGAGTACCACTCTGGCAGCGGAGATACCGTTCTTGATTTGTGCGACAAATAGACCGCGCAGTAGAGATCAAAGTCTCAGCTTCAGTCAAGACACCACCAATAGCATAGGTGAATGGCCCTACACTGCTGATTTATCAGCAAAAAAAAACCTCCCATATTAAGACACCCTCCCCAGGGAACAATTTCATCCCACCAACATGTTGTATGTCGGCTTCCCACCCAGTGCTAACCTAACATGAGAAGAATCTTCCACTGGAAATCAATCTTCTCTGGGACCCCACCCGCACCTCCGGTTCACTATATGTGTGGCGTCAACTTCAGTTAGACTTGGCGCTAAACTGCGTCTCCTACCTCCCCGGCACCACACAAATCAGCAGCAGCTTGGCTGCTGAGATGTTTTACTGATTTGTGTGATAAGCAGAAGGCGCAGCAGAGATCCTAGTCACAGCAAAAAGTGACTTCACACAGACACCCTCCCCAGGGAACTACTTCATCCCACCAACCTAGTATATGTTGGCACAAACCCACCCCGTGCTAACTGAACAAGAGAAGAATCTTCCAATGGAAAACACAATCTTCTCTAAGGAACCTACCCCCCACCCTTTTAAAAGCCTATAATAGTTGAAAGGCATGCCCTAACTAGTTGAAAGGAGTACAAACTCCAGGAAAAAATCAACCCTTCTAAGAGAACCCTCCCACCCCACCAATATGCTATAGATGTGGTCTTAACCTCACTTCTGACATGGACCCACACGACGCATTCTACTTCCCCTGACAATCACACATACCAAGAAGAGTACCACTCTGGCAGCGGAGATACCGTTCTTGATTTGTGCGACAAATAGAGTGCGCAGTAGAGATTAAAGTCTCAGCTTCAGTCAAGACACCAACAATAGCATAGGTGAATGGCCCTACACTGCTGATTTATCAGCAAAAAAAACCCTCCCAGATTAAGACACCCTCCCCAGGGAACAATTTCATCCCACCAACATGTTGTATGTCGGCTTCCCACCCAGTGCTAACCTAACATGAGAAGAATCTTCCACTGGAAATCAATCTTCTCTGGGACCCCACCCGCACCTCTGGTTCACTATACAGGATCTTCTCAAAAAATTAGCATATTGTGATAAAGATCATTATTTTCTGTAATGTACTGATAAACATTAGACTTTCATATATTTTACATTCATTACACACAACTGAAGTAGTTCCAAGCCTTTTATTGTTTTAATATTGATGATTTTGGCATATAGCTCATGAAAACCCAAATTTCCTATCTCAAAAAATTAGCATATTTCATCCGACCAATAAAAGAAAAGTGTTTTTAAAACAAAAAAAAAGTCAACCTTCAAATAATTATGTTCAGTTATGCACTCAATACTTGGTCGGGAATCCTTTTGCAGAAATGACTGCTTCAATGCGGCGTGGCATGGAGGCAATCAGCCTGTGGCACTGCTCAGGTGTTATGGAGGCCCAGGATGCTTCGATAGCGGCCTTAAGCTCATCCAGAGTGTTGGGTCTTGTGTCTCTCAACTTTCTCTTCACAATATCCCACAGATTCTCTATGGGGTTCAGGTCAGGAGAGTTGGCAGGCCAATTGAGCACAGTACTACCATGGCCAGTAAACCATTTACCAGTGGTTTTGGCACTGTGAGCAGGTGCCAGGTCATGCTGAAAAATGAAATCTTCATCTCCATAAAGCTTTTCAGCAGATGGAAGCATGAAGTGCTCCAAAATCTCCTGATAGCTAGCTGAATTGACCCTGCCCTTGATAAAACACAGTGGACCAACACCAGCAGCTCA
Source organism: Hyperolius riggenbachi (assembly GCF_040937935.1). NCBI lineage: Eukaryota > Metazoa > Chordata > Amphibia > Anura > Hyperoliidae > Hyperolius > Hyperolius riggenbachi. The sequence continues at coordinate 466,275,974 of NC_090647.1, forward strand.
CATGGCACCCCAGACCATCACTGACTGTGGGTACTTGACACTGGACTTCAGGAATTTTGGCATTTCCCTCTCCCCAGTCTTCCTCCAGACTCTGACACCTTGATTTCCGAATGACATGTAAAAGTTGCTTTCATCCGAAAAAAGTACTTTGGACCACTGAGCAACAGTCTAGTGCTGCTTCTCTGTAGCCCAGGTCAGGCGCTTCTGCCGCTGTTTCTGGTTCAAAAGTGGGTTCATGCTTCCATCTGCTGAAACGCTTTATGGAGATGAAGATTTCATTTTTCAGCACGACCTGGCACCTGCTCACAGTGCCAAAACCACTGGTAAATGGTTTACTGACCATGGTATTACTGTGCTCAATTGGCCTGCCAACTCTCCTGACCTGAACCCCATAGAGAATCTGTGGGATATTGTGAAGAGAAGGTTGAGAGACGCAAGACCCAACACTCTGGATGAGCTTAAGGCCGCTATCGAACATCCTGGGCCTCCATAACACCTGAGCAGTGCCACAGGCTGATTGCCTCCATGCCACGCCGCATTGAAGCAGTCATTTCTGCAAAAGGACTCCCGACCAAGTATTGAGTGCATAACTGAACAATTATTTGAAGGTTGACTTTTTTTTGTTTTAAAAACACCTTTTTTTTTATTGGTCGGATGAAATATGCTAATTTTTTGAGATATGAATTTGGGGATTTCATGAGCTGTATGCCAAAATCATCAATATTAAAACAATAAAAGGCTTGAACTACTTCAGTTGTGTGTATTTGAATCTAAAATATATGAAAGTCTAATGTTTATCAGTACATTACAGAAAATAATGAACTTTATCACAATATGCTAATTTTTTGAGAAGATCCTGTATGTGTGGCATCAACTTCAGTTAGACTTGGCGCTAAACTGCGTCTCCTACCTCCCCGGCATCACACACATCAGTAGCAGCTTGGCTGCTGAGATGTTTTACTGATTTGTGTGATAAGCAGAAGGCGCAGCAGAGATCCTAGTCACAGCAAAAAGTGACATCACACAGACACCCTCCCCAGGGAACTACTTCATCCCACCAACCTAGTATATGTTGGCACAACCCACCCCGTGCTAACTGAACAAGAGAAGAATCTTCCAATGGAAAACACAATCTTCTCTAAGGAACCTACCCCCCACCCTTTTAAAAGCCTATAATAGTTGAAAGGTATGCCCTAACTAGTTGAAAGGAGTACACACTCCAGGAAAATATCTACCCTTCTAAGAGAATCCTCTTACCCCCACCAATATGCTATAGATATGGTCTCAACCTCACATCTGACTTGGACCCACACAACGCCTTCTACTTCCCCTGACAATCAAACATACCAAGAAGAGTACCACTCTGGCAGCGGAGATACCGTTCTTGAATTGTGCGACAAATAGACCGCGCAGTAGAGATCAAAGTCTCAGCTTCAGTCAAGACACCACCAATAGCATAGGTGAATGGCCCTACACTGCTGATTTATCAGCAAAAAAAACCTCCCATATTAAGACACCCTCTCCAGGGAATAATTTAATCCCACCAACATGTTGTATGTCGGCTTCCCACCCAGTGCTAACCTAACATGAGAAGAATCTTCCACTGGAAATCAATCTTCTCTGGGACCCCACCCGCACCTCTGGTTTACTATATGTGTGGCATCAACTTCAGTTAGACTTGGCGCTAAACTGCGTCTCCTACCTCCCCGGCATCCCACACATCAGTAGCAGCTTGGCAGCTGAGATGTTTTACTGATTTGTGTGATAAGCAGAAGGCGCAGCAGAGATCCTAGTCACAGCAAAAAGTGACATCACACAGACACCCTCCCCAGGGAACTACTTCATCCCACCAACCTAGTATATGTTGGCACAACCCACCCCGTGCTAACTGAACAAGAGAAGAATCTTCCAATGGAAAACACAATCTTCTCTAAGGAACCTACCCCCCACCCTTTTAAAAGCCTATAATAGTTGAAAGGTATGCCCTAACTAGTTGAAAGGAGTACACACTCCAGGAAAATATCTACCCTTCTAAGAGAATCCTCTTACCCCCACCAATATGCTATAGATATGGTCTCAACCTCACATCTGACTTGGACCCACACAACGCCTTCTACTTCCCCTGACAATCAAACATACCAAGAAGAGTACCACTCTGGCAGCGGAGATACCGTTCTTGATTTGTGCGACAAATAGACCGCGCAGTAGAGATCAAAGTCTCAGCTTCAGTCAAGACACCACCAATAGCATAGGTGAATGGCCCTACACTGCTGATTTATCAGCAAAAAAAAACCTCCCATATTAAGACACCCTCCCCAGGGAACAATTTCATCCCACCAACATGTTGTATGTCGGCTTCCCACCCAGTGCTAACCTAACATGAGAAGAATCTTCCACTGGAAATCAATCTTCTCTGGGACCCCACCCGCACCTCCGGTTCACTATATGTGTGGCGTCAACTTCAGTTAGACTTGGCGCTAAACTGCGTCTCCTACCTCCCCGGCACCACACAAATCAGCAGCAGCTTGGCTGCTGAGATGTTTTACTGATTTGTGTGATAAGCAGAAGGCGCAGCAGAGATCCTAGTCACAGCAAAAAGTGACTTCACACAGACACCCTCCCCAGGGAACTACTTCATCCCACCAACCTAGTATATGTTGGCACAACCCACCCCGTGCTAACTGAACAAGAGAAGAATCTTCCAATGGAAAACACAATCTTCTCTAAGGAACCTACCCCCCACCCTTTTAAAAGCCTATAATAGTTGAAAGGCATGCCCTAACTAGTTGAAAGGAGTACAAACTCCAGGAAAAAATCAACCCTTCTAAGAGAACCCTCCCACCCCACCAATATGCTATAGATGTGGTCTTAACCTCACTTCTAACATGGACCCACACGACGCATTCTACTTCCCCTGACAATCACACATACCAAGAAGAGTACCACTCTGGCAGCGGAGATACCGTTCTTGATTTGTGCGACAAATAGAGTGCGCAGTAGAGATTAAAGTCTCAGCTTCAGTCAAGACACCAACAATAGCATAGGTGAATGGCCCTACACTGCTGATTTATCAGCAAAAAAAACCCTCCCAGATTAAGACACCCTCCCCAGGGAACAATTTCATCCCACCAACATGTTGTATGTCGGCTTCCCACCCAGTGCTAACCTAACATGAGAAGAATCTTCCACTGGAAATCAATCTTCTCTGGGACCCCACCCGCACCTCTGGTTCACTATATGTGTGGCATCAACTTCAGTTAGACTTGGCGCTAAACTGCGTCTCCTACCTCCCCGGCATCACACACATCAGTAGCAGCTTGGCAGCTGAGATGTTTTACTGATTTGTGTGATAAGCAGAAGGCGCAGCAGAGATCCTAGTCACAGCAAAAAGTGACATCACACAGACACCCTCCCCAGGGAACTACTTCATCCCACCAACCTAGTATATGTTGGCACAACCCACCCCGTGCTAACTGAACAAGAGAAGAATCTTCCAATGGAAAACACAATCTTCTCTAAGGAACCTACCCCCCACCCTTTTAAAAGCCTATAATAGTTGAAAGGTATGCCCTAACTAGTTGAAAGGAGTACACACTCCAGGAAAATATCTACCCTTCTAAGAGAATCCTCTTACCCCCACCAATATGCTATAGATATGGTCTCAACCTCACATCTGACTTGGACCCACACAACGCCTTCTACTTCCCCTGACAATCAAACATACCAAGAAGAGTACCACTCTGGCAGCGGAGATACCGTTCTTGATTTGTGCGACAAATAGACCGCGCAGTAGAGATCAAAGTCTCAGCTTCAGTCAAGACACCACCAATAGCATAGGTGAATGGCCCTACACTGCTGATTTATCAGCAAAAAAAACCTCCCATATTAAGACACCCTCCCCAGGGAACAATTTCATCCCACCAACATGTTGTATGTCGGCTTCCCACCCAGTGCTAACCTAACATGAGAAGAATCTTCCACTGGAAATCAATCTTCTCTGGGACCCCACCCGCACCTCAGGTGCACTATATGTGTGGCGTCAACTTCAGTTAGACTTGGCGCTAAACTGCGTCTCCTACCTCCCCGGCACCACACAAATCAGCAGCAGCTTGGCTGCTGAGATGTTTTACTGATTTGTGTGATAAGCAGAAGGCGCAGCAGAGATTCTAGTCACAACAAAAAGTGACTTCACACAGACACCCTCCCCAGGGAACTACTTCATCCCACCAACCTAGTATATGTTGGCACAACCCACCCCGTGCTAACTGAACAAGAGAAGAATCTTCCAATGGAAAACACAATCTTCTCTAAGGAACCTACCCCCCACCCTTTTAAAAGCCTATAATAGTTGAAAGGCATGCCCTAACTAGTTGAAAGGAGTACAAACTCCAGGAAAAAATCAACCCTTCTAAGAGAACCCTCCCACCCCACCAATATGCTATAGATGTGGTCTTAACCTCACTTCTGACATGGACCCACACGACGCATTCTACTTCCCCTGACAATCACACATACCAAGAAGAGTACCACTCTGGCAGCGGAGATACCGTTCTTGATTTGTGCAACAAATAGAGTGCGCAGTAGAGATTAAAGTCTCAGCTTCAGTCAAGACACCAACAATAGCATAGGTGAATGGCCCTACACTGCTGATTTATCAGCAAAAAAACCCTCCCAGATTAAGACACCCTCCCCAGGGAACAATTTCATCCCACCAACATGCTGTATGTCGGCTTCCCACCCAGTGCTAACCTAACATGAGAAGAATCTTACACTGGAAATTTATCTTCTCTGGGACCCCACCCGCACCTCCGGTTCACTATATGTGTGGCGTCAACTTCAGTTAGACTTGGCGCTAAACTGCATCTCCTACCTCCCCGGCATCACACACATCAGTAGCAGCTTGGCTGCTGAGATGTTTTACTGATTTGTGTGATAAGCAGAAGGCGCAGCAGAGTTCCTAGTCACAGCAAAAATTGACATCACACAGACACCCTCCCCAGGGAACTACTTCATCCCACCAACCTAGTATATGTTGGCACAACTCACCCCGTGCTAACTGAACAAGAGAAGAATCTTCCAATGGAAAACACAATCTTCTCTAAGGAACCTACCCCCCACCCTTTTAAACGCCTATAATAGTTGAAAGGTATGCCCTAACTAGTTGGAAGGAGTATAAACTCCAGGAAAAAAATCTACCCTTCTAAGAGAACTCTCCCACCCCACCAATATGCTATAGATGTGGTCTCAACCTCAAACCTAACTTGGACCCACACGACACCTTCTTCTTCCCCTGACAATCAAACATACCAAGAAGAGTACCACTCTGGCAGCGGAGATACCATTCTTGATTTGTGCGACAAATAGACCGTGCAGTAGAGATCAAAGTCTCAGCTTCAGTCAAGACACCACCAATAGCATAGGTGAATGGCCCTACACTGCTGATTTATCAGCAAAAAAAAACCCTCCCAGATTAAGACACCCTCCCCAGGGAATAATTTAATCCCACCAACATGCTGTATGTCGGTTTCCCACCAAGTGCTAACCTAAAATGAGAAGAATCTTCCACTGGAAATTAATCTTCTCTGGGACTCCACCCACACTTCCGGTTCACTATATGTGTGGCGTCAACTTCAGTTAGACTTGGCGCTAAACTGCGTTTCCTACCTTCCCGGCATCACACACATCAGTAGCAGCTTGGCTGCTGAGATGTTTTACTGATTTGTGTAATAAGCAGAAGGCGCAGCAGAGATCCTAGTCACAGCAAAAAGTGACATCACACAGACACCCTTCCCAGGGAACTACTTCATCCCACCAACCCAGTATATGTTGGCACAACCCACCACGTGCTAACTGAACAAGAGAAGAATCTTCCAATGGAAAACACAATCTTCTCTAAGGAACCTACCCCCCACCCTTATAAAAGCCTATAATAGTTAAAAGGTATGCCCTAACTAGTTGAAAGGAGTACACACTCCAGGAAAATATCTACCCTTCTAAGAGAACCCTCTTACCCCCACCAATATGCTATAGATATGGTCTCAACCTCACATCTGACTTGGACCCACACAACGCCTTCTACTTCCCCTGACAATGAAACATACCAAGAAGAGTACCACTCTGGCAGCGGAGATACCATTCTTGATTTGTGCGACAAATAGACCGCGCAGTAGAGATCAAAGTCTCAGCTTCAGTCAAGACACCAACAATAGCATAGGTGAATGGCCCTACACTGCTGATTTATCAGCAAAAAAAACCCTCCCATATTAAGACACCCTCCCCAGGGAACAATTTCATCCCACCAACATGTTGTATGTCGGCTTCCCACCCAGTGCTAACCTAACATGAGAAGAATCTTACACTGGAAATTTATCTTCTCTGGGACCCCACCCGCACCTCCGGTTCACTATATGTGTGGCGTCAACTTCAGTTAGACTTGGCGCTAAACTGCATCTCCTACCTCCCCGGCATCACACACATCAGTAGCAGCTTGGCTGCTGAGATGTTTTACTGATTTGTGTGATAAGCAGACGGCGCAGCAGAGTTCCTAGTCACAGCAAAAATTGACATCACACAGACACCCTCCCCAGGGAACTACTTCATCCCACCAACCTAGTATATGTTGGCACAACTAGTGTTGGGCGAACATCTAGATGTTCGGGTTCGGGCCGAACAGGCCGAACATGGCCGCGATGTTCGGGTGTTCGACCCGAACTCCGAACATAATGGAAGTCAATGGGGACCCGAACTTTTGTGCTTTGTAAAGCCTCCTTACATGCTACATACCCCAAATTTACAGGGTATGTGCACCTTGGGAGTGGGTACAAGAGGAAAAAAATTTAGCAAAAAGAGCTTATAGTTTTTGAGAAAATCGATTTTAAAGTTTCAAAGGGAAAACTGTTTTTTAAATGCGGGAAATATCTGTTTTCTTTGCACAGGTAACATGCTTTTTGTCGGCATGCAGTCATAAATGTAATACATATAAGAGGTTCCAGGAAAAGGGACCGGTAACGCTAACCCAGCAGCAGCACACGTGATGGAACAGGAGGAGGGTGGCGCAGGAGGAGAAGGCCACGCTTTGTGAGACACAACAACCCAGGCCTTGCATGAGGACAAGAAGCGTGCGGATAGCATGCTTTGTACCGCTATGCAGTCATAAATGTAATAAAGATAAGTGGTTCAATAAACAGGGACCACGCGGCAATGCTAACCCAGCAGCAGCAGACGTGATGGAACAGGAGGAGGCGCAGGAGGAGAAGGCCACGCTTTGTGAGACACAACAACCCAGGCCTTGCATGAGGACAAGAAGCGTGCGGATAGCATGCTTTGTACCGCCATGCAGTCATAAATGTAATAAAGATAAGTGGTTCAATAAACAGGGACCACGCGGCAACGCTAACCCAGCAGCAGCAGACGTGATGGAACAGGAGGAGGTGCAGGAGGAGAAGGCCACGCTTTGTGAGACACAACAACCCAGGCCTTGCATGAGGTACCGCCATGCAGTCATAAATGTAATAAAGATAAGTGGTTCAATAAACAGGGACCACGCGGCAACGCTAACCCAGCAGCAGCAGACGTGATGGAACAGGAGGAGGCGCAGGAGGAGAAGGCCACGCTTTGTGAGACACAACAACCCAGGCCTTGCATGAGGTACCGCCATGCAGTCATAAATGTAATAAAGATAAGTGGTTCAATAAACAGGGACCACGCGGCAACGCTAACCCAGCAGCAGCAGACGTGATGGAACAGGAGGAGGCGCAGGAGGAGAAGGCCACGCTTTGTGAGACACAACAACCCAGGCCTTGCATGAGGACAAGAAGCGTGCGGATAGCATGCTTTGTACCGCCATGCAGTCATAAATGTAATAAAGATAAGAGGTTCCATAAACAGGGACCGGCAACGCTAACCCAGCAGCAGCAGCAGCACACGTGAAGGAACAGGAGCAGGCGCAGGAGGAGAAGGCCATGCTTTTTGAGACACAACAACCCAGGCCTTGCATGAGGACAAAAAGCGTGCGGATAAAGCAGCAATGCTTTTTGCCGCCATGCAGTCATAAATGTAATACAGATGAGAGGTTCAATAAACAGGGACCGGAAACGCTACACCATCCCAGATGTTCATTGGTCATGTTACTTGGTTGGGGTCCTGGAGTGTTGCGTAGTCATTTCCAATCCAGGATTGATTCATTTTAATTTTAGTCAGATGGTCTGCATTTTCTGTGGAGGGGCAGATACGCCGATCTGTGACGATGCCTCCGGCAGCACTGAAACAGCGTTCCCACATAACGCTGGCTGCCGGGCAAGCCAGCACCTCTATTGCGTACATTGCCAGTTTGTGCCAGGTGTCTAGCTTCGATACCCAATAGTTGAAGGGTGCAGATGGATTGTTCGACACAGCTACGTCATCTGACATGTAGTCCTTGACCATCTTCTCCAGGCGATCGGTGTTGGAGGTGGATCTGCACGCTTGCTGTTCAGTGGGCTGCTGCTGCATGGGTGTCAGAAAATTTTCCCACTCCATGTACACTGCCGATACCATTCCCTTTTGGGCACTAGCTGCGGCTTGCGTTGTTTGCTGCCCTCCTGGTCGTCCTGGGTTTGCGGAAGTCAGTCTGTCGGCGTACAACTGGCTAGAGGAGGGGGAGGATGTCAATCTCCTCTCTAAAGTCTCCACAAGGGCCTGCTGGTATTCTTCCATTTTGACCTGTCTGACTCTTTCTTCAAGCAGTTTTGGAACATTGTGTTTGTACCGTGGATCCAGAAGGGTATAAACCCAGTAATTGGTGTTGTCCAGAATGCGCACAATGCGTGGGTCGCGTTCAATGCAGTCTAGCATGAATTGAGCCATGTGTGCCAGAGTCCTACCAGAATCCTCATCATCCTCTTGTGAGCGTTGTGATAGTTGTTGTGATGCATCATAGTCGTCACCTTCCTCCTGGTCTGCTTCTGCTGACCATTCGCGCTGAATTGTGGAAGTCCAACGTGCACCGCTCTGGCCCTGGTCAGTGGTGGCATGAAATTCCTGCTCCAACTCCAGCTGTTCCTCCTCCTCTTCTTCGTCATAGCTGCTGGGGCCAGCGTTCCCTGAGGCGGATGGCCTGATGTTGGTACCATCACGCTGATCGTTTTCTCCTTCAGATTCCCCCAGTTGCATCATGACAGCTGTTTCCTTGATTTTCAACATTGACCTCTTCAGTAAACACAGCAGTGGTATGGTAATGCTGACTGAAGAGTTGTCACTGCTCACAAGCAATGTGGATTGCTCAAAATTTTGGAGGACTTGGCAGAGGTCCAACATGTTGGCCCAATCAGATCCACAGAAGCTTGGCAGCTGTCCGGATGCGCCTCGGTACTGCGCCGTCATGTACTGGACCACTGCACTCTTCTGCTCACAAAAGAGTGCTAGCATGTGCAGCGTAGAATTCCAGCGCGTAGGGACATCACACAGCAAGCGATGGTGGGGGAGATTGAAGCGCTCCTGCATCTTGGCGAGTGCCCCCGAAGCAGTACTGGAATTTCTACAATGTTTGGCCACTCGACGCACCTTCAATAGAAGATCGGCCACGCCTGGGTATGTCCTCAGGAACCGCTGAACTACTAGGTTCATCACGTGCGCCAGGCAAGGGATGTGTGTCAGCTTAGCCAACCTTAAAGCGCAAATGAGATTACTCCCATTATCACACACAACCATGCCCGGTTTCAGGTCCAGCGGTGCCAGCCACAAATCCGTCTGTTCCTTTATTCCCTTCCAAATTTCCTCCCCTGTGTGCTGCTTATCCCCAAGGCAGATCAGCTTCAGCAACGCTTGCTGACGCATGCCAACAGCTGTGCTGCACTGCTTCCACGATCCTACTGCTGCTGGGTTAGCATTTCCGGATGAGGTACAGCTTTGAGATGCGTTGGAGGAGAAGGAGTCAGAGAGGTAGGTGCTGCTGTTGTTATCCAGTGGGAGGGACGGCGGTGCAGCTGTTTGCGGCGTGGGCAACACCCGCGCCGTAGCAGGTGAGGAATCGCTGCCAGGCTCCACAAGGTTCACCCAGTGCGCGGTAAGGGAGATGTATCGACCCTGTCCGAACGCACTCGTCCAAGTGTCAGTGGTGAGGTGAACCTTGCAGGCAACGGCATTCTTCAAGCTTCGGGTTATTTTGCTGACCACGTGCTCATGCAACTCAGGCACTGCAGAGCGCGCAAAGTGGTAGTGGCTGGGAACCACGTAACGTGGGATGGCCACTGACATCATGCCCTTGAAGCTGTTTGTCTCCACCACTCGATATGGCAGCATTTCGCAGGCCAGAAGCTTGGCTATGCTGGCTGTTACTGCCACGGCCCGGGGGTCATTTGCTGGCAATTTCCTCTTGCGCTCAAACATCTCCGACAAAGACAACTGAACCGTAGCGCTGCACACGGAAGGGCTGTTGGTTGTTGTGTTTGATGAACACTGGGAGACCTCAAGAGCACTACTCCGGAAAGTGACAGTGTCAGCGTCGTCTGATGTTTGTGAATGTTGTGAACCACGCAATGGCTGGGCTACTGCTGCTGCTGAGGCCGGTCTGGTGGTGAGTCTGGTGAACCCAAGGGAGGCAGTGTTGCTGGTACCCTGTCCTGCCGCGTTTGCCCACAGAGTGGGATGTTTGGATAGCATGTGGCGGCTCATGCTGGTGGTGGAGAGGTTGTTAATACTTTTCCCCCTGCTCAGGCGGGTCTTGCACACCTTGCAAATCGCCATGGTAACATCCTCAGTGTAGTCTTCAAAGAAAGCCCAGACTTTGGAGCACCTGCCTCCTTGCTGGCGATTTTTGTTTGCTCCTCTTTTGCCTCTCACTTGAACTTCCACGCTTGTGGTGCCTGAAATTGCGCGCCGCCTACCTTGTGGCACAAGGCGAACTCGTGCAGCAGTGGGTTCTTCAACAGACTCATCTGTGCTGCTGCTACGACGGCGATGTTCTCGTTCACAAACAAAATCTGGGTCTATGTCCACATTGTCCATACCCTCCTCTTCCATCTCCTCAAACTCGTCATATGTCATTGTGGGGGGCCGCCGCCGTGGAGTAGAGCTCCCCAGAACAACCTCTGCGCAGCTCACTCCAACGTCGTCTTCCAGATCTTGTCGGCCGACCTCCTGCAATTGCAACCCCTCCTGCCCAACTTGCTCTGGGATTTGGGTTTCCGAGTCCTCCTCGGACTCGCCTTGTATTTCAGTGCGCGGTGCATTTCCCACAGTTAATGGTTGTGAATCCGTGCACAACATTTCTGGCTGTTCCTCCATTGACCTTTGAAAGGTGGAAGTTTGTTGGGCTGGGAATAGCTCCTGCGAATACCCCATTGTGTCCTGAGGTAATTCATCAGACTGGTTATCTGGCAGTTGTGTGCGTGGTGTCGCTGCCGGTTGTGTCAGCTTTGTGCCCACTGGCTCCTTGTAACTGGCTGAGGACTCGGACCTCGTGCGTGATGTGCTGGTGCTGCTTAACCCACTGCTGGACGCTTGAGAGGTCATCCAATAATTATCTGGTCCTGTTCTTTTGGATCTGTGAGGGTTGTTGTCCTGGACAACATGGGCGGTATTGAGTGGGTTTTCTTGGGTGCTCCCCTGTGGCCTGTACGTGAACCGTCAGGGGAAACACCTCTTCCCTTGCCCCTTCCTCTTTCACCGGATTTCTTCCTCATTTCACTTATCCTTACAGTACACGCTGACTGGCAGCAGTACAGTGGCAGTACAGAAATGCTATACAGTACCACTATTCCCAGCAGCGACACAGAGCACAATGCTATACAGTGGCGGGTGAGCGGTGTACCACTATTCCCAGCAGCGACACAGAGCACAATGCTATACAGTGGCAGGTGAGCGGTGTACTACTGTTCCCAGGCCCAGCAGACACAGAGTGGAAGTAAACACAATGCTATATAGTCTGGCTGAGCAGTGTACACAGAGTGGCAGTACACACAATGCTATATAGTCTGGCTGAGCGGTGTACACAGAGTGGCAGTACACACAATGCTATATAGTCTGGCTGAGCGGTGTACACAGAGTGTCAGTAAACAATGGTATATAGTCTGGCTGAGCGGTGTACACAGAGTGTCAGTAAACAATGGTATATAGTCTGGCTGAGCGGTGTACACAGAGTGGCAGTAAACAATGGTATATAGTCTGGCTGAGCGGTGTACACAGAGTGGCAGTACACACAATGCTATATAGTCTGGCTGAGCGGTGTACACAGAGTGGCAGTACACACAATGCTATATAGTCTGGCTGAGCGGTGTACACAGAGTGGCAGTACACACAATGCTATATAGTCTGGCTGAGCGGTGTACACAGAGTGGCAGTACACACAATGCTATATAGTCTGGCTGAGCGGTGTACACAGAGTGGCAGTACACACAATGATATATAGTCTGGCTGAGCCGTGTACACAGAGTGGCAGTACACACAATGCTATATAGTCTGGCTGACCCGTGTACACAGAGTGTCAGTAAACAATGCTATATATAGCATGGCTGAGGGAGGTACACAGTGGCAGTACACACAATGCTATATAGTCAGGCTGAGCCGTGTACACAGAGTGTCAGTAAACAATGGTATATAGTCTGGCTGAGCGGTGTACACAGAGTGTCAGTAAACAATGGTATATAGTCTGGCTGAGCGGTGTACACAGAGTGGCAGTAAACACAATGCTATATATAGCGTGGCTGAGCGAGGTGCACAGTGCCAGTACACACAATGCTATATAGTCAGGCTAAGCCGTGTACACAGAGTGTCAGAAAACACAATGCTATATATAGCGTGGCTGAGCGAGGTGCACAGTGGCAGTACACACAATGCTATATAGTCAGGCTGAGCCGTGTACACAGAGTGTCAGTAAACAATGGTATATAGTCTGGCTGAGCGGTGTACACAGAGTGTCAGTAAACAATGGTATATAGTCTGGCTGAGCGGTGTACACAGAGTGGCAGTAAACACAATGCTATATATAGCGTGGCTGAGCGAGGTGCACAGTGGCAGTACACACAATGCTATATAGTCAGGCTAAGCCGTGTACACAGAGTGTCAGAAAACACAATGCTATATATAGCGTGGCTGAGCGAAGTGCACAGTGGCAGTACACACAATGCTATATAGTCAGGCTAAGCCGTGTACACAGAGTGTCAGAAAACACAATGCTATATATAGCGTGGCTGAGCGAGGTGCACAGTGGCAGTACACACAATGCTATATAGTCAGGCTAAGCCGTGTACACAGAGTGTCAGAAAACACAATGCTATATATAGCGTGGCTGAGCGAGGTGCACAGTGGCAGTACACACAATGCTATATAGCCAGGCTAAGCCGTGTACACAGAGTGTCAGAAAACACAATGCTATATATAGCGTGGCTGAGCGAGGTACACAGTGGCAGTAAACAATGCTATATATATAGTGTGGCTGAGCGAGCGGTGTACTACTGTTCCCAGCAGCGACACACAATGACTGGGGGGGACCCTGGCTAGCGTGGCTGGAGAGCGAACTACCCTGCCTGCCTACCCAAAGCTAAACCCACAGAGAAATGGCGGAGATATGACGTGGTTCGGGTATTTATTTACTCGAACCACGTGACCGTTCGGCCAATCAGAGCGCGTTCGGGCCCGAACCACGTGACCCGTTCGGCCAATCACAGCGCTAGCCGAACGTTCGGGGAACGTTCGGCCATGCGCTCTTAGTTCGGCCATGTGGCCGAACGGTTTGGCCGAGCACCGTCAGGTGTTCGGCCGAACTCGAACATCACCCGAACAGGGTGATGTTCTGCAGAACCCGAACAGTGGCGAACACTGTTCGCCCAACACTAGGCACAACTCACCCCGTGCTAACTGAACAAGAGAAGAATCTTCCAATGGAAAACACAATCTTCTCTAAGGAACCTACCCCCCACCCTTTTAAAAGCCTATAATAGTTGAAAGGTATGCCCTAACTAGTTGGAAGGAGTATAAACTCCAGGAAAAAATCTACCCTTCTAAGAGAACCCTCCCACCCCACCAATATGCTATAGATGTGGTCTCAACCTCAAACCTAACTTGGACCCACACGACACCTTCTTCTTCCGATCACAATCAAACATACCAAGAAGAGTACCACTCTGGCAGCGGAGATACCATTCTTGATTTGTGCGACAAATAGACCGCGCAGTAGAGATCAAAGTCTCAGCTTCAGTCAAGACACCAACAATAGCATAGGTGAATGGCCCTACACTGCTGATTTATCAGCAAAAAAAAACCCTCCCAGATTAAGACACCCTCCCCAGGGAATAATTTAATCCCACCAACATGCTGTATGTCGGTTTCCCACCAAGTGCTAACCTAAAATGAGAAGAATCTTCCACTGGAAATTAATCTTCTCTGGGACCCCACCCACACCTCCGGTTCACTATATGTGTGGCGTCAACTTCAGTTAGACTTGGCGCTAAACTGCGTCTCCTACCTCCCCGGCATCACACACATCAGTAGCAGCTTGGCTGCTGAGATGTTTTACTGATTTGTGTAATAAGCAGAAGGCGCAGCAGAGATCCTAGTCACAGCAAAAAGTGACATCACACAGACACCCTCCCCAGGGAACTACTTCATCCCACCAACCCAGTATATGTTGGCACAACCCACCACGTGCTAACTGAACAAGAGAAGAATCTTCCAATGGAAAACACAATCTTCTCTAAGGAACCTACCCCCCACCCTTATAAAAGCCTATAATAGTTGAAAGGTATGCCCTAACTAGTTGAAAGGAGTACACACTCCAGGAAAATATCTACCCTTCTAAGAGAACCCTCTTACCGCCACCAATATGCTATAGATATGGTCTCAACCTCAAACCTGACTTGGACCCACACAACGCCTTCTACTTCCCCTGACAATCAAACATACCAAGAAGAGTACCACTCTGGCAGCGGAGATACCATTCTTGATTTGTGCGACAAATAGACCGCGCAGTAGAGATCAAAGTCTCAGCTTCAGTCAAGACACCAACAATAGCATAGGTGAATGACCCTACACTGCTGATTTATCAGCAAAAAAACCCCTCCCATATTAAGACACCCTCCCCAGGGAAAAATTTCATCCCACCAACATGTTGTATGTCGGCTTCCCACCCAGTGCTAACCTAACATGAGAAGAATCTTACACTGGAAATTTATCTTCTCTGGGACCCCACCCGCACCTCCGGTTCACTATATGTGTGGCGTTAACTTCAGTTAGACTTGGCGCTAAACTGCATCTCCTACCTCCCCGGCATCACACACATCAGTAGCAGCTTGGCTGCTGAGATGTTTTACTGATTTGTGTGATAAGCAGAAGGCGCAGCAGAGTTCCTAGTCACAGCAAAAATTGACATCACACAGACACCCTCCCCAGGGAACGACTTCATCCCACCAACCTAGTATATGTTGGCACAACTCACCCCGTGCTAACTGAACAAGAGAAGAATCTTCCAATGGAAAACACAATCTTCTCTAAGGAACCTACCCCCCACCCTTTTAAAAGCCTATAATAGTTGAAAGGTATGCCCTAACTAGTTGGAAGGAGTATAAACTCCAGGAAAAAATCTACCCTTCTAAGAGAACACTCCCACCCCACCAATATGCTATAGATGTGGTCTCAACCTCAAACCTAACTTGGACCCACACGACACCTTCTTCTTCCCCTGACAATCAAACATACCAAGAAGAGTACCACTCTGGCAGCGGAGATACCATTCTTGATTTGTGCGACAAATAGACCGCGCAGTAGAGATCAAAGTCTCAGCTTCAGTCAAGACACCACCAATAGCATAGGTGAATGGCCCTACACTGCTGATTTATCAGCAAAAAAAACCCCTCCCAGATTAAGACACCCTCCCCAGGGAACAATTTCATCCCACCAACATGTTGTATGTCGGCTTCCCACCCAGTGCTAACCTAACATGAGAAGAATCTTCCACTGGAAATCAATCTTCTCTGGGACCCCACCGGCACCTCCGGTTCACTATACGTGTGGCATCAACTTCAGTTAGACTTGGCGCTAAACTGCGTCTCCTACCTCCCCGGCATCACACACATCAGTAGCAGCTTGGCTGCTGAGATGTTTTACTGATTTGTGTAATAAGCAGAAGGCGCAGCAGAGATCCTAGTCACAGCAAAAAGTGACATCACACAGACACCCTCCCCAGGGAACTACTTCATCCCACCAACCCAGTATATGTTGGCACAACCCACCACGTGCTAACTGAACAAGAGAAGAATCTTCCAATGGAAAACACAATCTTCTCTAAGGAACCTACCCCCCACCCTTATAAAAGCCTATAATAGTTGAAAGGTATGCCCTAACTAGTTGAAAGGAGTACACACTCCAGGAAAATATCTACCCTTCTAAGAGAACCCTCTTACCCCCACCAATATGCTATAGATATGGTCTCAACCTCACATCTGACTTGGACCCACACAACGCCTTCTACTTCCCC
Organism: Hyperolius riggenbachi; assembly: GCF_040937935.1. Lineage (NCBI taxonomy): Eukaryota > Metazoa > Chordata > Amphibia > Anura > Hyperoliidae > Hyperolius > Hyperolius riggenbachi. The sequence continues at coordinate 466,292,421 of NC_090647.1, forward strand.
TGACAATCAAACATACCAAGAAGAGTACCACTCTGGCAGCGGAGATACCATTCTTGATTTGTGCGACAAATAGACCGCGCAGTAGAGATCAAAGTCTCAGCTTCAGTCAAGACACCAACAATAGCATAGGTGAATGGCCCTACACTGCTGATTTATCAGCAAAAAAACCCCTCCCATATTAAGACACCCTCCCCAGGGAACAATTTCATCCCACCAACATGTTGTATGTTGGCTTCCCACCCAGTGCTAACCTAACATGAGAAGAATCTTACACTGGAAATCAATCTTCTCTGGGACCCCACCCGCACCTCCGGTTCACTATATGTGTGGCGTCAACTTCAGTTAGACTTGGCGCTAAACTGCATCTCCTACCTCCCCGGCATCACACACATCAGTAGCAGCTTGGCTGCTGAGATGTTTTACTGATTTGTGTGATAAGCAGAAGGCGCAGCAGAGTTCCTAGTCACAGCAAAAATTGACATCACACAGACACCCTCCCCAGGGAACTACTTCATCCCACCAACCTAGTATATGTTGGCACAACTCACCCCGTGCTAACTGAACAAGAGAAGAATCTTCCAATGGAAAACACAATCTTCTCTAAGGAACCTACCCCCCCCCCCTTTTAAAAGCCTATAATAGTTGAAAGGTATGCCCTAACTAGTTGGAAGGAGTATAAACTCCAGGAAAAAATCTACCCTTCTAAGAGAACCCTCCCACCCCACCAATATGCTATAGATGTGGTCTCAACCTCAAACCTGACTTGGACCCACACGACGCCTTCTTCTTTCCCTGACAATCAAACATACCAAGAAGAATACCACTCTGGCAGCGGAGATACCGTTCTTGATTTGTGCGACAAATAAACCGCGCAGTAGAGATCAAAGTCTCAGCTTCAGTCAAGACACCAACAATAGCATAGGTGAATGGCCCTACACTGCTGATTTATCAGCAAAAAAACCCTCCCAGATTAAGACACCCTCCGCAGGGAACAATTTCATCCCACCAACATGCTGTATGTCGGCTTCCCACCTAGTGCTAACCTAACATGAGAAGAATCTTCCACTGGAAATCAATCTTCTCTGGGACCCCACCCACACCTCCGGTTCACTATATGTGTGGCATCAACTTCAGTTAGACTTGGCGCTAAACTGCGTCTCCTACCTCCCCGGCATCACACACATCAGTAGCAGCTTGGCTGCTGAGATGTTTTACTGATTTGTGTGATAAGCAGAAGGCGCAACAGAGTTCCTAGTCACAGTAAAAATTGACATCACACAGACACCCTCCCCAGGGAACTACTTCATCCCACCAACCTAGTATATGTTGGCACAACTCACCCTGTGCTAACTGAACAAGAGAAGAATCTTCCAATGGAAAACACAATCTTCTCTAAGGAACCTACCCCCCACCCTTTTAAACGCCTATAATAGTTGAAAGGTATGCCCTAACTAGTTGGAAGGAGTATAAACTCCAGGAAAAAAAATCTACCCTTCTAAGAGAACCCTCCCACCCCACCAATATGCTATAGATGTGGTCTCAACCTCAAACCTAACTTGGACCCACACGACACCTTCTTCTTCCCCTGACAATCAAACATACCAAGAAGAGTACCACTCTGGCAGCGGAGATACCGTTCTTGATTTGTGCGACAAATAGACCGCGCAGTAGAGATTAAAGTCTCAGTTTCAGTCAAGACATCAACAATAGCATAGGTGAATGGCCCTACACTGCTGATTTATCAGCAAAAAAACCCTCCCAGATTAAGACACCCTCCCCAGGGAACAATTTCATCCCACCAACATGCTGTATGTCAGCTTCCCACCCAGTGCTAACCTAACATGAGAAGAATCTTACACTGGAAATTTATCTTCTCTGGGACCCCACCCGCACCTCCGGTTCACTATATGTGTGGCGTCAACTTCAGTTAGACTTGGCGCTAAACTGCATCTCCTACCTCCCCGGCATCACACACATCAGTAGCAGCTTGGCTGCTGAAATGTTTTACTGATTTGTGTGATAAGCAGAAGGCGCAGCAGAGTTCCTAGTCACAGCAAAAATTGACATCACACAGACACCCTCCCCAGGGAACTACTTCATCCCACCAACCTAGTATATGTTGGCACAACTCACCCCGTGCTAACTGAACAAGAGAAGAATCTTCCAATGGAAAACACAATCTTCTCTAAGGAACCTACCCCCCACCCTTTTAAAAGCCTATAATAGTTGGAAGGTATGCCCTAACTAGTTGGAAGGAGTATAAACTCCAGGAAAAAAATCTACCCTTCTAAGAGAACCCTCCCACCCCACCAATATGCTATAGATGTGGTCTCAACCTCAAACCTAACTTGGACCCACACGACACCTTCTTCTTCCCCTGACAATCAAACATACCAAGAAGAGTACCACTCTGGCAGCGGAGATACCATTCTTGATTTGTGCGACAAATAGACCGCGCAGTAGAGATCAAAGTCTCAGCTTCAGTCAAGACACCACCAATAGCATAGGTGAATGGCCCTACACTGCTGATTTATCAGCAAAAAAAAACCCTCCCAGATTAAGACACCCTCCCCAGGGAATAATTTAATCCCACCAATATGCTGTATGTCGGTTTCCCACCCAGTGCTAACCTAACATGAGAAGAATCTTCCACTGGAAATCAATCTTCTCTGGGACCCCACCCGCACCTCTGGTTCACTATATGTGTGGCGTCAACTTCTGTTAGACTTGGTGCAAAACTGCGTCTCCTACCTCCCCGGCATCACACACATCAGTAGCAGCTTGGCTGCTGAGATGTTTTACTGATTTGTGTGATAAGCAGAAGGCGCAGCAGAGATCCTAGTCACAGCAAAAAGTGACATCACACAGACACCCTCCCCAGGGAACTACTTCATCCCACCAACCTAGTATATGTTGGCACAACCCACCCCGTGCTAACTGAACAAAAGAAGAATCTTCCAATGGAAAACACAATCTTCTCTAAGGAACCTACCCCCCACCCTTTTAAAAGCCTATAATAGTTGAAAGGTATGCCCTAACTAGTTGGAAGGAGTATAAACTCAAGGAAAAAATCTACCCTTCTAAGAGAACCCTCCCACCCCACCAATATGCTATAGATGTGGTCTCAACCTCACATCTGACTTGGACCCACATGACGCCTTCTACTTCCCCTGACAATGAAACATACCAAGAAGAGTACCACTCTGGCAGCGGAGATACCGTTCTTGATTTGTGCGACAAATAGACAGCGCAGTAGAGATCAAAGTCTCAGCTTCAGTCAAGACACCAACAATAGCATAGGTGAATGGCCCTACACTGCTGATTTATCAGCAAACAAACCCTCCCAGATTAAGACACCCTCCCCAGGGAACAATTTCATCCCACCAACATGCTGTATGTCGGCTTCCCACCTAGTGCTAACCTAACATGAGAAGAATCTTCCACTGGAAATCAATCTTCTCTGGGACCCCACCCGCACCTCCGGTGCACTATATGTGTGGCGTCAACTTCAGTTAGACTTGGCGCTAAACTGCGGCTCCTACCTCCCCGGCACCACACAAATCAGCAGCAGCTTGCCTGCTGAGATGTTTTACTGATTTGTGTGATAAGCAGAAGGCGCAGCAGAGATCCTAGTCACAGCAAAAAGTGACATCACACAGACACCCACCCCAGGGAACTACTTCATTCCACCAACCTAGTATATGTTGGCACAACCCACCCCGTGCTAACTGAACAAGAGAAGAATCTTCCAATGGAAAACACAATCTTCTCTAAGGAACCTACCCCCCACTCTTTTAAAAGACTATAATAGTTGAAAGGCATGCCCTAACTAGTTGAAAGGAGTACAAACTCCAGGAAAAAATCAACCCTTCTAAGAGAACCCTCCCACCCCACCAATATGCTATAGATGTGGTCTTAACCTCACTTCTGACATGGACCCACACGACACATTCTGCTTCCCCTGACAATCACACATACCAAGAAGAGTACCACTCTGGCAGCGGAGATACCGTTCTTGATTTGTGCGACAAATAGAGTGCGCAGTAGAGATTAAAGTCTCAGTTTCAGTCAAGACACCAACAATAGCATAGGTGAATGGCCCTACACTGCTGATTTATCAGCAAAAAAACCCTCCCAGATTAAGACACCCTCCCCAGGGAACAATTTCATCCCACCAACATGCTGTATGTCGGCTTCCCACCCAGTGCTAACCTAACATGAGAAGAATCTTACACTGGAAATTTATCTTCTTTGGGACCCCACCCGCACCTCCGGTTCACTATATGTGTGCCGTCAACTTCAGTTAGACTTGGCGCTAAACTGCATCTCCTACCTCCCCGGCATCACACACATCAGTAGCAGCTTGGCTGCTGAAATGTTTTACTGATTTGTGTGATAAGCAGAAGGCGCAGCAGAGTTCCTAGTCACAGCAAAAATTGACATCACACAGACACCCTCCCCAGGGAACTACTTCATCCCACCAACCTAGTATATGTTGGCACAACTCACCCCGTGCTAACTGAACAAGAGAAGAATCTTCCAATGGAAAACACAATCTTCTCTAAGGAACCTACCCCCCACCCTTTTAAAAGCCTATAATAGTTGAAAGGTATGCCCTAACTAGTTGGAAGGAGTATAAACTCCAGGAAAAAATCTACCCTTCTAAGAGAACCCTCCCACCCCACCAATATGCTATAGATGTGGTCTCAACCTTAAACCTAACTTGGACCCACACGACACCTTCTTCTTCCCCTGACAATCAAACATACCAAGAAGAGTACCACTCTGGCAGCGGAGATACCATTCTTGATTTGTGCGACAAATAGACCGCGCAGTAGAGATCAAAGTCTCAGCTTCAGTCAAGACACCACCAATAGCATAGGTGAATGGCCCTACACTGCTGATTTATCAGCAAAAAAAAACCCTCCCAGATTAAGACACCCTCCCCAGGGAATAATTTAATCCCACCAACATGCTGTATGTCGGTTTCCCACCAAGTGCTAACCTAAAATGAGAAGAATCTTCCACTGGAAATCAATCTTCTCTGGGACCCCACCCACACCTCCGGTTCACTATATGTGTGGCGTCAACTTCAGTTAGACTTGGCGCTAAACTGCATCTCCTACCTCCCCGGCATCACACACATCAGTAGCAACTTGGCTGCTGAGATGTTTTACTGATTTGTGTGATAAGCAGAAGGCGCAGCAGAGTTCCTAGTCTCAGCAAAAATTGACATCACACAGACACCCTCCCCAGGGAACTACTTCATCCCACCAACCTAGTATATGTTGGCACAACTCACCCCGTGCTAACTGAACAAGAGAAGAATCTTCCAATGGAAAACACAATCTTCTCTAAGGAACCTACCCCCCACCCTTTTAAAAGCCTATAATAGTTGAAAGGTATGCCCTAACTAGTTGGAAGGAGTATAAACTCCAGGAAAAAATCTACCCTTCTAAGAGAACACTCCCACCCCACCAATATGCTATAGATGTGGTCTCAACCTCAAACCTAACTTGGACCCACACGACACCTTCTTCTTCCCCTGACAATCAAACATACCAAGAAGAGTACCACTCTGGCAGCGGAGATACCATTCTTGATTTGTGCGACAAATAGACCGCGCAGTAGAGATCAAAGTCTCAGCTTCAGTCAAGACACCACCAATAGCATAGGTGAATGGCCCTACACTGCTGATTTATCAGCAAAAAAAACCCCTCCCAGATTAAGACACCCTCCCCAGGGAATAATTTAATCCCACCAACATGCTGTATGTCGGTTTCCCACCAAGTGCTAACCTAAAATGAGAAGAATCTTCCACTGGAAATCAATCTTCTCTGGGACCCCACCCACACCTCCGGTTCACTATATGTGTGGCGTCAACTTCAGTTAGACTTGGCGCTAAACTGCGTCTCCTACCTCCCCGGCATCACACACATCAGTAGCAGCTTGGCTGCTGAGATGTTTTACTGATTTGTGTAATAAGCAGAAGGCGCAGCAGAGATCCTAGTCACAGCAAAAAGTGACATCACACAGACACCCTCCCCAGGGAACTACTTCATCCCACCAACCCAGTATATGTTGGCACAACCCACCACGTGCTAACTGAACAAGAGAAGAATCTTCCAATGGAAAACACAATCTTCTCTAAGGAACCTACCCCCCACCCTTATAAAAGCCTATAATAGTTGAAAGGTATGCCCTAACTAGTTGAAAGGAGTACACACTCCAGGAAAATATCTACCCTTCTAAGAGAACCCTCTTACCCCCACCAATATGCTATAGATATGGTCTCAACCTCACATCTGACTTGGACCCACACAACGCCTTCTACTTCCCCTGACAATCAAACATACCAAGAAGAGTACCACTCTGGCAGCGGAGATACCATTCTTGATTTGTGCGACAAATAGACCGCGCAGTAGAGATCAAAGTCTCAGCTTCAGTCAAGACACCAACAATAGCATAGGTGAATGGCCCTACACTGCTGATTTATCAGCAAAAAAAACCCTCCCATATTAAGACACCCTCCCCAGGGAACAATTTCATCCCACCAACATGTTGTATGTCGGCTTCCCACCCAGTGCTAACCTAACATGAGAAGAATCTTCCACTGGAAATCAATCTTCTCTGGGACCCCACCGGCACCTCCGGTTCATTATACGTGTGGCATCAACTTCAGTTAGACTTGGCGCTAAACTGCATCTCCTACCTCCCCGGCATCGCACACATCAGTAGCAGCTTGGCTGCTGAGATGTTTTACTGATTTGTGTGATAAGCAGAAGGCGCAGCAGAGATCCTAGTCACAGCAAAAAGTGACATCACACAGACACTCTCCCCAGGGAACTACTTCATCCCACCAACCTAGTATATGTTGGCACAACCCACCCCGTGCTAAATGAACAAGAGAAGAATCTTCCAATGGAAAACACAATCTTCTCTAAGGAACCTACCCCCCACCTTTTTAAAAGCCTATAATAGTTGAAAGGTATGCCCTAACTAGTTGGAAGGAGTATAAACTCAAGGAAAAAATCTACCCTTCTAAGAGAACCCTCCCACCCCACCAATATGCTATAGATGTGGTCTCAACCTCAAACCTGACTTGGACCCACACGACGTCTTCTTCTTTCCCTGACAATCAAACATACCAAGAAGAGTACCACTCTGGCAGCAGAGATACCGTTCTTGATTTGTGCGACAAATAGACCGCGCAGTAGAGATCAAAGTCTCAGCTTCAGTCAAGACACCACCAATAGCATAGGTGAATGGCCCTACACTGCTGATTTATCAGCAAAACAAAACCCTCCCAGATTAAGACACCCTCCCCAGGGAATAATTTAATCCCACCAATATGCTGTATGTCGGTTTCCCACCCAGTGCTAACCTAACATGAGAAGAATCTTCCACTGGAAATCAATCTTCTCTGGGACCCCACCCGCACCTCTGGTTCACTATATGTGTGGCGTCAACTTCTGTTAGACTTGGTGCAAAACTGCGTCTCCTACCTCCCCGGCATCACACACATCAGTAGCAGCTTGGCTGCTGAGATGTTTTACTGATTTGTGTGATAAGCAGAAGGCGCAGCAGAGATCCTAGTCACAGCAAAAAGTGACATCACACAGACACCCTCCCCAGGGAACTACTTCATCCCACCAACCTAGTATATGTTGGCACAACCCACCCCGTGCTAACTGAACAAGAGAAGAATCTTCCAATGGAAAACACAATCTTCTCTAAGGAACCTACCCCCAACCCTTTTAAAAGCCTATAATAGTTGAAAGGTATGCCCTAACTAGTTGGAAGGAGTATAAACTCAAGGAAAAAATCTACCCTTCTAAGAGAACCCTCCCACCCCACCAATATGCTATAGATGTGGTCTCAACCTCACATCTGACTTGGACCCACACGACGCCTTCTACTTCCCCTGACAATGAAACATACCAAGAAGAGTACCACTCTGGCAGCGGAGATACCGTTCTTGATTTGTGCGACAAATAGCCCGCGCAGTAGAGATCAAAGTCTCAGCTTCAGTCAAGACACCAACAATAGCATAGGTGAATGGCCCTACACTGCTGATTTATCAGCAAAAAAACCCCTCCCAGATTAAGACACCCTCCCCAGGGAACAATTTCATCCCACCAACATGCTGTATGTCGGCTTCCCACCTAGTGCTAACCTAACATGAGAAGAATCTTCCACTGGAAATCAATCTTCTCTGGGACCCCACCCGCACCTCCGGTTCACTATATGTGTGGCGTCAACTTCAGTTAGACTTGGCGCTAAACTGCGTCTCCTACCTCCCCGGCACCACACAAATCATCAGCAGCTTGGCTGCTGAGATGTTTTACTGATTTGTGTGATAAGCAGAAGGCGCAGCAGAGATCCTAGTCACAGCAAAAAGTGACATCACACAGACACCCTCCCCAGGGAACTACTTCATCCCACCAACCTAGTATATGTTGGCACAACCCACCCCGTGCTAACTGAACAAGAGAAGAATCTTCCAATGGAAAACACAATCTTCTCTAAGGAACCTACCCCCCACCCTTTTAAAAGCCTATAATAGTTGAAAGGCATGCCCTAACTAGTTGAAAGGAGTACAAACTCCAGGAAAAAATCAACCCTTTTAAGAGAACCCTCCCACCCCACCAATATGCTATAGATGTGGTCTTAACCTCACTTCTGACATGGACCCACACGACGCATTCTACTTCCCCTGACAATCACACATACCAAGAAGAGTACCACTCTGGCAGCGGAGATACCGTTCTTGATTTGTGCGACAAATAGAGTGCGCAGTAGAGATTAAAGTCTCAGCTTCAGTCAAGACACCAACAATAGCATAGGTGAATGGCCCTACACTGCTGATTTATCAGCAAAAAAAACCTCCCAGATTAAGACACCCTCCCCAGGGAACAATTTCATCCCACCAACATGCTGTATGTCGGCTTCCCACCCAGTGCTAACCTAACATGAGAAGAATCTTACACTGGAAATTTATCTTCTCTGGGACCCTACCCACACCTCCGGTTCACTATATGTGTGGCGTCAACTTCAGTTAGACTTGGCGCTAAACTGCATCTCCTACCTCCCCGGCATCACACACATCAGTAGCAACTTGGGTGCTGAGATGTTTTACTGATTTGTGTGATAAGCAGAAGGCGCAGCAGAGTTCCTAGTCTCAGCAAAAATTGACATCACACAGACACCCTCCCCAGGGAACTACTTCATCCCACCAACCTAGTATATGTTGGCACAACTCACCCCGTGCTAACTGAACAAGAGAAGAATCTTCCAATGGAAAACACAATCTTCTCTAAGGAACCTACCCCCCACCCTTTTAAAAGCCTATAATAGTTGAAAGGTATGCCCTAACTAGTTGGAAGGAGTATAAACTCCAGGAAAAAATCTACCCTTCTAAGAGAACCCTCCCACCCCACCAATATGCTATAGATGTGGTCTCAACCTCAAACCTAACTTGGACCCACACGACACCTTCTTCTTCCCCTGACAATCAAACATACCAAGAAGAGTACCACTCTGGCAGCGGAGATACCATTCTTGATTTGTGCGACAAATAGACCGCGCAGTAGAGATCAAAGTCTCAGCTTCAGTCAAGACACCACCAATAGCATAGGTGAATGGCCCTACACTGCTGATTTATCAGCAAAAGAAACCCCTCCCAGATTAAGACACCCTCCCCAGGGAATAATTTAATCCCACCAACATGCTGTATGTCGGTTTACCACCAAGTGCTAACCTAAAATGAGAAGAATCTTCCACTGGAAATTAATCTTCTCTGGGACCCCACCCACACCTCCGGTTCACTATATGTGTGGCGTCAACTTCAGTTAGACTTGGCGCTAAACTGCGTCTCCTACCTCCCCGGCATCACACACATCAGTAGCAGCTTGGCTGCTGAGATGTTTTACTGATTTGTGTAATAAGCAGAAGGCGCAGCAGAGATCCTAGTCACAGCAAAAAGTGACATCACACAGACACCCTCCCCAGGGAACTACTTCATCCCACCAACCCAGTATATGTTGGCACAACCCACCACGTGCTAACTGAACAAGAGAAGAATCTTCCAATGGAAAACACAATCTTCTCTAAGGAACCTACACCCCACCCTTATAAAAGCCTATAATAGTTGAAAGGTATGCCCTAACTAGTTGAAAGGAGTACACACTCCAGGAAAATATCTACCCTTCTAAGAGAACCCTCTTACCCCCACCAATATGCTATAGATATGGTCTCAACCTCACATCTGACTTGGACCCACACAACGCCTTCTACTTCCCCTGACAATCAAACATACCAAGAAGAGTACCACTCTGGCAGCGGAGATACCATTCTTGATTTGTGCGACAAATAGACCGCGCAGTAGAGATCAAAGTCTCAGCTTCAGTCAAGACACCAACAATAGCATAGGTGAATGGCCCTACACTGCTGATTTATCAGCCAAAAAACCCTCCCAGATTAAGACACCCTCCCCAGGGAACAATTTCATCCCACCAACATGCTGTATGTCGGCTTCCCACCTAGTGCTAACCTAACATGAGAAGAATCTTCCACTGGAAATCAATCTTCTCTGGGACCCCACCCGCACCTCCGGTTCACTATATGTGTGGCGTCAACTTCAGTTAGACTTGGCGCTAAACTGCGTCTCCTTCCTCCCCGGCACCACACAAATCAGCAGCAGCTTGGCTGCTGAGATGTTTTACTGATTTGTGTGATAAGCAGAAGGCGCAGCAGAGATCCTAGTCACAGCAAAAAGTGACATCACACAGACACCCTCCCCATGGAACTACTTCATCCCACCAACCTAGTATATGTTGGCACAACCCACCCCGTGCTAACTGAACAAGAGAAGAATCTTCCAATGGAAAACACAATCTTCTCTAAGGAACCTACCCCCCACCCTTTTAAAAGCCTATAATAGTTGAAAGGCATGCCCTAACTAGTTGAAAGGAGTACAAACTCCAGGAAAAAATCAACCCTTTTAAGAGAACCCTCCCACCCCACCAATATGCTATAGATGTGGTCTTAACCTCACTTCTGACATGGACCCACACGACACCTTCTTCTTCCCCTGACAATCAAACATACCAAGAAGAGTACCACTCTGGCAGCGGAGATACCATTCTTGATTTGTGCGACAAATAGACCGCGCAGTAGAGATCAAAGTCTCAGCTTCAGTCAAGACACCACCAATAGCATAGGTGAATGGCCCTACACTGCTGATTTATCAGCAAAAAAACCCTCCCAGATTAAGACACCCTCCCCAGGGAACAATTTCATCTCACCAACATGCTGTATGTCGGCTTCCCACCTAGTGCTAACCTAACATGAAAAGAATCTTCCACTGGAAATCAATCTTCTCTGGGACCCCACCCGCACCTCCGGTTCACTATATGTGTGGCGTCAACTTCAGTTAGACTTGGCGCTAAACTGCGTCTCCTACCTCCCCGGGACACCCCACACAAATCATCAGCAGCTTGGCTGCTGAGATGTTTTACTGATTTGTGTTATAAGCAGAAGGCGCAGCAGAGATCCTAGTCACAGCAAAAAGTGACATCACACAGACACCCTCCCCAGGGAACTACTTCATCCCACCAACCTAGTATATGTTGGCACAACCCACCCCGTGCTAACTGAAAAAGAGAAGAATCTTCCAATGGAAAACACAATCTTCTCTAAGGAACCTACCCCCCACCCTTTTAAAAGCCTATAATAGTTGAAAGGTATGCCCTAACTAGTTGGAAGGAGTATAAACTCAAGGAAAAAATCTACCCTTCTAAGAGAACCCTCCCACCCCACCAATATGCTATAGATGTGGTCTCAACCTCACATCTGACTTGGACCCACACGACGCCTTCTACTTCCCCTGACAATGAAACATACCAAGAAGAGTACCACTCTGGCAGCGGAGATACCGTTCTTGATTTGTGCGACAAATAGCCCGCGCAGTAGAGATCAAAGTCTCAGCTTCAGTCAAGACACCAACAATAGCATAGGTGAATGGCCCTACACTGCTGATTTATCAGCAAAAAAAACCCTCCCAGATTAAGACACCCTCCCCAGGGAACAATTTCATCCCACCAACATGCTGTATGTCGGCTTCCCACCTAGTGCTAACCTAACATGAGAAGAATCTTCCACTGGAAATCAATCTTCTCTGGGACCCCACCCGCACCTCCGGTTCACTATATGTGTGGCGTCAACTTCAGTTAGACTTGGCGCTAAACTGCGTCTCCTACCTCCCCGGCACCACACAAATCATCAGCAGCTTGGCTGCTGAGATGTTTTACTGATTTGTGTGATAAGCAGAAGGCGCAGCAGAGATCCTAGTCACAGCAAAAAGTGACATCACACAGACACCCTCCCCAGGGAACTACTTCATCCCACCAACCTAGTATATGTTGGCACAACCCACCCCGTGCTAACTGAACAAGAGAAGAATCTTCCAATGGAAAACACAATCTTCTCTAAGGAACCTACCCCCCACCCTTTTAAAAGCCTATAATAGTTGAAAGGCATGCCCTAACTAGTTGAAAGGAGTACAAACTCCAGGAAAAAATCAACCCTTTTAAGAGAACCCTCCCACCCCACCAATATGCTATAGATGTGGTCTTAACCTCACTTCTGACATGGACCCACACGACACATTCTACTTCCCCTGACAATCACACATACCAAGAAGAGTACCACTCTGGCAGCGGAGATACCGTTCTTGATTTGTGCGACAAATAGAGTGCGCAGTAGAGATTAAAGTCTCAGCTTCAGTCAAGACACCACCAATAGCATAGGTGAATGGCCCTACACTGCTGATTTATCAGCAAAAAAAACCTCCCAGATTAAGACACCCTCCCCAGGGAACAATTTCATCCCACCAACATGCTGTATGTCGGCTTCCCACCCAGTGCTAACCTAACATGAGAAGAATCTTACACTGGAAATGTATCTTCTCTGGGACCCCACCCACACCTCCGGTTCACTATATGTGTGGCGTCAACTTCAGTTAGACTTGGCGCTAAACTGCATCTCCTACCTCCCCGGCATCACACACATCAGTAGCAACTTGGCTGCTGAGATGTTTTACTGATTTGTGTGATAAGCAGAAGGCGCAGCAGAGTTCCTAGTCTCAGCAAAAATTGACATCACACAGACACCCTCCCCAGGGAACTACTTCATCCCACCAACCTAGTATATGTTGGCACAACTCACCCCGTGCTAACTGAACAAGAGAAGACTCTTCCAATGGAAAACACAATCTTCTCTAAGGAACCTACCCCCCACCCTTTTAAAAGCCTATAATAGTTGAAAGGTATGCCCTAACTAGTTGGAAGGAGTATAAACTCCAGGAAAAAATCTACCCTTCTAAGAGAACCCTCCCACCCCACCAATATGCTATAGATGTGGTCTCAACCTCAAACCTAACTTGGACCCACACGACACCTTCTTCTTCCCCTGACAATCAAACATACCAAGAAGAGTACCACTCTGGCAGCGGAGATACCATTCTTGATTTGTGCGACAAATAGACCGCGCAGTAGAGATCAAAGTCTCAGCTTCAGTCAAGACACCACCAATAGCATAGGTGAATGGCCCTACACTGCTGATTTATCAGCAAAAGAAACCCCTCCCAGATTAAGACACCCTCCCCAGGGAATAATTTAATCCCACCAACATGCTGTATGTCGGTTTACCACCAAGTGCTAACCTAAAATGAGAAGAATCTTCCACTGGAAATTAATCTTCTCTGGGACCCCACCCACACCTCCGGTTCACTATATGTGTGGCGTCAACTTCAGTTAGACTTGGCGCTAAACTGCGTCTCCTACCTCCCCGGCATCACACACATCAGTAGCAGCTTGGCTGCTGAGATGTTTTACTGATTTGTGTAATAAGCAAAAGGCGCAGCAGAGATCCTAGTCACAGCAAAAAGTGACATCACACAGACACCCTCCCCAGGGAACTACTTCATCCCACCAACCCAGTATATGTTGGCACAACCCACCACGTGCTAACTGAACAAGAGAAGAATCTTCCAATGGAAAACACAATCTTCTCTAAGGAACCTACACCCCACCCTTATAAAAGCCTATAATAGTTGAAAGGTATGCCCTAACTAGTTGAAAGGAGTACACACTCCAGGAAAATATCTACCCTTCTAAGAGAACCCTCTTACCCCCACCAATATGCTATAGATATGGTCTCAACCTCACATCTGACTTGGACCCACACAACGCCTTCTACTTCCCCTGACAATCAAACATACCAAGAAGAGTACCACTCTGGCAGCGGAGATACCATTCTTGATTTGTGCGACAAATAGACCGCGCAGTAGAGATCAAAGTCTCAGCTTCAGTCAAGACACCAACAATAGCATAGGTGAATGGCCCTACACTGCTGATTTATCAGCCAAAAAACCCTCCCAGATTAAGACACCCTCCCCAGGGAACAATTTCATCCCACCAACATGCTGTATGTCGGCTTCCCACCTAGTGCTAACCTAACATGAGAAGAATCTTCCACTGGAAATCAATCTTCTCTGGGACCCCACCCGCACCTCCGGTTCACTATATGTGTGGCGTCAACTTCAGTTAGACTTGGCGCTAAACTGCGTCTCCTACCTCCCCGGCACCACACAAATCAGCAGCAGCTTGGCTGCTGAGATGTTTTACTGATTTGTGTGATAAGCAGAAGGCGCAGCAGAGATCCTAGTCACAGCAAAAAGTGACATCACACAGACACCCTCCCCATGGAACTACTTCATCCCACCAACCTAGTATATGTTGGCACAACCCACCCCGTGCTAACTGAACAAGAGAAGAATCTTCCAATGGAAAACACAATCTTCTCTAAGGAACCTACCCCCCACCCTTTTAAAAGCCTATAATAGTTGAAAGGCATGCCCTAACTAGTTGAAAGGAGTACAAACTCCAGGAAAAAATCAACCCTTTTAAGAGAACCCTCCCACCCCACCAATATGCTATAGATGTGGTCTTAACCTCACTTCTGACATGGACCCACACGACACCTTCTTCTTCCCCTGACAATCAAACATACCAAGAAGAGTACCACTCTGGCAGCGGAGATACCATTCTTGATTTGTGCGACAAATAGACCGCGCAGTAGAGATCAAAGTCTCAGCTTCAGTCAAGACACCACCAATAGCATAGGTGAATGGCCCTACACTGCTGATTTATCAGCAAAAAAACCCTCCCAGATTAAGACACCCTCCCCAGGGAACAATTTCATCTCACCAACATGCTGTATGTCGGCTTCCCACCTAGTGCTAACCTAACATGAAAAGAATCTTCCACTGGAAATCAATCTTCTCTGGGACCCCACCCGCACCTCCGGTTCACTATATGTGTGGCGTCAACTTCAGTTAGACTTGGCGCTAAACTGCGTCTCCTACCTCCCCGGGACACCCCACACAAATCATCAGCAGCTTGGCTGCTGAGATGTTTTACTGATTTGTGTTATAAGCAGAAGGCGCAGCAGAGATCCTAGTCACAGCAAAAAGTGACATCACACAGACACCCTCCCCAGGGAACTACTTCATCCCACCAACCTAGTATATGTTGGCACAACCCACCCCGTGCTAACTGAAAAAGAGAAGAATCTTCCAATGGAAAACACAATCTTCTCTAAGGAACCTACCCCCCACCCTTTTAAAAGCCTATAATAGTTGAAAGGTATGCCCTAACTAGTTGGAAGGAGTATAAACTCAAGGAAAAAATCTACCCTTCTAAGAGAACCCTCCCACCCCACCAATATGCTATAGATGTGGTCTCAACCTCACATCTGACTTGGACCCACACGACGCCTTCTACTTCCCCTGACAATGAAACATACCAAGAAGAGTACCACTCTGGCAGCGGAGATACCGTTCTTGATTTGTGCGACAAATAGCCCGCGCAGTAGAGATCAAAGTCTCAGCTTCAGTCAAGACACCAACAATAGCATAGGTGAATGGCCCTACACTGCTGATTTATCAGCAAAAAAAACCCTCCCAGATTAAGACACCCTCCCCAGGGAACAATTTCATCCCACCAACATGCTGTATGTCGGCTTCCCACCTAGTGCTAACCTAACATGAGAAGAATCTTCCACTGGAAATCAATCTTCTCTGGGACCCCACCCGCACCTCCGGTTCACTATATGTGTGGCGTCAACTTCAGTTAGACTTGGCGCTAAACTGCGTCTCCTACCTCCCCGGCACCACACAAATCATCAGCAGCTTGGCTGCTGAGATGTTTTACTGATTTGTGTGATAAGCAGAAGGCGCAGCAGAGATCCTAGTCACAGCAAAAAGTGACATCACACAGACACCCTCCCCAGGGAACTACTTCATCCCACCAACCTAGTATATGTTGGCACAACCCACCCCGTGCTAACTGAACAAGAGAAGAATCTTCCAATGGAAAACACAATCTTCTCTAAGGAACCTACCCCCCACCCTTTTAAAAGCCTATAATAGTTGAAAGGCATGCCCTAACTAGTTGAAAGGAGTACAAACTCCAGGAAAAAATCAACCCTTTTAAGAGAACCCTCCCACCCCACCAATATGCTATAGATGTGGTCTTAACCTCACTTCTGACATGGACCCACACGACACATTCTACTTCCCCTGACAATCACACATACCAAGAAGAGTACCACTCTGGCAGCGGAGATACCGTTCTTGATTTGTGCGACAAATAGAGTGCGCAGTAGAGATTAAAGTCTCAGCTTCAGTCAAGACACCACCAATAGCATAGGTGAATGGCCCTACACTGCTGATTTATCAGCAAAAAAAACCTCCCAGATTAAGACACCCTCCCCAGGGAACAATTTCATCCCACCAACATGCTGTATGTCGGCTTCCCACCCAGTGCTAACCTAACATGAGAAGAATCTTACACTGGAAATGTATCTTCTCTGGGACCCCACCCACACCTCCGGTTCACTATATGTGTGGCGTCAACTTCAGTTAGACTTGGCGCTAAACTGCATCTCCTACCTCCCCGGCATCACACACATCAGTAGCAACTTGGCTGCTGAGATGTTTTACTGATTTGTGTGATAAGCAGAAGGCGCAGCAGAGTTCCTAGTCTCAGCAAAAATTGACATCACACAGACACCCTCCCCAGGGAACTACTTCATCCCACCAACCTAGTATATGTTGGCACAACTCACCCCGTGCTAACTGAACAAGAGAAGACTCTTCCAATGGAAAACACAATCTTCTCTAAGGAACCTACCCCCCACCCTTTTAAAAGCCTATAATAGTTGAAAGGTATGCCCTAACTAGTTGGAAGGAGTATAAACTCCAGGAAAAAATCTACCCTTCTAAGAGAACCCTCCCACCCCACCAATATGCTATAGATGTGGTCTCAACCTCAAACCTAACTTGGACCCACACGACACCTTCTTCTTCCCCTGACAATCAAACATACCAAGAAGAGTACCACTCTGGCAGCGGAGATACCATTCTTGATTTGTGCGACAAATAGACCGCGCAGTAGAGATCAAAGTCTCAGCTTCAGTCAAGACACCACCAATAGCATAGGTGAATGGCCCTACACTGCTGATTTATCAGCAAAAGAAACCCCTCCCAGATTAAGACACCCTCCCCAGGGAATAATTTAATCCCACCAACATGCTGTATGTCGGTTTACCACCAAGTGCTAACCTAAAATGAGAAGAATCTTCCACTGGAAATTAATCTTCTCTGGGACCCCACCCACACCTCCGGTTCACTATATGTGTGGCGTCAACTTCAGTTAGACTTGGCGCTAAACTGCGTCTCCTACCTCCCCGGCATCACACACATCAGTAGCAGCTTGGCTGCTGAGATGTTTTACTGATTTGTGTAATAAGCAAAAGGCGCAGCAGAGATCCTAGTCACAGCAAAAAGTGACATCACACAGACACCCTCCCCAGGGAACTACTTCATCCCACCAACCCAGTATATGTTGGCACAACCCACCACGTGCTAACTGAACAAGAGAAGAATCTTCCAATGGAAAACACAATCTTCTCTAAGGAACCTACACCCCACCCTTATAAAAGCCTATAATAGTTGAAAGGTATGCCCTAACTAGTTGAAAGGAGTACACACTCCAGGAAAATATCTACCCTTCTAAGAGAACCCTCTTACCCCCACCAATATGCTATAGATATGGTCTCAACCTCACATCTGACTTGGACCCACACAACGCCTTCTACTTCCCCTGACAATCAAACATACCAAGAAGAGTACCACTCTGGCAGCGGAGATACCATTCTTGATTTGTGCGACAAATAGACCGCGCAGTAGAGATCAAAGTCTCAGCTTCAGTCAAGACACCAACAATAGCATAGGTGAATGGCCCTACACTGCTGATTTATCAGCCAAAAAACCCTCCCAGATTAAGACACCCTCCCCAGGGAACAATTTCATCCCACCAACATGCTGTATGTCGGCTTCCCACCTAGTGCTAACCTAACATGAGAAGAATCTTCCACTGGAAATCAATCTTCTCTGGGACCCCACCCGCACCTCCGGTTCACTATATGTGTGGCGTCAACTTCAGTTAGACTTGGCGCTAAACTGCGTCTCCTACCTCCCCGGCACCACACAAATCAGCAGCAGCTTGGCTGCTGAGATGTTTTACTGATTTGTGTGATAAGCAGAAGGCGCAGCAGAGATCCTAGTCACAGCAAAAAGTGACATCACACAGACACCCTCCCCATGGAACTACTTCATCCCACCAACCTAGTATATGTTGGCACAACCCACCCCGTGCTAACTGAACAAGAGAAGAATCTTCCAATGGAAAACACAATCTTCTCTAAGGAACCTACCCCCCACCCTTTTAAAAGCCTATAATAGTTGAAAGGCATGCCCTAACTAGTTGAAAGGAGTACAAACTCCAGGAAAAAATCAACCCTTTTAAGAGAACCCTCCCACCCCACCAATATGCTATAGATGTGGTCTTAACCTCACTTCTGACATGGACCCACACGACACCTTCTTCTTCCCCTGACAATCAAACATACCAAGAAGAGTACCACTCTGGCAGCGGAGATACCATTCTTGATTTGTGCGACAAATAGACCGCGCAGTAGAGATCAAAGTCTCAGCTTCAGTCAAGACACCACCAATAGCATAGGTGAATGGCCCTACACTGCTGATTTATCAGCAAAAAAACCCTCCCAGATTAAGACACCCTCCCCAGGGAACAATTTCATCTCACCAACATGCTGTATGTCGGCTTCCCACCTAGTGCTAACCTAACATGAAAAGAATCTTCCACTGGAAATCAATCTTCTCTGGGACCCCACCCGCACCTCCGGTTCACTATATGTGTGGCGTCAACTTCAGTTAGACTTGGCGCTAAACTGCGTCTCCTACCTCCCCGGGACACCCCACACAAATCATCAGCAGCTTGGCTGCTGAGATGTTTTACTGATTTGTGTTATAAGCAGAAGGCGCAGCAGAGATCCTAGTCACAGCAAAAAGTGACATCACACAGACACCCTCCCCAGGGAACTACTTCATCCCACCAACCTAGTATATGTTGGCACAACCCACCCCGTGCTAACTGAAAAAGAGAAGAATCTTCCAATGGAAAACACAATCTTCTCTAAGGAACCTACCCCCCACCCTTTTAAAAGCCTATAATAGTTGAAAGGTATGCCCTAACTAGTTGGAAGGAGTATAAACTCAAGGAAAAAATCTACCCTTCTAAGAGAACCCTCCCACCCCACCAATATGCTATAGATGTGGTCTCAACCTCACATCTGACTTGGACCCACACGACGCCTTCTACTTCCCCTGACAATGAAACATACCAAGAAGAGTACCACTCTGGCAGCGGAGATACCGTTCTTGATTTGTGCGACAAATAGCCCGCGCAGTAGAGATCAAAGTCTCAGCTTCAGTCAAGACACCAACAATAGCATAGGTGAATGGCCCTACACTGCTGATTTATCAGCAAAAAAAACCCTCCCAGATTAAGACACCCTCCCCAGGGAACAATTTCATCCCACCAACATGCTGTATGTCGGCTTCCCACCTAGTGCTAACCTAACATGAGAAGAATCTTCCACTGGAAATCAATCTTCTCTGGGACCCCACCCGCACCTCCGGTTCACTATATGTGTGGCGTCAACTTCAGTTAGACTTGGCGCTAAACTGCGTCTCCTACCTCCCCGGGACACCCCACACAAATCATCAGCAGCTTGGCTGCTGAGATGTTTTACTGATTTGTGTTATAAGCAGAAGGCGCAGCAGAGATCCTAGTCACAGCAAAAAGTGACATCACACAGACACCCTCCCCAGGGAACTACTTCATCCCACCAACCTAGTATATGTTGGCACAACCCACCCCGTGCTAACTGAAAAAGAGAAGAATCTTCCAATGGAAAACACAATCTTCTCTAAGGAACCTACCCCCCACCCTTTTAAAAGCCTATAATAGTTGAAAGGCATGCCCTAACTAGTTGAAAGGAGTACAAACTCCAGGAAAAAATCAACCCTTTTAAGAGAACCCTCCCACCCCACCAATATGCTATAGATGTGGTCTTAACCTCACTTCTGACATGGACCCACACGACGCATTCTACTTCCCCTGACAATCACACATACCAAGAAGAGTACCACTCTGGCAGCGGAGATACCGTTCTTGCTTTGTGCGACAAATAGACCGCGCAGTAGAGATCAAAGTCTCAGCTTCAGTCAAGACACCAACAATAGCATAGGTGAATGGCCCTACACTGCTGATTTATCAGCAAAAAAAACCCTCCCATATTGAGACACCCTCCCCAGGGAACAATTTCATCCCACCAACATGTTGTATGTCGGCTTCCCACCCAGTGCTAACCTAACATGAGAAGAATCTTCCACTGGAAATCAATCTTCTCTGGGACCCCACCGGCACCTCCGGTTCACTATACGTGTGGCATCAACTTCAGTTAGACTTGGCGCTAAACTGCATCTCCTACCTCCCCGGCATCACACACATCAGTAGCAGCTTGGCTGCTGAGATGTTTTACTGATTTGTGTGATAAGCAGAAGGCGCAGCAGAGATCCTAGTCACAGCAAAAAGTGACATCACACAGACACCCTCCCCAGGGAACTACTTCATCCCATCAACCTAGTATATGTTGGCACAACCCACCCCGTGCTAAATGAACAAGAGAAGAATCTTCCAATGGAAAACACAATCTTCTCTAAGGAACCTACCCCCCACCTTTTTAAAAGCCTATAATAGTTGAAAGGTATGCCCTAACTAGTTGGAAGGAGTATAAACTCAAGGAAAAAATCTACCCTTCTAAGAGAACCCTCCCACCCCACCAATATGCTATAGATGTGGTCTCAACCTCAAACCTGACTTGGACCCACACGACGCCTTCTTCTTTCCCTGACAATCAAACATACCAAGAAGAGTACCACTCTGGCAGCGGAGATACCGTTCTTGATTTGTGCGACAAATAGACCGCGCAGTAGAGATCAAAGTCTCAGCTTCAGTCAAGACACCACCAATAGCATAGGTGAATGGCCCTACACTGCTGATTTATCAGCAAAAAAACCCTCCCAGATTAAGACACCCTCCCCAGGGAACAATTTCATCTCACCAACATGCTGTATGTCGGCTTCCCACCTAGTGCTAACCTAACATGAAAAGAATCTTCCACTGGAAATCAATCTTCTCTGGCACCCCACCCGCACCTCCGGTTCACTATATGTGTGGCGTCAACTTCAGTTAGACTTGGCGCTAAACTGCGTCTCCTACCTCCCCGGGACACCCCACACAAATCATCAGCAGCTTGGCTGCTGAGATGTTTTACTGATTTGTGTTATAAGCAGAAGGCGCAGCAGAGATCCTAGTCACAGCAAAAAGTGACATCACACAGACACCCTCCCCAGGGAACTACTTCATCCCACCAACCTAGTATATGTTGGCACAACCCACCCCGTGCTAACTGAAAAAGAGAAGAATCTTCCAATGGAAAACACAATCTTCTCTAAGGAACCTACCCCCCACCCTTTTAAAAGCCTATAATAGTTGAAAGGCATGCCCTAACTAGTTGAAAGGAGTACAAACTCCAGGAAAAAATCAACCCTTTTAAGAGAACCCTCCCACCCCACCAATATGCTATAGATGTGGTCTTAACCTCACTTCTGACATGGACCCACACGACGCATTCTACTTCCCCTGACAATCACACATACCAAGAAGAGTACCACTCTGGCAGCGGAGATACCGTTCTTGATTTGTGCGACAAATAGACCGCGCAGTAGAGATCAAAGTCTCAGCTTCAGTCAAGACACCAACAATAGCATAGGTGAATGGCCCTACACTGCTGATTTATCAGCAAAAAAAACCCTCCCATATTAAGACACCCTCCCCAGGGAACAATTTCATCCCACCAACATGTTGTATGTCGGCTTCCCACCCAGTGCTAACCTAACATGAGAAGAATCTTCCACTGGAAATCAATCTTCTCTGGGACCCCACCGGCACCTCCGGTTCACTATACGTGTGGCATCAACTTCAGTTAGACTTGGCGCTAAACTGCATCTCCTACCTCCCCGGCATCACACACATCAGTAGCAGCTTGGCTGCTGAGATGTTTTACTGATTTGTGTGATAAGCAGAAGGCGCAGCAGAGATCCTAGTCACAGCAAAAAGTGACATCACACAGACACCCTCCCCAGGGAACTACTTCATCCCACCAACCTAGTATATGTTGGCACAACCCACCCCGTGCTAAATGAACAAGAGAAGAATCTTCCAATGGAAAACACAATCTTCTCTAAGGAACCTACCCCCCACCTTTTTAAAGCCTATAATAGTTGAAAGGTATGCCCTAACTAGTTGGAAGGAGTATAAACTCAAGGAAAAAATCTACCCTTCTAAGAGAACCCTCCCACCCCACCAATATGCTATAGATGTGGTCTCAACCTCAAACCTGACTTGGACCCACACGACGCCTTCTTCTTTCCCTGACAATCAAACATACCAAGAAGAGTACCACTCTGGCAGCGGAGATACCGTTCTTGATTTGTGCGACAAATAGACCGCTCAGTAGAGATCAAAGTCTCAGCTTCAGTCAAGACACCACCAATAGCATAGGTGAATGGCCCTACACTGCTGATTTATCAGCAAAACAAAACCCTCCCAGATTAAGACACCCTCCCCAGGGAATAATTTAATCCCACCAATATGCTGTATGTCGGTTTCCCACCCAGTGCTAACCTAACATGAGAAGAATCTTCCACTGGAAATCAATCTTCTCTGGGACCCCACCCGCACCTCTGGTTCACTATATGTGTGGCGTCAACTTCTGTTAGACTTGGTGCAAAACTGCGTCTCCTACCTCCCCGGCATCACACACATCAGTAGCAGCTTGGCTGCTGAGATGTTTTACTGATTTGTGTGATAAGCAGAAGGCGCAGCAGAGATCCTAGTCACAGCAAAAAGTGACATCACACAGACACCCTCCCCAGGGAACTACTTCATCCCACCAACCTAGTATATGTTGGCACAACCCACCCCGTGCTAACTGAACAAGAGAAGAATCTTCCAATGGAAAACACAATCTTCTCTAAGGAACCTACCCCCCACCCTTTTAAAAGCCTATAATAGTTGAAAGGTATGCCCTAACTAGTTGGAAGGAGTATAAACTCAAGGAAAAAATCTACCCTTCTAAGAGAACCCTCCCACCCCACCAATATGCTATAGATGTGGTCTCAACCTCACATCTGACTTGGACCCACACGACGCCTTCTACTTCCCCTGACAATGAAACATACCAAGAAGAGTACCACTCTGGCAGCGGAGATACCGTTCTTGATTTGTGCGACAAATAGCCCGCGCAGTAGAGATCAAAGTCTCAGCTTCAGTCAAGACACCAACAATAGCATAGGTGAATGGCCCTACACTGCTGATTTATCAGCAAAAAAACCCTCCCAGATTAAGACACCCTCCCCAGGGAACAATTTCATCCCACCAACATGCTGTATGTCGGCTTCCCACCTAGTGCTAACCTAACATGAGAAGAATCTTCCACTGGAAATCAATCTTCTCTGGGACCCCACCCGCACCTCCGGTTCACTATATGTGTGGCGTCAACTTCAGTTAGACTTGGCGCTAACTGCGTCTCCTACCTCCCCGGCACCACACAAATCAGCAGCAGCTTGGCTGCTGAGATGTTTTACTGATTTGTGTGATAAGCAGAAGGCGCAGCAGAGATCCTAGTCACAGCAAAAAGTGACATCACACAGACACCCTCCCAATGGAACTACTTCATCCCACCAACCTAGTATATGTTGGCACAACCCACCCCGTGCTAACTGAACAAGAGAAGAATCTTCCAATGGAAAACACAATCTTCTCTAAGGAACCTACCCCCCACCGTTTTAAAAGCCTATAATAGTTGAAAGGCATGCCCTAACTAGTTGAAAGGAGTACAAACTCCAGGAAAAAATCAACCCTTTTAAGAGAACCCTCCCACCCCACCAATATGCTATAGATGTGGTCTTAACCTCACTTCTGACATGGACCCACACGACGCATTCTACTTCCCCTGACAATCACACATACCAAGAAGAGTACCACTCTGGCAGCGGAGATACCGTTCTTGATTTGTGCGACAAATAGAGTGCGCAGTAGAGATTAAAGTCTCAGCTTCAGTCAAGACACCAACAATAGCATAGGTGAATGGCCCTACACTGCTGATTTATCAGCAAAAAAACAGTCCCAGATTAAGACACCCTCCCCAGGGAACAATTTCATCCCACCAACATGCTGTATGTCGGCTTCCCACCCAGTGCAAACCTAACATGAGAAGAATCTTACACTGGAAATGTATCTTCTCTGGGACCCCACCCGCACCTCCGGTTCACTATATGTGTGGCGTCAACTTCAGTTAGACGTGGCGCTAAACTGCATCTCCTACCTCCCCGGCATCACACACATCAGTAGCAGCTTGGCTGCTGAGATGTTTTACTGATTTGTGTGATAAGCAGAAGGCGCAGCAGAGTTCCTAGTCACAGCAAAAATTGACATCACACAGACACCCTCCCCAGGGAACTACTTCATCCCACCAACCTAGTATATGTTGGCACAACTCACCCCGTGCTAACTGAACAAGAGAAGAATCTTCCAATGGAAAACACAATCTTCTCTAAGGAACCTACCCCCCACCCTTTTAAAAGCCTATAATAGTTGAAAGGTATGCCCTAACTAGTTGGAAGGAGTATAAACTCCAGGAAAAAAATCTACCCTTCTAAGAGAACCCTCCCACCCCACCAATATGCTATAGATGTGGTCTCAACCTCAAACCTAACTTGGACCCACACGACACCTTCTTCTTCCCCTGACAATCAAACATACCAAGAAGAGTACCACTCTGGCAGCGGAGATACCATTCTTGATTTGTGCGACAAATAGACCGCGCAGTAGAGATCAAAGTCTCAGCTTCAGTCAAGACACCACCAATAGCATAGGTGAATGGCCCTACACTGCTGATTTATCAGCAAAAAAACCCTCCCAGATTAAGACACCCTCCCCAGGGAACAATTTCATCTCACCAACATGCTGTATGTCGGCTTCCCACCTAGTGCTAACCTAACATGAAAAGAATCTTCCACTGGAAATCAATCTTCTCTGGGACCCCACCCGCACCTCCGGTTCACTATATGTGTGGCGTCAACTTCAGTTAGACTTGGCGCTAAACTGCGTCTCCTACCTCCCCGGGACACCCCACACAAATCATCAGCAGCTTGGCTGCTGATATGTTTTACTGATTTGTGTTATAAGCAGAAGGCGCAGCAGAGATCCTAGTCACAGCAAAAAGTGACATCACACAGACACCCTCCCCAGGGAACTACTTCATCCCACCAACCTAGTATATGTTGGCACAACCCACCCCGTGCTAACTGAAAAAGAGAAGAATCTTCCAATGGAAAACACAATCTTCTCTAAGGAACCTACCCCCCACCCTTTTAAAAGCCTATAATAGTTGAAAGGCATGCCCTAACTAGTTGAAAGGAGTACAAACTCCAGGAAAAAATCAACCCTTTTAAGAGAACCCTCCCACCCCACCAATATGCTATAGATGTGGTCTTAACCTCACTTCTGACATGGACCCACACGACGCATTCTACTTCCCCTGACAATCACACATACCAAGAAGAGTACCACTCTGGCAGCGGAGATACCGTTCTTGATTTGTGCGACAAATAGAGTGCGCAGTAGAGATTAAAGTCTCAGCTTCAGTCAAGACACCAACAATAGCATAGGTGAATGGCCCTACACTGCTGATTTATCAGCAAAAAAACCCTCCCAGATTAAGACACCCTCCCCAGGGAACAATTTCATCCCACCAACATGCTGTATGTCGGCTTCCCACCCAGTGCTAACCTAACATGAGAAGAATCTTACACTGGAAATTTATCTTCTCTGGGACCCCACCCACACCTCCGGTTCACTATATGTGTGGCGTCAACTTCAGTTAGACTTGGCGCTAAACTGCATCTCCTACCTCCCCGGCATCACACACATCAGTAGCAGCTTGGCTGCTGAGATGTTTTACTGATTTGTGTGATAAGCAGAAGGCGCAGCAGAGTTCCTAGTCACAGCAAAAATTGACATCACACAGACACCCTCCCCAGGGAACTACTTCATCCCACCAACCTAGTATATGTTGGCACAACTCACCCCGTGCTAACTGAACAAGAGAAGAATCTTCCAATGGAAAACACAATCTTCTCTAAGGAACCTACCCCCCACCCTTTTAAAAGCCTATAATAGTTGAAAGGTATGCCCTAACTAGTTGGAAGGAGTATAAACTCCAGGAAAAAATCTACCCTTCTAAGAGAACCCTCCCACCCCACCAATATGCTATAGATGTGGTCTCAACCTCAAACCTAACTTGGACCCACACGACACCTTCTTCTTCCCCTGACAATCAAACATACCAAGAAGAGTACCACTCTGGCAGCGGAGATACCATTCTTGATTTGTGCGACAAATAGACCGCGCAGTAGAGATCAAAGTCTCAGCTTCAGTCAAGACACCACCAATAGCATAGGTGAATGGCCCTACACTGCTGATTTATCAGCAAAAAAAAACCCTACCAGATAAGACACCCTCCCCAGGGAATAATTTAATCCCACCAACATGCTGTATGTCGGTTTACCACCAAGTGCTAACCTAAAATGAGAAGAATCTTCCACTGGAAATTAATCTTCTCTGGGACCCCACCCACACCTCCGGTTCACTATATGTGTGGCGTCAACTTCAGTTAGACTTGGCGCTAAACTGCGTCTCCTACCTCCCCGGCATCACACACATCAGTAGCAGCTTGGCTGCTGAGATGTTTTATTGATTTGTGTAATAAGCAGAAGGCGCAGCAGAGATCCTAGTCACAGCAAAAAGTGACATCACACAGCCACCCTCCCCAGGGAACTACTTCATCCCACCAACCCAGTACATGTTTGCACAACCCACCACGTGCTAACTGAACAAGAGAAGAATCTTCCAATGGAAAACACAATCTTCTCTAAGGAACCTACCCCCCACCCTTATAAAAGCCTATAATAGTTGAAAGGTATGCCCTAACTAGTTGAAAGGAGTACACACTCCAGGAAAATATCTACCCTTCTAAGAGAACCCTCTTACCCCCACCAATATGCTATAGATATGGTCTCAACCTCACATCTGACTTGGACCCACACAACGCCTTCTACTTCCCCTGACAATCAAACATACCAAGAAGAGTACCACTCTGGCAGCGGAGATACCATTCTTGATTTGTGCGACAAATAGACCGCGCAGTAGAGATCAAAGTCTCAGCTTCAGTCAAGACACCAACAATAGCATAGGTGAATGGCCCTACACTGCTGATTTATCAGCAAAAAAACCCTCCCAGATTAAGACACCCTCCCCAGGGAACAATTTCATCCCACCAACATGCTGTATGTCGGCTTCCGACCTAGTGCTAACCTAACATGAGAAGAATCTTCCACTGGAAATCAATCTTCTCTGGGACCCCACCCGCACCTCCGGTTCACTATATGTGTGGCGTCAACTTCAGTTAGACTTGGCGCTAAACTGCGTCTCCTACCTCCCCGGCACCACACAAATCAGCAGCAGCTTGGCTGCTGAGATGTTTTACTGATTTATAAGCAGAAGGCGCAGCAGAGATCCTAGTCACAGCAAAAAGTGACATCACACAGACACCCTCCCCATGGAACTACTTCATCCCACCAACCTAGTATATGTTGGCACAACCCACCCCGTGCTAACTGAACAAGAGAAGAATCTTCCAATGGAAAACACAATCTTCTCTAAGGAACCTACCCCCCACCCTTTTAAAAGCCTATAATAGTTGAAAGGCATGCCCTAACTAGTTGAAAGGAGTACAAACTCCAGGAAAAAATCAACCCTTTTAAGAGAACCCTCCCACCCCACCAATATGCTATAGATGTGGTCTTAACCTCACTTCTGACATGGACCCAGACGACGCATTCTACTTCCCCTGACAATCACACATACCAAGAAGAGTACCACTCTGGCAGCGGAGATACCGTTCTTGATTTGTGCGACAAATAGAGTGCGCAGTAGAGATTAAAGTTTCAGCTTCAGTCAAGACACCAACAATAGCATAGGTAAATGGCCCTACACTGCTGATTTATCAGCAAAAAAACCCTCCCAGATTAAGACACCCTCCCCAGGGAACAATTTCATCCCACCAACATGCTGTATGTCGGCTTCCCACCCAGTGCAAACCTAACATGAGAAGAATCTTACACTGGAAATGTATCTTCTCTGGGACCCCACCCGCACCTCCGGTTCACTATATGTGTGGCGTCAACTTCAGTTAGACTTGGCGCTAAACTGCATCTCCTACCTCCCCGGCATCACACACATCAGTAGCAGCTTGGCTGCTGAGATGTTTTACTGATTTGTGTGATAAGCAGAAGGCGCAGCAGAGTTCCTAGTCACAGCAAAAATTGACATCACACAGACACCCTCCCCAGGGAACTACTTCATCCCACCAACCTAGTATATGTTGGCACAACTCACCCCGTGCTAACTGAACAAGAGAAGAATCTTCCAATGGAAAACACAATCTTCTCTAAGGAACCTACCCCCCACCCTTTTAAAAGCCTATAATAGTTGAAAGGTATGCCCTAACTAGTTGGAAGGAGTATAAACTCCAGGAAAAAAATCTACCCTTCTAAGAGAACCCTCCCACCCCACCAATATGCTATAGATGTGGTCTCAACCTCAAACCTAACTTGGACCCACACGACACCTTCTTCTTCCCCTGACAATCAAACATACCAAGAAGAGTACCACTCTGGCAGCGGAGATACCATTCTTGATTTGTGCGACAAATAGACCGCGCAGTAGAGATCAAAGTCTCAGCTTCAGTCAAGACACCACCAATAGCATAGGTGAATGGCCCTACACTGCTGATTTATCAGCAAAAAAACCCTCCCAGATTAAGACACCCTCCCCAGGGAACAATTTCATCCCACCAACATGCTGTATGTCGGCTTCCCACCCAGTGCTAACCTAACATGAGAAGAATCTTACACTGGAAATTTATCTTCTTTGGGACCCCACCCGCACCTCCGGTTCACTATATGTGTGCCGTCAACTTCAGTTAGACTTGGCGCTAAACTGCATCTCCTACCTCCCCGGCATCACACACATCAGTAGCAGCTTGGCTGCTGAAATGTTTTACTGATTTGTGTGATAAGCAGAAGGCGCAGCAGAGTTCCTAGTCACAGCAAAAATTGACATCACACAGACACCCTCCCCAGGGAACTACTTCATCCCACCAACCTAGTATATGTTGGCACAACTCACCCCGTGCTAACTGAACAAGAGAAGAATCTTCCAATGGAAAACACAATCTTCTCTAAGAAACCTACCCCCCACCCTTTTAAAAGCCTATAATAGTTGAAAGGTATGCCCTAACTAGTTAGAAGGAGTATAAACTCCAGGAAAAAAATCTACCCTTCTAAGAGAACCCTCCCACCCCACCAATATGCTATAGATGTGGTCTCAACCTCAAACCTAACTTGGACCCACACGACACCTTCTTCTTCCCCTGACAATCAAACATACCAAGAAGAGTACCACTCTGGCAGCGGAGATACCATTCTTGATTTGTGCGACAAATAGACCGCGCAGTAGAGATCAAAGTCTCAGCTTCAGTCAAGACACCACCAATAGCATAGGTGAATGGCCCTACACTGCTGATTTATCAGCAAAAAAAACCCCTCCCAGATTAAGACACCCTCCCCAGGGAATAATTTAATCCCACCAACATGCTGTATGTCGGTTTCCCACCAAGTGCTAACCTAAAATGAGAAGAATCTTCCACTGGAAATCAATCTTCTCTGGGACCCCACCCGCACCTCTGGTTCACTATATGTGTGGCGTCAACTTCTGTTAGACTTGGTGCAAAACTGCGTCTCCTACCTCCCCGGCATCACACACATCAGTAGCAGCTTGGCTGCTGAGATGTTTTACTGATTTGTGTGATAAGCAGAAGGCGCAGCAGAGATCCTAGTCACAGCAAAAAGTGACATCACACAGACACCCTCCCCAGGGAACTACTTCATCCCACCAACCTAGTATATGTTGGCACAACCCACCCCGTGCTAACTGAACAAGAGAAGAATCTTCCAATGGAAAACACAATCTTCTCTAAGGAACCTACCCCCCACCCTTTTAAAAGCCTATAATAGTTGAAAGGTATGCCCTAACTAGTTGGAAGGAGTATAAACTCAAGGAAAAAATCTACCCTTCTAAGAGAACCCTCCCACCCCACCAATATGCTATAGATGTGGTCTCAACCTCACATCTGACTTGGACCCACACGACGCCTTCTACTTCCCCTGACAATGAAACATACCAAGAAGAGTACCACTCTGGCAGCGGAGATACCGTTCTTGATTTGTGCGACAAATAGCCCGCGCAGTAGAGATCAAAGTCTCAGCTTCAGTCAAGACACCAACAATAGCATAGGTGAATGGCCCTACACTGCTGATTTATCAGCAAAAAAAACCTCCCAGATTAAGACACCCTCCCCAGGGAACAATTTCATCCCACCAACATGCTGTATGTCGGCTTCCCACCTAGTGCTAACCTAACATGAGAAGAATCTTCCACTGGAAATCAATCTTCTCTGGGACCCCACCCGCACCTCCGGTTCACTATATGTGTGGCGTCAACTTCAGTTAGACTTGGCGCTAAACTGCGTCTCCTACCTCCCCGGCACCACACAAATCATCAGCAGCTTGGCTGCTGAGATGTTTTACTGATTTGTGTGATAAGCAGAAGGCGCAGCAGAGATCCTAGTCACAGCAAAAAGTGACATCACACAGACACCCTCCCCAGGGAACTACTTCATCCCACCAACCCAGTATATGTTGGCACAACCCACCACGTGCTAACTGAACAAGAGAAGAATCTTCCAATGGAAAACACAATCTTCTCTAAGGAACCTACACCCCACCCTTATAAAAGCCTATAATAGTTGAAAGGTATGCCCTAACTAGTTGAAAGGAGTACACACTCCAGGAAAATATCTACCCTTCTAAGAGAACCCTCTTACCCCCACCAATATGCTATAGATATGGTCTCAACCTCACATCTGACTTGGACCCACACAACGCCTTCTACTTCCCCTGACAATCAAACATACCAAGAAGCGGTTTGAATGAGGACTTCAACCTGGCGTGCTTTTTATAGGCACTGCGTCTGTAAGCCACATATTGTATAGTGTATACTCCATATTGTACATTTTATGTACACACATCTGATTGACTGATCTATATGTTAATAAATTAAGGGATGGGGCCCCACATCGTGCACTGTTGGACATTAAGCATGCTCTGAATTTGAGTGGTACCTCTCAGTGCAGCAAAACGGGTACGCCATCCCATAAATGGACACAGATGGAGAGATAGCCTGTGCATTTATTGGAGTGGCACACGCACACTGTAAAAAGATGCTATGGACTCAAGCAGCACGCAGTGGATGCAAACAAGTCCCTAATAGATGCATCCACTAGCTTCTATACAGATATGTATATGTGACACTATATAGATCACAAATGGTGCAGCTAGTTGTCCCTATTGCCGCCAAATAGGTGCGCAGAGAGGAGATCTGTCCCCGCATATTTATGCGGGACTTATGCCACCCACTTATGCATATAGCGCATTGTAAGTAATAAACATACGGGTAGGTGAACAACTCGTCCCTAATGATGTGTGTACGCATTGTCCTCCATAAGGTGTCCCACCAATGGGACGCTTTGTTTACATGTGCAGCGTCCCCTGCTCCCATGGTGACGTTGGGGCCGGATGTGACGTCACTGTTAACCGGAAGTGCGGCGTAGTCATGAGTCTCGCTGCGTTGTATCCACAACGCTCGCTCAGGGGCATGCAAAGATTACCCATAGAGCGAGACTGCCTTCCATAACAGCACCACTGAACTGGTATGTACAATGTGGCCTGACACACCCTCCGGGGACGGTCAATTCATCATCCTCAGTATATATATGTGCACCGAACGGGGTGCTTCAGCTCTGACTGGGGCTTTTGCTGGGGGAAACTTTGTTGGTGGGGGGTGCACTTTTACCTCATTGTATATATGTACAGCAATCTTTGATAAAGCCGTTTAGGGTGAAACATGTCAGATTACCATTATGCAAGCACTATGTAAATAGCACTTATGCACCTGGTCACCTCAGCATTTATAGTGACAGTTGCCTACCGCACCAGGGTATTGCAGGTCTCGGTTACAAACATACTGAGATTGAGCACACCTGAGGCAACTGCCCCTATCTTTGAGGGTTGGTTTATGTGGAATAGCTACACCACCCTGGCATTAGCCAGTGTGGGGGATCAGCAAGGACCTCCACCTATCGTTTAGTGCATACACGCACACCGACCTTCAAGAGAAGAGACACCTGACTAGTACTCTCTCTTTTAACTATTTAGTTTTTTATTTTTGAGTTACCTTACTCTAACTCTGATACCTATAGGGACTGTCCATTCTGGACCTAGTGTTGTGAGTGATATTTCCCTGGTATATGAATTCTCGGTAAAGTGTGTAGTATCATTGAAGTTTAGGTGTACCGAGCACCTCTTGTACTGGGTATGGCCTATCTATCAGAGGGCCTCCCAACCATTGAATCCCTCACTAGTACAGTTAGGGATGCATTCATAAACAATCTTACTGATGATGATGATGACAGCACCTACAGTGCAGATACAGATGTAGAGCCTGTTTTTAGAGATATATTTAAGACCTATAAAGAATTTACTCGCTCGACATGGGAAGTGGCTAGCTACAGTATATATTTGAAGGAACAAATTACAGTACGTGGTCTACGTATTCTTACGAGACCTCACTCACATACCCAGGACACTGATTTCATGAAAGGGTGGGATGAACTAAAAACAAGACAAACGTTGGAACAAATGAAATACTTACATGATTATGAACTAAAACACTCTGAAAAGATACGTAACAAACTGCAAGGTGAACAAAAGATATTACTTGAACTTTCAGGACATCCTGATTTTGAGAAGTTTGAGGACAAACTTCAGAGGAAGGTTAACGCATACACTGAGGATATTAAGAATAGAAAACAAAAGAAATTCTTACGGGACAGCCTTGATTTCAAAAACAATAAGGTATACACTTGGTCTGAGAAACCTAAGGGGGAGGGGGAACAGGGCAACCCACAACCTAGCGCTTCTGATTTAGAAACTCAATCAGAAAGTGAAACAGGATCTGCAGCAGGGGCTCCCACATATCATAGATATAAGAACAGGAATAAGAAGAAACCATATATCCCCCGACAACAACACCCCCCCAAGAAACACCCGAACCCAAGAAACCCACAGGGAGGTTTTTTAGAGAAACCACTGGGTACACCGGACCCACAATGTGTAAATACAGAGATCAACGCACCAACACAGCAACCAGTGGGGTTACGGGACAGAAAAAGATGGGGATACACAGGCCACAAAAGAGGCAAAGCAAATCATCAGTGGTAAATGACACACCTTGTAAGAGTGTAACATGTAATTCCATGCGAGTCGTAAATCTTTCCACATATCCATTATCGGCAATACAAATAACACTTCTCTCTAAGGGTCTCTCATACGTACCAACAGCTAGATACAATGCCTTTGAGTGGGTAAAAGATATAAATATGTTCGCACGCAAACTGGCTCTCATCAAAGTGTTTGAGTCTAAGGAAGCAAAAGATAGAAAAAGTAGAAAATGTGAAAGGGAGGCCCTAGAGGCCTTGGAGCAACTACTCAGAGAAAATAATGAAGGGACAGAAGAACTTGTGCCACCGAGCGGTGACAAGAAAAAAAGCATCTTCTGTCCATCTCTAACACAATACCCTCAGATTAGTACCTTTGTTGAGATGGTAACACGAGCATTGAGACAGTTGGAAATCGACACATATCATCACCCCATGCATGATAATCTTGACAAAAAGGAGAGACAGGCCCTAGAGGATTTAAAGAAAAATGATCAAATAGTAATTAAACCTGCTGACAAAGGGGGTAACATAGTAGTGATGGATTTGCCTATGTATGAACATATGTGCATGGAGTTGCTGGGCGACCAACAACAATATAGGAAACTACCCAAAAACCCACTATCTGATCATCAGCTTGAATTACAGGAACTATTAAAGAATAGATATGAAAATGGAGGGTTGGATGTGGAAGATTACGAACGCCTTAAAAAATCCACGGAACATCCAGTGATGGCCGTATTTTATGCCCTCCCCAAGATACATAAGGATAGGTCCCCACCACCAGGGAGGCCTATCGTGTCGGGTCGTGACAGTTTGACTGACCTGACTAGTCAGTATGTGGATAAGTTCCTCAGACCCTTTGTTGAAACCTTGCCATCATATCTGAAGGACACAAAGGATGTCCTTAAAAACCTCCAAGATCTCACAGTGGCACCACAGACACTACTTGCCAGCATTGACGTGGAGGCCCTATATAGTAATATCCAACACGATCTGGGATTAAAAGCAGTACAACACTTTCTGTCCACAAGGGGCATACATTTGGAACAGCACAATATTACTATCATGAGTCTACTGTCGTTCATTCTGACCCACAATATTTTTTGGTTTGGGGGCAAGACATACCACCAGCTCAGGGGCAGTGCCATGGGGACGGCTTGTGCCCCCTCATTTGCTAATCTGTTCCTGGGCTGGTGGGAAGACACCATTGTCTTCGCTGAGGACCTTGAGTTCTATACGGCACACATCACTTACTGGGGGCGTTTTATTGATGACATCTTAATACTGTGGGAGGGCCCCCGAGATTTATTTGTTGATTTTGTCACTATATTAAACATGAACAAGATAGGGATGAAGTTCACATACGAAGTGAGTGACACTCAGATCAATTTTCTTGATCTAACCATCAAGAAAGATGGACATGGGGGGATTGAGACATGTATCTTCCGCAAACCGACAGCCACAAATTCTCTGTTGAAATGGGATAGTTCCCACCCCAGGTCACTTCGCAAGAGCATCCCTATAGGTCAGTTCCTGCGGGCTCGCAGGAATTGCTCCAATGAATCAGCATTTGAGAAAGAAAGCAAACTGCTAACTGAGAGATTTCAACAAAGGGGCTTCCCAGATCAGGTGATCAAAAATGCCTACGATCGTGCCAAATCGACCCCCAGACAACAGACTTTGACCACCCCAGTGACCGAGCCACAGGATACAGCTGGCAATTTACAACAACGTGCGCCACCACGACTTGTGGGCACCTTTACTGAACACTCACACACTGTGTTCGATATAGTCAAACATTACTGGCCAATTCTCATAAAGGACAAGGACCTGTCCAGGTTTCTAACCCCTAATCCATCTATTACTTACAGAAGGGCACCTAATCTAAGGGACATATTGGTGCACAGTACGTTCTCCAAAATCCCAACACAATCAAACACATGGCTACCCACGAGACCGAATGGGTCCTTCCACTGTGGAAAATGCAAGGCATGCAAATACATGCCCACTGTCAAGAGATTTAAAGCCCCAAATAACGGCAGGGTCTTTGAGATAAAATCATTCATAACATGTGACACCAAGGCAGTGGTCTATGCAGCCAGATGCAGTTGTGATTTACTATATGTGGGCAAGACCACCCGAGCACTGAAAGAGAGGGTGCTGGAGCATATAGGAGATATTAAACATAAGAACGACACGGCGGTGGCTAGGCACATGAACTTAGTGCACTCTCAGTCCAGATTTGATATCTCCTTTTGGGGGATCCAACATTGGAGGAGAAACATAAGGGGAGGAAACCTGGACAGGAAACTAACTCAGATAGAGTCCCAGTGGATATATCGCCTGGACACGATTGCTCCAGGCGGTTTGAATGAGGACTTCAACCTGGCGTGCTTTTTATAGGCACTGCGTCTGTAAGCCACATATTGTATAGTGTATACTCCATATTGTACATTTTATGTACACACATCTGATTGACTGATCTATATGTTAATAAATTAAGGGATGGGGCCCCACATCGTGCACTGTTGGACATTAAGCATGCTCTGAATTTGAGTGGTACCTCTCAGTGCAGCAAAACGGGTACGCCATCCCATAAATGGACACAGATGGAGAGATAGCCTGTGCATTTATTGGAGTGGCACACGCACACTGTAAAAAGATGCTATGGACTCAAGCAGCACGCAGTGGATGCAAACAAGTCCCTAATAGATGCATCCACTAGCTTCTATACAGATATGTATATGTGACACTATATAGATCACAAATGGTGCAGCTAGTTGTCCCTATTGCCGCCAAATAGGTGCGCAGAGAGGAGATCTGTCCCCGCATATTTATGCGGGACTTATGCCACCCACTTATGCATATAGCGCATTGTAAGTAATAAACATACGGGTAGGTGAACAACTCGTCCCTAATGATGTGTGTACGCATTGTCCTCCATAAGGTGTCCCACCAATGGGACGCTTTGTTTACATGTGCAGCGTCCCCTGCTCCCATGGTGACGTTGGGGCCGGATGTGACGTCACTGTTAACCGGAAGTGCGGCGTAGTCATGAGTCTCGCTGCGTTGTATCCACAACGCTCGCTCAGGGGCATGCAAAGATTACCCATAGAGCGAGACTGCCTTCCATAACAGCACCACTGAACTGGTATGTACAATGTGGCCTGACACACCCTCCGGGGACGGTCAATTCATCATCCTCAGTATATATATGTGCACCGAACGGGGTGCTTCAGCTCTGACTGGGGCTTTTGCTGGGGGAAACTTTGTTGGTGGGGGGTGCACTTTTACCTCATTGTATATATGTACAGCAATCTTTGATAAAGCCGTTTAGGGTGAAACATGTCAGATTACCATTATGCAAGCACTATGTAAATAGCACTTATGCACCTGGTCACCTCAGCATTTATAGTGACAGTTGCCTACCGCACCAGGGTATTGCAGGTCTCGGTTACAAACATACTGAGATTGAGCACACCTGAGGCAACTGCCCCTATCTTTGAGGGTTGGTTTATGTGGAATAGCTACACCACCCTGGCATTAGCCAGTGTGGGGGATCAGCAAGGACCTCCACCTATCGTTTAGTGCATACACGCACACC
Organism: Hyperolius riggenbachi; assembly: GCF_040937935.1. Classification (NCBI taxonomy): domain Eukaryota; kingdom Metazoa; phylum Chordata; class Amphibia; order Anura; family Hyperoliidae; genus Hyperolius; species Hyperolius riggenbachi. Next base: position 466,330,102 of record NC_090647.1, read on the forward strand.
GACCTTCAAGAGAAGAGACACCTGACTAGTACTCTCTCTTTTAACTATTTAGTTTTTTATTTTTGAGTTACCTTACTCTAACTCTGATACCTATAGGGACTGTCCATTCTGGACCTAGTGTTGTGAGTGATATTTCCCTGGTATATGAATTCTCGGTAAAGTGTGTAGTATCTGCTGAGATGTTTTACTGATTTGTGTGATAAGCAGAAGGCGCAGCAGAGTTCCTAGTCACAGCAAAAATTGACATCACACAGACACCCTCCCCAGGGAACTACTTCATCCCACCAACCTAGTATATGTTGGCACAACTCACCCCGTGCTAACTGAACAAGAGAAGAATCTTCCAATGGAAAACACAATCTTCTCTAAGGAACCTACCCCCCACCCTTTTAAAAGCCTATAATAGTTGAAAGGTATGCCCTAACTAGTTGGAAGGAGTATAAACTCCAGGAAAAAAATCTACCCTTCTAAGAGAACCCTCCCACCCCACCAATATGCTATAGATGTGGTCTCAACCTCAAACCTAACTTGGACCCACACGACACCTTCTTCTTCCCCTGACAATCAAACATACCAAGAAGAGTACCACTCTGGCAGCGGAGATACCATTCTTGATTTGTGCGACAAATAGACCGCGCAGTAGAGATCAAAGTCTCAGCTTCAGTCAAGACACCACCAATAGCATAGGTGAATGGCCCTACACTGCTGATTTATCAGCAAAAAAACCCTCCCAGATTAAGACACCCTCCCCAGGGAACAATTTCATCCCACCAACATGCTGTATGTCGGCTTCCCACCCAGTGCTAACCTAACATGAGAAGAATCTTACACTGGAAATTTATCTTCTTTGGGACCCCACCCGCACCTCCGGTTCACTATATGTGTGCCGTCAACTTCAGTTAGACTTGGCGCTAAACTGCATCTCCTACCTCCCCGGCATCACACACATCAGTAGCAGCTTGGCTGCTGAAATGTTTTACTGATTTGTGTGATAAGCAGAAGGCGCAGCAGAGTTCCTAGTCACAGCAAAAATTGACATCACACAGACACCCTCCCCAGGGAACTACTTCATCCCACCAACCTAGTATATGTTGGCACAACTCACCCCGTGCTAACTGAACAAGAGAAGAATCTTCCAATGGAAAACACAATCTTCTCTAAGGAACCTACCCCCCACCCTTTTAAAAGCCTATAATAGTTGAAAGGTATGCCCTAACTAGTTAGAAGGAGTATAAACTCCAGGAAAAAAATCTACCCTTCTAAGAGAACCCTCCCACCCCACCAATATGCTATAGATGTGGTCTCAACCTCAAACCTAACTTGGACCCACACGACACCTTCTTCTTCCCCTGACAATCAAACATACCAAGAAGAGTACCACTCTGGCAGCGGAGATACCATTCTTGATTTGTGCGACAAATAGACCGTGCAGTAGAGATCAAAGTCTCAGCTTCAGTCAAGACACCACCAATAGCATAGGTGAATGGCCCTACACTGCTGATTTATCAGCAAAAAAAAACCCTCCCAGATTAAGACACCCTCCCCAGGGAATAATTTAATCCCACCAACATGCTGTATGTCGGTTTACCACCAAGTGCTAACCTAAAATGAGAAGAATCTTCCACTGGAAATTAATCTTCTCTGGGACCCCACCCACACCTCCGGTTCACTATATGTGTGGCGTCAACTTCAGTTAGACTTGGCGCTAAACTGCGTCTCCTACCTCCCCGGCATCACACACATCAGTAGCAGCTTGGCTGCTGAGATGTTTTATTGATTTGTGTAATAAGCAGAAGGCGCAGCAGAGATCCTAGTCACAGCAAAAAGTGACATCACACAGCCACCCTCCCCAGGGAACTACTTCATCCCACCAACCCAGTACATGTTTGCACAACCCACCACGTGCTAACTGAACAAGAGAAGAATCTTCCAATGGAAAACACAATCTTCTCTAAGGAACCTACCCCCCACCCTTATAAAAGCCTATAATAGTTGAAAGGTATGCCCTAACTAGTTGAAAGGAGTACACACTCCAGGAAAATATCTACCCTTCTAAGAGAACCCTCTTACCCCCACCAATATGCTATAGATATGGTCTCAACCTCACATCTGACTTGGACCCACACAACGCCTTCTACTTCCCCTGACAATCAAACATACCAAGAAGAGTACCACTCTGGCAGCGGAGATACCATTCTTGATTTGTGCGACAAATAGACCGCGCAGTAGAGATCAAAGTCTCAGCTTCAGTCAAGACACCAACAATAGCATAGGTGAATGGCCCTACACTGCTGATTTATCAGCAAAAAAACCCTCCCAGATTAAGACACCCTCCCCAGGGAACAATTTCATCCCACCAACATGCTGTATGTCGGCTTCCGACCTAGTGCTAACCTAACATGAGAAGAATCTTCCACTGGAAATCAATCTTCTCTGGGACCCCACCCGCACCTCCGGTTCACTATATGTGTGGCGTCAACTTCAGTTAGACTTGGCGCTAAACTGCGTCTCCTACCTCCCCGGCACCACACAAATCAGCAGCAGCTTGGCTGCTGAGATGTTTTACTGATTTATAAGCAGAAGGCGCAGCAGAGATCCTAGTCACAGCAAAAAGTGACATCACACAGACACCCTCCCCATGGAACTACTTCATCCCACCAACCTAGTATATGTTGGCACAACCCACCCCGTGCTAACTGAACAAGAGAAGAATCTTCCAATGGAAAACACAATCTTCTCTAAGGAACCTACCCCCCACCCTTTTAAAAGCCTATAATAGTTGAAAGGCATGCCCTAACTAGTTGAAAGGAGTACAAACTCCAGGAAAAAATCAACCCTTTTAAGAGAACCCTCCCACCCCACCAATATGCTATAGATGTGGTCTTAACCTCACTTCTGACATGGACCCAGACGACGCATTCTACTTCCCCTGACAATCACACATACCAAGAAGAGTACCACTCTGGCAGCGGAGATACCGTTCTTGATTTGTGCGACAAATAGAGTGCGCAGTAGAGATTAAAGTTTCAGCTTCAGTCAAGACACCAACAATAGCATAGGTAAATGGCCCTACACTGCTGATTTATCAGCAAAAAAACCCTCCCAGATTAAGACACCCTCCCCAGGGAACAATTTCATCCCACCAACATGCTGTATGTCGGCTTCCCACCCAGTGCAAACCTAACATGAGAAGAATCTTACACTGGAAATGTATCTTCTCTGGGACCCCACCCGCACCTCCGGTTCACTATATGTGTGGCGTCAACTTCAGTTAGACTTGGCGCTAAACTGCATCTCCTACCTCCCCGGCATCACACACATCAGTAGCAGCTTGGCTGCTGAGATGTTTTACTGATTTGTGTGATAAGCAGAAGGCGCAGCAGAGTTCCTAGTCACAGCAAAAATTGACATCACACAGACACCCTCCCCAGGGAACTACTTCATCCCACCAACCTAGTATATGTTGGCACAACTCACCCCGTGCTAACTGAACAAGAGAAGAATCTTCCAATGGAAAACACAATCTTCTCTAAGGAACCTACCCCCCACCCTTTTAAAAGCCTATAATAGTTGAAAGGTATGCCCTAACTAGTTGGAAGGAGTATAAACTCCAGGAAAAAAATCTACCCTTCTAAGAGAACCCTCCCACCCCACCAATATGCTATAGATGTGGTCTCAACCTCAAACCTAACTTGGACCCACACGACACCTTCTTCTTCCCCTGACAATCAAACATACCAAGAAGAGTACCACTCTGGCAGCGGAGATACCATTCTTGATTTGTGCGACAAATAGACCGCGCAGTAGAGATCAAAGTCTCAGCTTCAGTCAAGACACCACCAATAGCATAGGTGAATGGCCCTACACTGCTGATTTATCAGCAAAAAAACCCTCCCAGATTAAGACACCCTCCCCAGGGAACAATTTCATCCCACCAACATGCTGTATGTCGGCTTCCCACCCAGTGCTAACCTAACATGAGAAGAATCTTACACTGGAAATTTATCTTCTTTGGGACCCCACCCGCACCTCCGGTTCACTATATGTGTGCCGTCAACTTCAGTTAGACTTGGCGCTAAACTGCATCTCCTACCTCCCCGGCATCACACACATCAGTAGCAGCTTGGCTGCTGAAATGTTTTACTGATTTGTGTGATAAGCAGAAGGCGCAGCAGAGTTCCTAGTCACAGCAAAAATTGACATCACACAGACACCCTCCCCAGGGAACTACTTCATCCCACCAACCTAGTATATGTTGGCACAACTCACCCCGTGCTAACTGAACAAGAGAAGAATCTTCCAATGGAAAACACAATCTTCTCTAAGAAACCTACCCCCCACCCTTTTAAAAGCCTATAATAGTTGAAAGGTATGCCCTAACTAGTTAGAAGGAGTATAAACTCCAGGAAAAAAATCTACCCTTCTAAGAGAACCCTCCCACCCCACCAATATGCTATAGATGTGGTCTCAACCTCAAACCTAACTTGGACCCACACGACACCTTCTTCTTCCCCTGACAATCAAACATACCAAGAAGAGTACCACTCTGGCAGCGGAGATACCATTCTTGATTTGTGCGACAAATAGACCGCGCAGTAGAGATCAAAGTCTCAGCTTCAGTCAAGACACCACCAATAGCATAGGTGAATGGCCCTACACTGCTGATTTATCAGCAAAAAAAACCCCTCCCAGATTAAGACACCCTCCCCAGGGAATAATTTAATCCCACCAACATGCTGTATGTCGGTTTCCCACCAAGTGCTAACCTAAAATGAGAAGAATCTTCCACTGGAAATCAATCTTCTCTGGGACCCCACCCGCACCTCTGGTTCACTATATGTGTGGCGTCAACTTCTGTTAGACTTGGTGCAAAACTGCGTCTCCTACCTCCCCGGCATCACACACATCAGTAGCAGCTTGGCTGCTGAGATGTTTTACTGATTTGTGTGATAAGCAGAAGGCGCAGCAGAGATCCTAGTCACAGCAAAAAGTGACATCACACAGACACCCTCCCCAGGGAACTACTTCATCCCACCAACCTAGTATATGTTGGCACAACCCACCCCGTGCTAACTGAACAAGAGAAGAATCTTCCAATGGAAAACACAATCTTCTCTAAGGAACCTACCCCCCACCCTTTTAAAAGCCTATAATAGTTGAAAGGTATGCCCTAACTAGTTGGAAGGAGTATAAACTCAAGGAAAAAATCTACCCTTCTAAGAGAACCCTCCCACCCCACCAATATGCTATAGATGTGGTCTCAACCTCACATCTGACTTGGACCCACACGACGCCTTCTACTTCCCCTGACAATGAAACATACCAAGAAGAGTACCACTCTGGCAGCGGAGATACCGTTCTTGATTTGTGCGACAAATAGCCCGCGCAGTAGAGATCAAAGTCTCAGCTTCAGTCAAGACACCAACAATAGCATAGGTGAATGGCCCTACACTGCTGATTTATCAGCAAAAAAAACCTCCCAGATTAAGACACCCTCCCCAGGGAACAATTTCATCCCACCAACATGCTGTATGTCGGCTTCCCACCTAGTGCTAACCTAACATGAGAAGAATCTTCCACTGGAAATCAATCTTCTCTGGGACCCCACCCGCACCTCCGGTTCACTATATGTGTGGCGTCAACTTCAGTTAGACTTGGCGCTAAACTGCGTCTCCTACCTCCCCGGCACCACACAAATCATCAGCAGCTTGGCTGCTGAGATGTTTTACTGATTTGTGTGATAAGCAGAAGGCGCAGCAGAGATCCTAGTCACAGCAAAAAGTGACATCACACAGACACCCTCCCCAGGGAACTACTTCATCCCACCAACCTAGTATATGTTGGCACAACCCACCCCGTGCTAACTGAACAAGAGAAGAATCTTCCAATGGAAAACACAATCTTCTCTAAGGAACCTACCCCCCACCCTTTTAAAAGCCTATAATAGTTGAAAGGCATGCCCTAACTAGTTGAAAGGAGTACAAACTCCAGGAAAAAATCAACCCTTTTAAGAGAACCCTCCCACCCCACCAATATGCTATAGATGTGGTCTTAACCTCACTTCTGACATGGACCCACACGACGCCTTCTACTTCCCCTGACAATCACACATACCAAGAAGAGTACCACTCTGGCAGCGGAGATACCGTTCTTGATTTGTGCGACAAATAGAGTGCGCAGTAGAGATTAAAGTCTCAGCTTCAGTCAAGACACCAACAATAGCATAGGTGAATGGCCCTACACTGCTGATTTATCAGCAAAAAAACCCTCCCAGATTAAGACACCCTCCCCAGGGAACAATTTCATCCCACCAACATGCTGTATGTCGGCTTCCCACCCAGTGCTAACCTAACATGAGAAGAATCTTACACTGGAAATTTATCTTCTCTGGGACCCCACCCACACCTCCGGTTCACTATATGTGTGGCGTCAACTTCAGTTAGACTTGGCGCTAAACTGCATCTCCTACCTCCCCGCCATCACACACATCAGTAGCAGCTTGGCTGCTGAGATGTTTTACTGATTTGTGTGATAAGCAGAAGGCGCAGCAGAGTTCCTAGTCTCAGCAAAAATTGACATCACACAGACACCCTCCCCAGGGAACTACTTCATCCCACCAACCTAGAATATGTTGGCACAACTCACCCCGTGCTAACTGAACAAGAGAAGAATCTTCCAATGGAAAACACAATCTTCTCTAAGGAACCTACCCCCCACCCTTTTAAAAGCCTATAATAGTTGAAAGGTATGCCCTAACTAGTTGGAAGGAGTATAAACTCCAGGAAAAAATCTACCCTTCTAAGAGAACCCTCCCACCCCACCAATATGCTATAGATGTGGTCTCAACCTCAAACCTAACTTGGACCCACACGACACCTTCTTCTTCCCCTGACAATCAAACATACCAAGAAGAGTACCACTCTGGCAGCGGAGATACCATTCTTGATTTGTGCGACAAATAGACCGCGCAGTAGAGATCAAAGTCTCAGCTTCAGTCAAGACACCACCAATAGCATAGGTGAATGGCCCTACACTGCTGATTTATCAGCAAAAGAAACCCCTCGCAGATTAAGACACCCTCCCCAGGAAATAATTTAATCCCACCAACATGCTGTATGTCGGTTTACCACCAAGTGCTAACCTAAAATGAGAAGAATCTTCCACTGGAAAATAATCTTCTCTGGGACCCCACCCACACCTCCGGTTCACTATATGTGTGGCGTCAACTTCAGTTAGACTTGGCGCTAAACTGCGTCTCCTACCTCCCCGGCATCACACACATCAGTAGCAGCTTGGCTGCTGAGATGTTTTACTGATTTGTGTAATAAGCAGAAGGCGCAGCAGAGATCCTAGTCACAGCAAAAAGTGACATCACACAGACACCCTCCCCAGGGAACTACTTCATCCCACCAACCCAGTATATGTTGGCACAACCCACCACGTGCTAACTGAACAAGAGAAGAATCTTCCAATGGAAAACACAATCTTCTCTAAGGAACCTACACCCCACCCTTATAAAAGCCTATAATAGTTGAAAGGTATGCCCTAACTAGTTGAAAGGAGTACACACTCCAGGAAAATATCTACCCTTCTAAGAGAACCCTCTTACCCCCACCAATATGCTATAGATATGGTCTCAACCTCACATCTGACTTGGACCCACACAACGCCTTCTACTTCCCCTGACAATCAAACATACCAAGAAGAGTACCACTCTGGCAGCGGAGATACCATTCTTGATTTGTGCGACAAATAGACCGCGCAGTAGAGATCAAAGTCTCAGCTTCAGTCAAGACACCAACAATAGCATAGGTGAATGGCCCTACACTGCTGATTTATCAGCAAAAAAACCCTCCCAGATTAAGACACCCTCCCCAGGGAACAATTTCATCCCACCAACATGCTGTATGTCGGCTTCCCACCTAGTGCTAACCTAACATGAGAAGAATCTTCCACTGGAAATCAATCTTCTCTGGGACCCCACCCGCACCTCCGGTTCACTATATGTGTGGCGTCAACTTCAGTTAGACTTGGCGCTAACTGCGTCTCCTACCTCCCCGGCACCACACAAATCAGCAGCAGCTTGGCTGCTGAGATGTTTTACTGATTTGTGTGATAAGCAGAAGGCGCAGCAGAGATCCTAGTCACAGCAAAAAGTGACATCACACAGACACCCTCCCCATGGAACTACTTCATCCCACCAACCTAGTATATGTTGGCACAACCCACCCCGTGCTAACTGAACAAGAGAAGAATCTTCCAATGGAAAACACAATCTTCTCTAAGGAACCTACCCCCCACCGTTTTAAAAGCCTATAATAGTTGAAAGGCATGCCCTAACTAGTTGAAAGGAGTACAAACTCCAGGAAAAAATCAACCCTTTTAAGAGAACCCTCCCACCCCACCAATATGCTATAGATGTGGTCTTAACCTCACTTCTGACATGGACCCACACGACGCATTCTACTTCCCCTGACAATCACACATACCAAGAAGAGTACCACTCTGGCAGCGGAGATACCGTTCTTGATTTGTGCGACAAATAGAGTGCGCAGTAGAGATTAAAGTCTCAGCTTCAGTCAAGACACCAACAATAGCATAGGTGAATGGCCCTTCACTGCTGATTTATCAGCAAAAAAACAGTCCCAGATTAAGACACCCTCCCCAGGGAACAATTTCATCCCACCAACATGCTGTATGTCGGCTTCCCACCCAGTGCAAACCTAACATGAGAAGAATCTTACACTGGAAATGTATCTTCTCTGGGACCCCACCCGCACCTCCGGTTCACTATATGTGTGGCGTCAACTTCAGTTAGACGTGGCGCTAAACTGCATCTCCTACCTCCCCGGCATCACACACATCAGTAGCAGCTTGGCTGCTGAGATGTTTTACTGATTTGTGTGTTAAGCAGAAGGCGCAGCAGAGTTCCTAGTCACAGCAAAAATTGACATCACACAGACACCCTCCCCAGGGAACTACTTCATCCCACCAACCTAGTATATGTTGGCACAACTCACCCCGTGCTAACTGAACAAGAGAAGAATCTTCCAATGGAAAACACAATCTTCTCTAAGGAACCTACCCCCCACCCTTTTAAAAGCCTATAATAGTTGAAAGGTATGCCCTAACTAGTTGGAAGGAGTATAAACTCCAGGAAAAAAATCTACCCTTCTAAGAGAACCCTCCCACCCCACCAATATGCTATAGATGTGGTCTCAACCTCAAACCTAACTTGGACCCACACGACACCTTCTTCTTCCCCTGACAATCAAACATACCAAGAAGAGTACCACTCTGGCAGCGGAGATACCATTCTTGATTTGTGCGACAAATAGACCGCGCAGTAGAGATCAAAGTCTCAGCTTCAGTCAAGACACCAACAATAGCATAGGTGAATGGCCCTACACTGCTGATTTATCAGCCAAAAAACCCTCCCAGATTAAGACACCCTCCCCAGGGAACAATTTCATCTCACCAACATGCTGTATGTCGGCTTCCCACCTAGTGCTAACCTAACATGAAAAGAATCTTCCACTGGAAATCAATCTTCTCTGGGACCCCACCCGCACCTCCGGTTCACTATATGTGTGGCGTCAACTTCAGTTAGACTTGGCGCTAAACTGCGTCTCCTACCTCCCCGGGACACCCCACACAAATCATCAGCAGCTTGGCTGCTGATATGTTGAACTGATTTGTGTTATAAGCAGAAGGCGCAGCAGAGATCCTAGTCACAGCAAAAAGTGACATCACACAGACACCCTCCCCAGGGAACTACTTCATCCCACCAACCTAGTATATGTTGGCACAACCCACCCCGTGCTAACTGAAAAAGAGAAGAATCTTCCAATGGAAAACACAATCTTCTCTAAGGAACCTACCCCCCACCCTTTTAAAAGCCTATAATAGTTGAAAGGCATGCCCTAACTAGTTGAAAGGAGTACAAACTCCAGGAAAAAATCAACCCTTTTAAGAGAACCCTCCCACCCCACCAATATGCTATAGATGTGGTCTTAACCTCACTTCTGACATGGACCCAGACGACGCATTCTACTTCCCCTGACAATCACACATACCAAGAAGAGTACCACTCTGGCAGCGGAGATACCGTTCTTGATTTGTGCGACAAATAGAGTGCGCAGTAGAGATTAAAGTTTCAGCTTCAGTCAAGACACCAACAATAGCATAGGTAAATGGCCCTACACTGCTGATTTATCAGCAAAAAAACCCTCCCAGATTAAGACACCCTCCCCAGGGAACAATTTCATCCCACCAACATGCTGTATGTCGGCTTCCCACCCAGTGCAAACCTAACATGAGAAGAATCTTACACTGGAAATCTATCTTCTCTGGGACCCCACCCGCACCTCCGGTTCACTATATGTGTGGCGTCAACTTCAGTTAGACTTGGCGCTAAACTGCATCTCCTACCTCCCCGGCATCACACACATCAGTAGCAGCTTGGCTGCTGAGATGTTTTACTGATTTGTGTGATAAGCAGAAGGCGCAGCAGAGTTCCTAGTCACAGCAAAAGTTGACATCACACAGACACCCTCCCCAGGGAACTACTTCATCCCACCAACCTAGTATATGTTGGCACAACTCACCCCGTGCTAACTGAACAAGAGAAGAATCTTCCAATGGAAAACACAATCTTCTCTAAGGAACCTACCCCCCACCCTTTTAAAAGCCTATAATAGTTGAAAGGTATGCCCTAACTAGTTGGAAGGAGTATAAACTCCAGGAAAAAAATCTACCCTTCTAAGAGAACCCTCCCACCCCACCAATATGCTATAGATGTGGTCTCAACCTCAAACCTAACTTGGACCCACACGACACCTTCTTCTTCCCCTGACAATCAAACATACCAAGAAGAGTACCACTCTGGCAGCGGAGATACCATTCTTGATTTGTGCGACAAATAGACCGCGCAGTAGAGATCAAAGTCTCAGCTTCAGTCAAGACACCACCAATAGCATAGGTGAATGGCCCTACACTGCTGATTTATCAGCAAAAAAACCCTCCCAGATTAAGACACCCTCCCCAGGGAACAATTTCATCTCACCAACATGCTGTATGTCGGCTTCCCACCTAGTGCTAACCTAACATGAAAAGAATCTTCCACTGGAAATCAATCTTCTCTGGGACCCCACCCGCACCTCTGGTTCACTATATGTGTGGCGTCAACTTTTGTTACACTTGGTGCAAAACTGCGTCTCCTACCTCCCCGGCATCACACACATCAGTAGCAGCTTGGCTGCTGAGATGTTTTACTGATTTGTGTAATAAGCAGAAGGCGCAGCAGAGATCCTAGTCACAGCAAAAAGTGACATCACACAGCCACCCTCCCCAGGGAACTACTTCATCCCACCAACCCAGTATATGTTGGCACAACCCACCACGTGCTAACTGAACAAGAGAAGAATCTTCCAATGGAAAACACAATCTTCTCTAAGGAACCTACCCCCCACCCTTATAAAAGCCTATAATAGTTGAAAGGTATGCCCTAACTAGTTGAAAGGAGTACACACTCCAGGAAAATATCTACCCTTCTAAGAGAACCCTCTTACCCCCACCAATATGCTATAGATATGGTCTCAACCTCACATCTGACTTGGACCCACACAACGCCTTCTACTTCCCCTGACAATCAAACATACCAAGAAGAGTACCACTCTGGCAGCGGAGATACCATTCTTGATTTGTGCGACAAATAGACCGCGCAGTAGAGATCAAAGTCTCAGCTTCAGTCAAGACACCAACAATAGCATAGGTGAATGGCCCTACACTGCTGATTTATCAGCAAAAAAACCCTCCCAGATTAAGACACCCTCCCCAGGGAACAATTTCATCCCACCAACATGCTGTATGTCGGCTTCCCACCCAGTGCTAACCTAACATGAGAAGAATCTTCCACTGGAAATCAATCTTCTCTGGGACCCCACCCGCACCTCCGGTTCACTATATGTGTGGCGTCAACTTCAGTTAGACTTGGCGCTAAACTGCGTCTCCTACCTCCCCGGCACCACACAAATCAGCAGCAGCTTGGCTGCTGAGATGTTTTACTGATTTGTGTGATAAGCAGAAGGCGCAGCAGAGATCCTAGTCACAGCAAAAAGTGACATCACACAGACACCCTCCCCATGGAACTACTTCATCCCACCAACCTAGTATATGTTGGCACAACCCACCCCGTGCTAACTGAACAAGAGAAGAATCTTCCAATGGAAAACACAATCTTCTCTAAGGAACCTACCCCCCACCCTTTTAAAAGCCTATAATAGTTGAAAGGCATGCCCTAACTAGTTGAAAGGAGTACAAACTCCAGGAAAAAGTCAACCCTTTTAAGAGAACCCTCCCACCCCACCAATATGCTATAGATGTGGTCTTAACCTCACTTCTGACATGGACCCACACGACGCCTTCTTCTTTCCCTGACAATCAAACATACCAAGAAGAGTACCACTCTGGCAGCGGAGATACCGTTCTTGATTTGTGCGACAAATAGACCGCGCAGTAGAGATCAAAGTCTCAGCTTCAGTCAAGACACCACCAATAGCATAGGTGAATGGCCCTACACTGCTGATTTATCAGCAAAAAAAAAGCCCTCCCAGATTAAGACGCCCTCCCCAGGGAATAATTTAATCCCACCAATATGCTGTATGTCGGTTTCCCACCCAGTGCTAACCTAACATGAGAAGAATCTTCCACTGGAAATCAATCTTCTCTGGGACCCCACCCGCACCTCCGGTTCACTATATGTGTGGCGTCAACTTCAGTTAGACTTGGCGCTAAACTGCGTCTCCTACCTCCCCGGCACCACACAAATCAGCAGCAGCTTGGCTGCTGAGATGTTTTACTGATTTGTGTGATAAGCAGAAGGCGCAGCAGAGATCCTAGTCACAGCAAAAAGTGACATCACACAGACACCCTCCCCGGGGAACTACTTCATTCCACCAACCTAGTATATGTTGGCACAACCCACCCCGTGCTAACTGAACAAGAGAAGAATCTTCCAATGGAAAACACAATCTTCTCTAAGGAACCTACCCCCCACCCTTTTAAAAGCCTATAATAGTTGAAAGGTATGCCCTAACTAGTTGGAAGGAGTATAAACTCAAGGAAAAAATCTACCATTCTAAGAGAACCCTCCCACCCCACCAATATGCTATAGATGTGGTCTCAACCTCAAACCTGACTTGGACCCACACGACGCCTTCTTCTTTCCCTGACAATCAAACATACCAAGAAGAGTACCACTCTGGCAGCGGAGATACCGTTCTTGATTTGTGCGACAAATAGACCGCGCAGTAGAGATCAAAGTCTCAGCTTCAGTCAAGACACCACCAATAGCATAGGTGAATGGCCCTACACTGCTGATTTATCAGCAAAAAAAAAACCCTCCCAGATTAAGACACCCTCCCCAGGGAACAATTTCATCCCACCAACATGCTGTATGTCGGCTTCCCACCCAGTGCTAACCTAACATGAGAATAATCTTACACTGGAAATTTATCTTCTCTGGGACCCCACCCGCACCTCCGGTTCACTATATGTGTGGCGTCAACTTCAGTTAGACTTGGCGCTAAACTGCATCTCCTACCTCCCCGGCATCACACACATCAGTAGCAGCTTGGCTGCTGAGATGTTTTACTGATTTGTGTGATAAGCAGAAGGCGCAGCAGAGTTCCTAGTCACAGCAAAAATTGACATCACACAGACACCCTCCCCAGGGAACTACTTCATCCCACCAACCTAGTAAATGTTGGCACAACTCACCCCGTGCTAACTGAACAAGAGAAGAATCTTCCAATGGAAAACACAATCTTCTCTAAGGAACCTACCCCCCACCCTTTTAAAAGCCTATAATAGTTGAAAGGTATGCCCTAACTAGTTGGAAGGAGTATAAACTCCAGGAAAAAAATCTACCCTTCTAAGAGAACCCTCCCACCCCACCAATATGCTATAGATGTGGTCTCAACCTCAAACCTAACTTGGACCCACACGACACCTTCTTCTTCCCCTGACAATCAAACATACCAAGAAGAGTACCACTCTCGCAGCGGAGATACCGTTCTTGATTTGTGCGACAAATAGACCGCGCAGTAGAGATCAAAGTCTCAGCTTCTGTCAAGACACCAACAATAGCATAGGTGAATGGCCCTACACTGCTGATTTATCAGCAAAAAAACCCTCCCAGATTAAGACACCCTCCCCAGGGAACAATTTCATCCCACCAACATGCTGTATGTCGGCTTCCCACCTAGTGCTAACCTAACATGAGAAGAATCTTCCACTGGAAATCAATCTTCTCTGGGACCCCACCCGCACCTCCGGTTCACTATATGTGTGGCGTCAACTTCAGTTAGACTTGGCGCTAAACTGCGTCTCCTACCTCCCCGGCACCACACAAATCAGCAGCAGCTTGGCTGCTGAGATGTTTTACTGATTTGTGTGATAAGCAGAAGGCGCAGCAGAGATCCTAGTCACAGCAAAAAGTGACATCACACAGACACCCTCCCCAGGGAACTACTTCATCCCACCAACCTAGTATATGTTGGCACAACCCACCCCGTGCTAACTGAACAAGAGAAGAATCTTCCAATGGAAAACACAATCTTCTCTAAGGAACCTACCCCCCACCCTTTTAAAAGCCTATAATAGTTGAAAGGCATGCCCTAACTAGTTGAAAGGAGTACAAACTCCAGGAAAAAATCAACCCTTCTAAGAGAACCCTCCCACCCCACCAATATGCTATAGATGTGGTCTTAACCTCACTTCTGACATGGACCCACACGACGCATTCTACTTCCCCTGACACTCACACATACCAAGAAGAGTACCACTCTGGCAGCGGAGATACCGTTCTTGATTTGTGCGACAAATAGAGTGCGCAGTAGAGATTAAAGTCTCAGCTTCAGTCAAGACACCAACAATAGCATAGGTGAATGGCCCTACACTGCTGATTTATCAGCAAAAAAACCCTACCAGATTAAGACACCCTCCCCAGGGAACAATTTCATCCCACCAACATGCTGTATGTCGGCTTCCCACCCAGTGCTAACCTAACATGAGAAGAATCTTACACTGGAAATGTATCTTCTCTGGGACCCCACCCGCACCTCCGGTTCACTATATGTGTGGCGTCAACTTCAGTTAGACTTGGCGCTAAACTGCGTCTCCTACCTCCCCGGCATCACACACATCAGTAGCAGCTTGGCTGCTGAGATGTTTTACTGATTTGTTTAATAAGCAGAAGGCGCAGCAGAGATCCTAGTCACAGCAAAAAGTGACATCACACAGACACCCTCCCCAGGGAACTACTTCATCCCACCAACCCAGTATATGTTGGCACAACCCACCACGTGCTAACTGAACAAGAGAAGAATCTTCCAATGGAAAACACAATCTTCTCTAAGGAACCTACCCCCCACCCTTATAAAAGCCTATAATAGTTGAAAGGTATGCCCTAACTAGTTGAAAGGAGTACACACTCCAGGAAAATATCTACCCTTCTAAGAGAACCCTCTTACCCCCACTAATATGCTATAGATATGGTCTCAACCTCACATCTGACTTGGACCCACACGACGCCTTCTTCTTTCCCTGACATTCAAACATACCAAGAAGAGTACCACTCTGGCAGCGGAGATACCGTTCTTGATTTGTGCGACAAATAGACCGCGCAGTAGAGATCAAAGTCTCAGCTTCAGTCAAGACACCACCAATAGCATAGGTGAATGGCCCAACACTGCTGATTTATCAGCAAAAAAAAACCCCTCCCAGATTAAGACACCCTCCCCAGGGAATAATTTAATCCCACCAATATGCTGTATGTCGGTTTCCCACCCAGTGCTAACCTAACATGAGAAGAATCTTCCACTGGAAATCAATCTTCTCTGGGACCCCACCCGCACCTCCGGTTCACTATAAGTGTGGCGTCAACTTCAGTTAGACTTGACGCTAAACTGCGTCTCCTACCTCCCCGGCACCACACAAATCAGCAGCAGCTTGGCTGCTGAGATGTTTTACTGATTTGTGTGATAAGCAGAAGGCGCAGCAGAGATCCTAGTCACAGCAAAAAGTGACATCACACAGACACCCTCCCCAGGGAACTACTTCATCCCACCAACCTAGTATATGTTGGCACAACCCACCCCGTGCTAACTGAACAAGAGAAGAATCTTCCAATGAAAAACACAATCTTCTCTAAGGAACCTACCCCCCACCCTTTTAAAAGCCTATAATAGTTGGAAGGTATGCCCTAACTAGTTGGAAAGAGTATAAACTCCAGGAAAAAAATCAACCCTTTTAAGAGAACCCTCCCACCCCACCAATATGCTATAGATGTGGTCTTAACCTCACTTCTGACATGGACCCACACGACGCATTCTACTTCCCCTGACAATCACACATACCAAGAAGAGTACCACTCTGGCAGCGGAGATACCGTTCTTGATTTGTGCGACAAATAGAGTGCGCAGTAGAGATTAAAGTCTCAGCTTCAGTCAAGACACCAACAATAGCATAGGTGAATGGCCCTACACTGCTGATTTATCAGCAAAAAACCCTCCCAGATTAAGACACCCTCCCCAGGGAACAATTTCATCCCACCAACATGCTGTATGTCGGCTTCCCACCCAGTGCTAACCTAACATGAGAAGAATCTTACACTGGAAATTTATGTATCTTCTCTGGGACCCCACCCGCACCTCCGGTTCACTATATGTGTGGCGTCAACTTCAGTTAGACTTGGCGCTAAACTGCATCTCCTACCTCCCCGGCATCACTCACATCAGTAGCAGCTTGGCTGCTGAGATGTTTTACTGATTTGTGTGATAAGAAGAAGGCGCAGCAGAGTTCCTAGTCACAGCAAAAATTGACATCACACAGACACCCTCCCCAGGGAACTACTTCATCCCACCAACCTAGTATATGTTGGCACAACTCACCCCGTGCTAACTGAACAAGAGAAGAATCTTCCAATGGAAAACACAATCTTCTCTAAGGAACCTACCCCCCACCCTTTTAAACGCCTATAATAGTTGGAAGGTATGCCCTAACTAGTTGGAAAGAGTATAAACTCCAGGAAAAAAATCTACCCTTCTAAGAGAACCCTCCCACCCCACCAATATGCTATAGATGTGGTCTCAACCTCAAACCTAACTTGGACCCACACGACACCTTCTTCTTCCCCTGACAATCAAACATACCAAGAAGAGTACCACTCTGGCAGCGGAGATACCATTCTTGATTTGTGCGACAAATAGACCGCGCAGTAGAGATCAAAGTCTCAGCTTCAGTCAAGACACCACCAATAGCATAGGTGAATGGCCCTACACTGCTGATTTATCAGCAAAAAAAACCCCTCCCAGATTAAGACACCCCCCCCAGGGAATAATTTAATCCCACCAACATGCTGTATGTCGGTTTACCACCAAGTGCTAACCTAAAATGAGAAGAATCTTCCACTGGAAATTAATCTTCTCTGGGACCCCACCCACACCTCCGGTTCACTATATGTGTGGCGTCAACTTCAGTTAGACTTGGCGCTAAACTGCGTCTCCTACCTCCCCGGCATCACACACATCAGTAGCAGCTTGGCTGCTGAGATGTTTTACTGATTTGTGTAATAAGCAGAAGGCGCAGCAGAGATCCTAGTCACAGCAAAAAGTGACATCACACAGACACCCTCCCCAGGGAACTACTTCATCCCACCAACCCAGTATATGTTGGCACAACCCACCACGTGCTAACTGAACAAGAGAAGAATCTTCCAATGGAAAACACAATCTTCTCTAAGGAACCTACCCCCCACCCTTATAAAAGCCTATAATAGTTGAAAGGTATGCCCTAACTAGTTGAAAGGAGTACACACTCCAGGAAAATATCTACCCTTCTAAGAAAACCCTCTTACCCCCACCAATATGCTATAGATATGGTCTCAACCTCACATCTGACTTGGACCCACACAACGCCTTCTACTTCCCCTGACAATCAAACATACCAAGAACAGTACCACTCTGGCAGCGGAGATACCATTCTTGATTTGTGCGACAAATAGACCGCGCAGTAGAGATCAAAGTCTCAGCTTCAGTCAAGACACCAACAATAGCATAGGTGAATGGCCCTACACTGCTGATTTATCAGCAAAAAAAACCCTCCCATATTAAGACACCCTCCCCAGGGAACAATTTCATCCCACCAACATGTTGTATGTCGGCTTCCCACCCAGTGCTAACCTAACATGAGAAGAATCTTCCACTGGAAATCAATCTTCTCTGGGACCCCACCGGCACCTCCGGTTCACTATACGTGTGGCATCAACTTCAGTTAGACTTGGCGCTAAACTGCGTCTCCTACCTCCCCGGCATCACACACATCAGTAGCAGCTTGGCTGCTGAGATGTTTTACTGATTTGTGTGATAAGCAGAAGGCGCAGCAGAGATCCTAGTCACAGCAAAAAGTGACATCACACAGACACCCTCCCCAGGGAACTACTTCATCCCACCAACCTAGTATATGTTGGCACAACCCACCCCGTGCTAAATGAACAAGAGAAGAATCTTCCAATGGAAAACACAATCTTCTCTAAGTAACCTACCCCCCACCTTTTTAAAAGCCTATAATAGTTGAAAGGTATGCCCTAACTAGTTGGAAGTTGTATAAACTCCAGGAAAAAATCTACCCTTCTAAGAGAACCCTCCCACCCCACCAATATGCTATAGATGTGGTCTCAACCTCAAACCTGACTTGGACCCACACGACGCCTTCTTCTTTCCCTGACAATCAAACATACCAAGAAGAGTACCACTCTGGCAGCGGAGATACCGTTCTTGATTTGTGCGACAAATAGACCGCGCAGTAGAGATCAAAGTCTCAGCTTCAGTCAAGACACCAGCAATAGCATAGGTGAATGGCCCTACACTGCTGATTTATCAGCAAAAAAACCCTCCCAGATTAAGACACCCTCCCCAGGGAACAATTTCATCCCACCAACATGCTGTATGTCGGCTTCCCACCTAGTGCTAACCTAACATAAGAAGAATCTTCCACTGGAAATCAATCTTCTCTGGGACCCCACCCGCACCTCCGGTTCACTATATGTGTGGCGTCAACTTCAGTTAGACTTGGCGCTAAACTGCGTCTCCTACCTCCCCGGCACCACACAAATCAGCAGCGGCTTGGCTGCTGAGATGTTTTACTGATTTGTGTGATAAGCAGAAGGCGCAGCAGAGATCCTAGTCACAGCAAAAAGTGAAATCACACAGACACCCTCCCCAGGGAACGACTTCATTCCACCAACCTAGTATATGTTGGCACAACCCACCCCGTGCTAACTGAACAAGAGAAGAATCTTCCAATGGAAAACACAATCTTCTCTAAGGAACCTACCCCCCACCCTTTTAAAAGCCTATAATAGTTGAAAGGCATGCCCTAACTAGTTGAAAGGAGTACAAACTCCAGGAAAAAATCAACCCTTCTACGAGAACCCTCCCACCCCACCAATATGCTATAGATGTGGTCTTAACCTCACTTCTGACATGGACCCACACGACGCATTCTACTTCCCCTGACAATCACACATACCAAGAAGAGTACCACTCTGGCAGCGGAGATACCGTTCTTGATTTGTGCGACAAATAGAGTGCGCAGTAGAGATTAAAGTCTCAGTTTCAGTCAAGACACCAACAATAGCATAGGTGAATGGCCCTACACTGCTGATTTATCAGCAAAAAAACCCTCCCAGATTAAGACACCCTCCCCAGGGAACAATTTCATCCCACCAACATGCTGTATGTCGGCTTCCCACCCAGTGCTAACCTAACATCAGAAGAATCTTACACTGGAAATTTATCTTCTCTGGGACCCCACCCGCACCTCCGGTTCACTATATGTGTGGCGTCAACTTCAGTTAGACTTGGCGCTAAACTGCATCTCCTACCTCCCCGGCATCACACACATCAGTAGCAGCTTGGCTGCTGAAATGTTTTACTGATTTGTGTGATAAGCAGAAGGCGCAGCAGAGTTCCTAGTCACAGCAAAAATTGACATCACACAGACACCCTCCGCAGGGAACTACTTCATCCCACCAACCTAGTATATGTTGGCACAACTCACCCCGTGCTAACTGAACAAGAGAAGAATCTTCCAATGGAAAACACAATCTTCTCTAAGGAACCTACCCCCCACCCTTTTAAACGCCTATAATAGTTGGAAGGTATGCCCTAACTAGTTGGAAGGAGTATAAACTCCAGGAAAAAAATCTACCCTTCTAAGAGAACCCTCCCACCCCACCAATATGCTATAGATGTGGTCTCAACCTCAAACCTAACTTGGACCCACACGACACCTTCTTCTTCCCCTGACAATCAAACATACCAAGAACAGTACCACTCTGGCAGCGGAGATACCATTCTTGATTTGTGCGACAAATAGACCGCGCAGTAGAGATCAAAGTCTCAGCTTCAGTCAAGACACCACCAATAGCATAGGTGAATGGCCCTACACTGCTGATTTATCAGCAAAAAAAAAACCCTCCCAGATTAAGACACCCTCCCCAGGGAATAATTTAATCCCACCAACATGCTGTATGTCGGTTTCCCACCAAGTGCTAACCTAAAATGAGAAGAATCTTCCACTGGAAATTAATCTTCTCTGGGACCCCACCCACACCTCCGGTTCACTATATGTGTGGCGTCAACTTCAGTTAGACTTGGCGCTAAACTGCGTCTCCTACCTCCCCGGCATCACACACATCAGTAGCAGCTTGGCTGCTGAGATGTTTTACTGATTTGTGTAATAAGCAGAAGGCGCAGCAGAGATCCTAGTCACAGCAAAAAGTGACATCACACAGACACCCTCCCCAGGGAACTACTTCATCCCACCAACCCAGTATATGTTGGCACAACCCACCACGTGCTAACTGAACAAGAGAGGAATCTTCCAATGGAAAACACAATCTTCTCTAAGGAACCTACCCCCCACCCTTATAAAAGCCTATAATAGTTGAAAGGTATGCCCTAACTAGTTGAAAGGAGTACACACTCCTGGAAAATATCTACCCTTCTAAGAAAACCCTCTTAACCCCACCAATATGCTATAGATATGGTCTCAACCTCACATCTGACTTGGACCCACACAACGCCTTCTACTTCCCCTGACAATCAAACATACCAAGAAGAGTACCACTCTGGCAGCGGAGATACCATTCTTGATTTGTGCGACAAATAGACCGCGCAGCAGAGATCAAAGTCTCAGCTTCAGTCAAGACACCAACAATAGCATAGGTGAATGGCCCTACACTGCTGATTTATCAGCAAAAAAAACCCTCCCATATTAAGACACCCTCCCCAGGGAACAATTTCATCCCACCAACATGTTGTATGTCGGCTTCCCACCCAGTGCTAACCTAACATGAGAAGAATCTTCCACTGGAAATCAATCTTCTCTGGGACCCCACCGGCACCTCCGGTTCACTATACGTGTGGCATCAACTTCAGTTAGACTTGGCGCTAAACTGCGTCTCCTACCTCCCCGGCATCACACACATCAGTAGCAGCTTGGCTGCTGAGATGTTTTACTGATTTGTGTGATAAGCAGAAGGCGCAGCAGAGATCCTAGTCACAGCAAAAA
Organism: Hyperolius riggenbachi; assembly: GCF_040937935.1. NCBI lineage: Eukaryota > Metazoa > Chordata > Amphibia > Anura > Hyperoliidae > Hyperolius > Hyperolius riggenbachi. Next base: position 466,351,738 of record NC_090647.1, read on the forward strand.
GTGACATCACACAGACACCCTCCCCAGGGAACTACTTCATCCCACCAACCTAGTATATGTTGGCACAACCCACCCCGTGCTAAATGAACAAGAGAAGAATCTTTCAATGGAAAACACAATCTTCTCTAAGGAACCTACCCCCCACCTTTTTAAAAGCCTATAATAGTTGAAAGGTATGCCCTAACTAGTTGGAAGGAGTATAAACTCCAGGAAAAAATCTACCCTTCTAAGAGAACCCTCCCACCCCACCAATATGCTATAGATGTGGTCTCAACCTCAAACCTGACTTGGACCCACACGACGCCTTCTTCTTTCCCTGACAATCAAACATACCAAGAAGAGTACCACTCTGGCAGCGGAGATACCGTTCTTGATTTGTGCGACAAATAGACCGCGCAGTAGAGATCAAAGTCTCAGCTTCAGTCAAGACACCACCAATAGCATAGGTGAATGGCCCTACACTGCTGATTTATCAGCAAAAAAAAAAACCCTCCCAGATTAAGACACCCTCCCCAGGGAATAATTTAATCCCACCAATATGCTGTATGTCGGTTTCCCACCCAGTGCTAACCTAACATGAGAAGAATCTTCCACTGGAAATCAATCTTCTCTGGGACCCCACCGGCACCTCCGGTTCACTATACGTGTGGCATCAACTTCAGTTAGACTTGGCGCTAAACTGCGTCTCCTACCTCCCCGGCATCACACACATCAGTAGCAGCTTGGCTGCTGAGATGTTTTACTGATTTGTGTGATAAGCAGAAGGCGCAGCAGAGATCCTAGTCACAGCAAAAAGTGACATCACACAGACACCCTCCCCAGGGAACTACTTCATCCCACCAACCTAGTATATGTTGGCACAACCCACCCCGTGCTAAATGAACAAGAGAAGAATCTTCCAATGGAAAACACAATCTTCTCTAAGGAACCTACCCCCCACCTTTTTAAAAGCCTATAATACTTGAAAGGTATGCCCTAACTAGTTGGAAGGAGTATAAACTCCAGGAAAAAATCTACCCTTCTAAGAGAACCCTCCCACCCCACCAATATGCTATAGATGTGGTCTCAACCTCAAACCTGACTTGGACCCACACGACGCCTTCTTCTTTCCCTGACATTCAAACATACCAAGAAGAGTACCACTCTGGCAGCGGAGATACCGTTCTTGATTTGTGCGACAAATAGACCGCGCAGTAGAGATCAAAGTCTCAGCTTCAGTCAAGACACCAACAATAGCATAGGTGAATGGCCCTACACTGCTGATTTATCAGCAAAAAAAAAAACCCTCCCAGATTAAGACACCCTACCCAGGGAATAATTTAATCCCACCAATATGCTGTATGTCGGTTTCCCACCCAGTGCTAACCTAACATGAGAAGAATCTTCCACTGGAAATCAATCTTCTCTGGGACCCCACCGGCACCTCCGGTTCACTATACGTGTGGCATCAACTTCAGTTAGACTTGGCGCTAAACTGCGTCTCCTACCTCCCCGGCATCACACACATCAGTAGCAGCTTGGCTGCTGAGATGTTTTACTGATTTGTGTGATAAGCAGAAGGCGCAGCAGAGATCCTAGTCACAGCAAAAAGTGACATCACACAGACACCCTCCCCAGGGAACTACTTCATCCCACCAACCTAGTATATGTTGGCACAACCCACCCCGTGCTAAATGAACAAGAGAAGAATCTTCCAATGGAAAACACAATCTTCTCTAAGGAACCTACCCCCCACCTTTTTAAAAGCCTATAATAGTTGAAAGGTATGCCCTAACTAGTTGGAAGGAGTATAAACTCCAGGAAAAAATCTACCCTTCTAAGAGAACCCTCCCACCCCACCAATATGCTATAGATGTGGTCTCAACCTCAAACCTGACTTGGACCCACACGACGCCTTCTTCTTTCCCTGACAATCAAACATACCAAGAAGAGTACCACTCTGGCAGCGGAGATACCGTTCTTGATTTGTGCGACAAATAGACCGCGCAGTAGAGATCAAAGTCTCAGCTTCAGTCAAGACACCAACAATAGCATAGGTGAATGGCCCTACACTGCTGATTTATCAGCAAAAAAACCCTCCCAGATTAAGACACCCTCCCCAGGGAACAATTTCATCCCACCAACATGCTGTATGTCGGCTTCCCACCTAGTGCTAACCTAACATAAGAAGAATCTTCCACTGGAAATCAATCTTCTCTGGGACCCCACCCGCACCTCCGGTTCACTATATGTGTGGCGTCAACTTCAGTTAGACTTGGCGCTAAACTGCGTCTCCTACCTCCCCGGCACCACACAAATCAGCAGCGGCTTGGCTGCTGAGATGTTTTACTGATTTGTGTGATAAGCAGAAGGCGCAGCAGAGATCCTAGTCACAGCAAAAAGTGACATCACACAGACACCCTCCCCAGGGAACTACTTCATCCCACCAACCTAGTATATGTTGGCACAACCCACCCCGTGCTAAATGAACAAGAGAAGAATCTTCCAATGGAAAACACAATCTTCTCTAAGGAACCTACCCCCCACCTTTTTAAAAGCCTATAATAGTTGAAAGGTATGCCCTAACTAGTGTTGGGCGAACATCTAGATGTTCGGGTTCGGGCCGAACAGGCCGAACATGGCCGCGATGTTCGGGTGTTCGACCCGAACTCCGAACATAATGGAAGTCAATGGGGACCCGAACTTTTGTGGTTTGTAAAGCCTCCTTACATGCTACATACCCCAAATTTACAGGGTATGTGCACCTTGGGAGTGGGTACAAGAGGAAAAAAAAATTAGCAAAAAGAGCTTATAGTTTTTGAGAAAATCGATTTTAAAGTTTCAAAGGGAAAACTGTCTTTTAAATGCGGGAAATGTCTGTTTTCTTTGCACAGGTAACATGTTTTTTGTCGGCATGCAGTCATAAATGTAATACATATAAGAGGTTCCAGGAAAAGGGACCGGTAACGCTAACCCAGCAGCAGCACACGTGATGGAACAGGAGGAGGGTGGCGCAGGAGGAGGAGAAGGCCACGCTTTGTGAGACACAACAACCCAGGCCTTGCATGAGGGCAAGAAGCGTGCGGATAGCATGCTTTGTACCGCCATGCAGTCATAAATGTAATAAAGATAAGTGGTTCAATAAACAGGGACCACGCGGCAACGCTAACCCAGCAGCAGCAGACGTGATGGAACAGGAGGAGGCGCAGGAGGAGAAGGCCACGCTTTGTGAGACACAACAACCCAGGCCTTGCATGAGGGCAAGAAGCGTGCGGATAGCATGCTTTGTACCGCCATGCAGTCATAAATGTAATAAAGATAAGTGGTTCAATAAACAGGGACCACGCGGCAACGCTAACCCAGCAGCAGCAGACGTGATGGAACAGGAGCAGGCGCAGGAGGAGAAGGCCACGCTTTGTGAGACACAACAACCCAGGCCTTGCATGAGGGCAAGAAGCGTGCGGATAGCATGCTTTGTACCGCCATGCAGTCATAAATGTAATAAAGATAAGTGGTTCAATAAACAGGGACCACGCGGCAACGCTAACCCAGCAGCAGCAGACGTGATGGAACAGGAGCAGGCGCAGGAGGAGAAGGCCACGCTTTGTGAGACACAACAACCCAGGCCTTGCATGTGGACAAAAAGCGTGCGGATATAGCAGCAATGCTTTTTGCCGCCATGCAGTCATAAATGTAATACAGATGAGAGGTTCAATAAACAGGGCCCGGAAACGCAACACCATCCCAGATGTTCATTGGTCATGTTACTTGGTTGGGGTCCTGGAGTGTTGCGTAGTCATTTCCAATCCAGGATTGATTCATTTTAATTTGAGTCAGACGGTCTGCATTTTCTGTAGAGAGGCGGATACGCCGATCTGTGACGATGCCTCCGGCAGCACTGAAACAGCGTTCCGACATAACGCTGGCTGCCGGGCAAGCCAGCACCTCTATTGCGTACATTGCCAGTTCGTGCCAGGTGTCTAGCTTCGATACCCAATAGTTGAAGGGTGCAGATGGATGGTTCGACACAGCTACGCCATCTGACATGTAGTCCTTGACCATCTTCTCCAGGCGATCGGTGTTGGAGGTGGATCTGCACGCTTGCTGTTCAGTGGGCTGCGGCTGCATGGGTGTCAGAAAATTTTCCCACTCCAAGGACACTGCCGATACCATTCCCTTTTGGGTACTAGCTGCGGCTTGCGTTGTTTGCTGCCCTCCTGGTCGTCCTGGGTTTGCGGAAGTCAGTCTGTCTGCGTACAACTGGCTAGAGGAGGGGGAGGATGTCAATCTCCTCTCTAAAGTCTCCACAAGGGCCTGCTGGTATTCTTCCATTTTGACCTGTCTGACTCTTTCTTCAAGCAGTTTTGGAACATTGTGTTTGTACCGTGGATCCAGAAGGGTATAAACCCAGTAATTGGTGTTGTCCAGAATGCGCACAATGCGTGGGTCACGTTCAATGCAGTCTAGCATGAATTGAGCCATGTGTGCCAGAGTCCTACCAGAATCCTCATCATCCTCTTGTGAGCGTTGTGATAGTTGTTGTGATGCATCATAGTCGTCACCTTCCTCCTGGTCTGCTTCTGCTGACCATTCGCGTTGAATTGTGGAAGTCCAACGTGCACCGCTCTGGCCCTCGTCAGTGGTGGCATGAAATTCCTGCTCCAACTCCAGCTGTTCCTCCTCCTCTTCTTCGTCATAGCTGCTGGGGCCAGCGTTCCCTGAGGCGGATGGCCTGATGTTGGTACCATCACGCTGATCGTTTTCTCCTTCAGATTCCCCCAGTTGCATCATGACAGCTGTTTCCTTGATTTTTAACATCGACCTCTTCAGTAAACACAGCAGTGGTATGGTAATGCTGACTGAAGAGTTGTCACTGCTCACAAGCAACGTGGATTGCTCAAAATTTTGGAGGACTTGGCAGAGATCCAACATGTTGGCCCAATCGGATCCACAGAAGCTTGGCAGCTGGCCGGATGCGCCTCGGTACTGCGCCGTCATGTACTGGACCACTGCACTCTTCTGCTCGCAAAAGCGGGCTAGCATGTGCAGCGTAGAATTCCAGCGCGTAGGGACATCACACAGCAAGCGATGGTGGGGGAGATTGAAGCGCTCCTGCATCTTGGCGAGTGCCCCCGAAGCAGTACTGGAATTTCTACAATGTTTGGACACTCGACGCACCTTCAACAGCAGATCGGGCACGCCTGGGTATGTCCTCAGGAACCGCTGAACTACTAGGTTCATCACGTGCGCCAGGCAAGGGATGTGTGTCAGCTTAGCCAACCTTAAAGCGCGAATGAGATTACTCCCATTATCACACACAACCATGCCCGGTTTCAGGTCCAGCGGTGCCAGCCACAAATCCGTCTGTTCCTTTATTCCCCTCCAAATTTCCTCCCCTGTGTGCTGCTTATCCCCAAGGCAGATTAGCTTCAGCAACGCTTGCTGACGCATGCCAACAGCTGTGCTGCACTGCTTCCACGATCCTACTGCTGCTGGGTTAGCGTTTCCGGATGAGGTACAGCTTTGAGATGCGTTGGAGGAGAAGGAGTCAGAGAGGTAGGTGCTGCTGTTATCCAGTGGGAGGGACGGCGGTGCAGCTGTTTGTGGCGTGGGCAACACCCGTGCCGTAGCAGGTGAGGAATCGCTGCCAGGCTCCACAAGGTTCACCCAGTGCGCGGTAAGGGAGATGTATCGACCCTGGCTGAACGCACTCGTCCAGGTGTCAGTGGTGAGGTGAACCTTGCAGGCAACGGCATTCTTCAAGCTTCGGGTTATTTTGCTGACCACGTGCTCATGCAACTCAGGCACTGCAGAGCGTGCAAAGTGGTAGCGGCTGGGAACCACGTAACGTGGGATGGCCACTGACATCATGCCCTTGAAGCTGTTTGTCTCCACCAATCGATATGGCAGCATTTCGCAGGCCAGAAGCTTGGCTATGCTGGCTGTTACTGCCACGGCCCGGGGGTCATTTGCTGGCAATTTCCTCTTGCGCTCAAACATCTCCGACACAGACAACTGAACCGTAGCGCTGCACACGGAAGGGCTGTTGGTTGTTGTGTTTGATGAACACTGGGAGACCTCAAGAGCACTACTCCGGAAAGTGACAGTGTCAGCGTCGTCTGATGTTTGTGAATGTTGTGAACCACGCAATGGCTGGGCTACTGCTGCTGCTGAGGCGGGTCTGGTGGTGAGTCTGGTGAACCCAAGGGAGGCAGTGTTGTTTCTGGTACCCTGTCCTGACGCGTTTGCCCAAAGAGTGGGATGTTTGGATAGCATGTGACGGCTCATGCTGGTGGTGGAGAGGTTGTTAATATTTTTCCCCCTGCTCAGGCGGGTCTTGCACACCTTGCAAATCGCCATGGTAACATCCTCAGTGCAGTCTTCAAAGAAAGCCCAGACTTTGGAGCACCTGCCTCCTTGCTGGCGATTTCTGTTTGCTCCTCTTTTGCCTCTCACTTGAACTTCCACGCTTGTGGTGCCTGAAATTGCGCGCCGCCTACCTTGTGGCACAAGGCGAACTCGTGCAGCAGTGTGTTCTTCAACAGACTCATCTGTGCTGCTGCTACGACGGCGATGTTCTCGTTCACAAACAAAATCTGGGTCTCTGTCCACATTGTCCATACCCTCCTCTTCCATCTCCTCAAACTCGTCATATGTCATTGTGGGCCACCGCCGTGGAGTAGAGCTCCCCACAACAACCTCTGCGCAGCACACTCCAACGTCGTCTTCCAGATCTTGTCGGCCGACCTCCTGCAATTGCAACCCCTCCTGCCCAAATTGCTCTGGGATTTGGGTTTCCGAGTCCTCTTCGGACTCGCCTTGTATTTCAGTGCGCGGTGCATTTCCCACAGTTAACGGTTGTGAATCCAGGCACAACATTTCTGGCTGTTCCTCCATTGACCTTTGAAAGGTGGAAGTTTGTTGGGCTGGGAATAGCTCCTGCGAATACCCCATTGTGTCCTGAGGTAATTCATCGGACTGGTTATCTGGCAGTTGTGTGCGTGGTGTCGCTGCCGGTTGTGTCAGCTTTGTGCCCACTGGCTCCTTGTAACTGGCTGAGGACTCGGACCTCGTGCGTGATGTGCTGGTGCTGCTTAACCCACTGCTGGACGCTTGAGAGGTCATCCAAGTAATTATCTGGTCCTGTTCTTTTGGATTTGTGAGGGTTGTTGTCCTGGACAACATGGGCGGTATTGAGTGGGTTTTCTTGGGTGCTCCCCTGTGGCCTGTACGTGAACCGTCAGGGGAAACACCTCTTCCCTTGCCCCTCCCTCTTTCACCGGATTTCTTCCTCATTTCACTTATCCTTACAGTACACGCTGACTGGCAGCAGTACAGTGGCAGTACAGAAATGCTATACAGTACCACTATTCCCAGCAGCGACACAGAGCACAATGCTATACAGTGACGGGTGAGCGGTGTACCACTATTCCCAGCAGCGACACAGAGCACAATGCTATACAGTGACGGGTGAGCGGTGTACCACTATTCCCAGCAGCGACACAGAGCACAATGCTATACAGTGGCGAACGAGCGGTGTACCACTATTCCCAGCAGACACAGAACAGTACACAGAATGCTATATAGTGTGGCTGAACGAGCGGTGTACCACTATTCCCAGCAGACACAGAACAGTACACAGAATGCTATATAGTGTGGCTGAACGAGCGGTGTACTACTGTTCCCAGCAGACACAGAACAGTACACAGAATGCTATATAGTGTGGCTGAACGAGCGGTGTACTACTGTTCCCAGCAGACACAGAACAGTACACAGAATGCTATATAGTGTGGCTGAACGAGCGGTGTACTACTGTTCCCAGCAGACACAGAACAGTACACAGAATGCTATATAGTGTGGCTGAACGAGCGGTGTACCACTGTTCCCAGCAGACACAGAACAGTACACAGAATGCTATATAGTGTGGCTGAACGAGCGGTGTACCACTATTCCCAGCAGACACAGAACAGTACACAGAATGCTATATAGTGTGGCTGAACGAGCGGTGTACTACTGTTCCCAGCAGACACAGAACAGTACACAGAATGCTATATAGTGTGGCTGAACGAGCGGTGTACTACTGTTCCCAGCAGACACAGAACAGTACACAGAATGCTATATAGTGTGGCTGAACGAGCGGTGTACCACTATTCCCAGCAGACACAGAACAGTACACAGAATGCTATATAGTGTGGCTGAACGAGCGGTGTACTACTGTTCCCAGCAGACACAGAACAGTACACAGAATGCTATATAGTGTGGCTGAACGAGCGGTGTACTACTGTTCCCAGCAGACACAGAACAGTACACAGAATGCTATATAGTGTGGCTGAACGAGCGGTGTACTACTGTTCCCAGCAGACACAGAACAGTACACAGAATGCTATATAGTGTGGCTGAACGAGCGGTGTACTACTGTTCCCAGCAGACACAGAACAGTACACAGAATGCTATATAGTGTGGCTGAACGAGCGGTGTACCACTATTCCCAGCAGACACAGAACAGTACACAGAATGCTATATAGTGTGGCTGAACGAGCGGTGTACTACTGTTCCCAGCAGACACAGAACAGTACACAGAATGCTATATAGTGTGGCTGAACGAGCGGTGTACCACTATTCCCAGCAGACACAGAACAGTACACAGAATGCTATATAGTGTGGCTGAACGAGCGGTGTACTACTGTTCCCAGCAGACACAGAACAGTACACAGAATGCTATATAGTGTGGCTGAACGAGCGGTGTACTACTGTTCCCAGCAGACACAGAACAGTACACAGAATGCTATATAGTGTGGCTGAACGAGCGGTGTACTACTGTTCCCAGCAGACACAGAACAGTACACAGAATGCTATATAGTGTGGCTGAACGAGCGGTGTACTACTGTTCCCAGCAGACACAGAACAGTACACAGAATGCTATATAGTGTGGCTGAACGAGCGGTGTACTACTGTTCCCAGCAGACACAGAACAGTACACAGAATGCTATATAGTGTGGCTGAACGAGCGGTGTACCACTGTTCCCAGCAGACACAGAACAGTACACAGAATGCTATATAGTGTGGCTGAACGAGCGGTGTACTACTGTTCCCAGCAGACACAGAACAGTACACAGAATGCTATATAGTGTGGCTGAACGAGCGGTGTACTACTGTTCCCAGCAGACACAGAACAGTACACAGAATGCTATATAGTGTGGCTGAACGAGCGGTGTACTACTGTTCCCAGCAGACACAGAACAGTACACAGAATGCTATATAGTGTGGCTGAACGAGCGGTGTACTACTGTTCCCAGCAGTGACACACAATGACTGGGGGGGACCCTGGCTAGCGTGGCTGGAGCGCGAACTACCCTGCCTGCCTACCCAAAGCTAAACCCACAGACAAATGGCGGAGATATGACGTGGTTCGGGTATTTATTTACCCGAACCACGTGACAGTTCGGCCAATCAGAGCGCGTTCGGGTCCGAACCACGTGACCCGTTCGGCCAATCACAGCGCTAGCCGAACGTTCGGGGAACGTTCGGCCATGCGCTCTTAGTTCGGCCATATGGCCGAACGGTTTGGCCGAGCACCGTCAGGTGTTCGGCCGAACTCGAACATCACCCGAACAGGGTGATGTTCTGCAGAACCCGAACAGTGGCGAACACTGTTCGCCCAACACTAGCCCTAACTAGTTGGAAGGAGTATAAACTCCAGGAAAAAATCTACCCTTCTAAGAGAACCCTCCCACCCCACCAATATGCTATAGATGTGGTCTCAACCTCAAACCTGACTTGGACCCACACGACGCCTTCTTCTTTCCCTGACAATCAAACATACCAAGAAGAGTACCACTCTGGCAGCGGAGATACCGTTCTTGATTTGTGCGACAAATAGACCGCGCAGTAGAGATCAAAGTCTCAGCTTCAGTCAAGACACCAACAATAGCATAGGTGAATGGCCCTACACTGCTGATTTATCAGCAAAAAAACCCTCCCAGATTAAGACACCCTCCCCAGGGAACAATTTCATCCCACCAACATGCTGTATGTCGGCTTCCCACCTAGTGCTAACCTAACATAGAAAGAATCTTCCACTGGAAATCAATCTTCTCTGGGACCCCACCCGCACCTCCGGTTCACTATATGTGTGGCGTCAACTTCAGTTAGACTTGGCGCTAAACTGCGTCTCCTACCTCCCCGGCACCACACAAATCAGCAGCGGCTTGGCTGCTGAGATGTTTTACTGATTTGTGTGATAAGCAGAAGGCGCAGCAGAGATCCTAGTCACAGCAAAAAGTGACATCACACAGACACCCTCCCCAGGGAACTACTTCATTCCACCAACCTAGTATATGTTGGCACAACCCACCCCGTGCTAACTGAACAAGAGAAGAATCTTCCAATGGAAAACACAATCTTCTCTAAGGAACCTACCCCCCACCCTTTTAAAAGCCTATAATAGTTGAAAGGCATGCCCTAACTAGTTGAAAGGAGTACAAACTCCAGGAAAAAATCAACCCTTCTAAGAGAACCCTCCCACCCCACCAATATGCTATAGATGTGGTCTTAACCTCACTTCTGACATGGACCCACACGACGCATTCTACTTCCCCTGACAATCACACATACCAAGAAGAGTACCACTCTGGCAGCGGAGATACCGTTCTTGATTTGTGCGACAAATAGAGTGCGCAGTAGAGATTAAAGTCTCAGTTTCAGTCAAGACACCAACAATAGCATAGGTGAATGGCCCTACACTGCTGATTTATCAGCAAAAAAACCCTCCCAGATTAAGACACCCTCCCCAGGGAACAATTTCATCCCACCAACATGCTGTATGTCGGCTTCCCACCCAGTGCTAACCTAACATCAGAAGAATCTTACACTGGAAATTTATCTTCTCTGGGACCCCACCCGCACCTCCGGTTCACTATATGTGTGGCGTCAACTTCAGTTAGACTTGGCGCTAAACTGCATCTCCTACCTCCCCGGCATCACACACATCAGTAGCAGCTTGGCTGCTGAAATGTTTTACTGATTTGTGTGATAAGCAGAAGGCGCAGCAGAGTTCCTAGTCACAGCAAAAATTGACATCACACAGACACCCTCCCCAGGGAACTACTTCATCCCACCAACCTAGTATATGTTGGCACAACTCACCCCGTGCTAACTGAACAAGAGAAGAATCTTCCAATGGAAAACACAATCTTCTCTAAGGAACCTACCCCCCACCCTTTTAAACGCCTATAATAGTTGGAAGGTATGCCCTAACTAGTTGGAAGGAGTATAAACTCCAGGAAAAAAATCTACCCTTCTAAGAGAACCCTCCCACCCCACCAATATGCTATAGATGTGGTCTCAACCTCAAACCTAACTTGGACCCACACGACACCTTCTTCTTCCCCTGACAATCAAACATACCAAGAACAGTACCACTCTGGCAGCGGAGATACCATTCTTGATTTGTGCGACAAATAGACCGCGCAGTAGAGATCAAAGTCTCAGCTTCAGTCAAGACACCACCAATAGCATAGGTGAATGGCCCTACACTGCTGATTTATCAGCAAAAAAAAACCCTCCCAGATTAAGACACCCTCCCCAGGGAATAATTTAATCCCACCAACATGCTGTATGTCGGTTTCCCACCAAGTGCTAACCTAAAATGAGAAGAATCTTCCACTGGAAATTAATTTTCTCTGGGACCCCACCCACACCTCCGGTTCACTATATGTGTGGCGTCAACTTCAGTTAGACTTGGCGCTAAACTGCGTCTCCTACCTCCCCGGCATCACACACATCAGTAGCAGCTTGGCTGCTGAGATGTTTTACTGATTTGTGTAATAAGCAGAAGGCGCAGCAGAGATCCTAGTCACAGCAAAAAGTGACATCACACAGACACCCTCCCCAGGGAACTACTTCATCCCACCAACCCAGTATATGTTGGCACAACCCACCACGTGCTAACTGAACAAGAGAAGAATCTTCCAATGGAAAACACAATCTTCTCTAAGGAACCTACCCCCCACCCTTATAAAAGCCTATAATAGTTGAAAGGTATGCCCTAACTAGTTGAAAGGAGTACACACTCCTGGAAAATATCTACCCTTCTAAGAAAACCCTCTTAACCCCACCAATATGCTATAGATATGGTCTCAACCTCACATCTGACTTGGACCCACACAACGCCTTCTACTTCCCCTGACAATCAAACATACCAAGAAGAGTACCACTCTGGCAGCGGAGATACCATTCTTGATTTGTGCGACAAATAGACCGCGCAGCAGAGATCAAAGTCTCAGCTTCAGTCAAGACACCAACAATAGCATAGGTGAATGGCCCTACACTGCTGATTTATCAGCAAAAAAAACCCTCCCATATTAAGACACCCTCCCCAGGGAACAATTTCATCCCACCAACATGTTGTATGTCGGCTTCCCACCCAGTGCTAACCTAACATGAGAAGAATCTTCCACTGGAAATCAATCTTCTCTGGGACCCCACCGGCACCTCCGGTTCACTATACGTGTGGCATCAACTTCAGTTAGACTTGGCGCTAAACTGCGTCTCCTACCTCCCCGGCATCACACACATCAGTAGCAGCTTGGCTGCTGAGATGTTTTACTGATTTGTGTGATAAGCAGAAGGCGCAGCAGAGATCCTAGTCACAGCAAAAAGTGACATCACACAGACACCCTCCCCAGGGAACTACTTCATCCCACCAACCTAGTATATGTTGGCACAACCCACCCCGTGCTAAATGAACAAGAGAAGAATCTTTCAATGGAAAACACAATCTTCTCTAAGGAACCTACCCCCCACCTTTTTAAAAGCCTATAATAGTTGAAAGGTATGCCCTAACTAGTTGGAAGGAGTATAAACTCCAGGAAAAAATCTACCCTTCTAAGAGAACCCTCCCACCCCACCAATATGCTATAGATGTGGTCTCAACCTCAAACCTGACTTGGACCCACACGACGCCTTCTTCTTTCCCTGACAATCAAACATACCAAGAAGAGTACCACTCTGGCAGCGGAGATACCGTTCTTGATTTGTGCGACAAATAGACCGCGCAGTAGAGATCAAAGTCTCAGCTTCAGTCAAGACACCACCAATAGCATAGGTGAATGGCCCTACACTGCTGATTTATCAGCAAAAAAAAAAACCCTCCCAGATTAAGACACCCTCCCCAGGGAATAATTTAATCCCACCAATATGCTGTATGTCGGTTTCCCACCCAGTGCTAACCTAACATGAGAAGAATCTTCCACTGGAAATCAATCTTCTCTGGGACCCCACCGGCACCTCCGGTTCACTATACGTGTGGCATCAACTTCAGTTAGACTTGGCGCTAAACTGCGTCTCCTACCTCCCCGGCATCACACACATCAGTAGCAGCTTGGCTGCTGAGATGTTTTACTGATTTGTGTGATAAGCAGAAGGCGCAGCAGAGATCCTAGTCACAGCAAAAAGTGACATCACACAGACACCCTCCCCAGGGAACTACTTCATTCCACCAACCTAGTATATGTTGGCACAACCCACCCCGTGCTAACTGAACAAGAGAAGAATCTTCCAATGGAAAACACAATCTTCTCTAAGGAACCTACCCCCCACCCTTTTAAAAGCCTATAATAGTTGAAAGGCATGCCCTAACTAGTTGAAAGGAGTACAAACTCCAGGAAAAAATCAACCCTTCTAAGAGAACCCTCCCACCCCACCAATATGCTATAGATGTGGTCTTAACCTCACTTCTGACATGGACCCACACGACGCATTCTACTTCCCCTGACAATCACACATACCAAGAAGAGTACCACTCTGGCAGCGGAGATACCGTTCTTGATTTGTGCGACAAATAGAGTGCGCAGTAGAGATTAAAGTCTCAGTTTCAGTCAAGACACCAACAATAGCATAGGTGAATGGCCCTACACTGCTGATTTATCAGCAAAAAAACCCTACCAGATTAAGACACCCTCCCCAGGGAACAATTTCATCCCACCAACATGCTGTATGTCGGCTTCCCACCCAGTGCTAACCTAACATCAGAAGAATCTTACACTGGAAATTTATCTTCTCTGGGACCCCACCCGCACCTCCGGTTCACTATATGTGTGGCGTCAACTTCAGTTAGACTTGGCGCTAAACTGCATCTCCTACCTCCCCGACATCACACACATCAGTAGCAGCTTGGCTGCTGAAATGTTTTACTGATTTGTGTGATAAGCAGAAGGCGCAGCAGAGTTCCTAGTCACAGCAAAAATTGACATCACACAGACACCCTCCCCAGGGAACTACTTCATCCCACCAACCTAGTATATGTTGGCACAACTCACCCCGTGCTAACTGAACAAGAGAAGAATCTTCCAATGGAAAACACAATCTTCTCTAAGGAACCTACCCCCCACCCTTTTAAACGCCTATAATAGTTGGAAGGTATGCCCTAACTAGTTGGAAGGAGTATAAACTCCAGGAAAAAAATCTACCCTTCTAAGAGAACCCTCCCACCCCACCAATATGCTATAGATGTGGTCTCAACCTCAAACCTAACTTGGACCCACACGACACCTTCTTCTTCCCCTGACAATCAAACATACCAAGAACAGTACCACTCTGGCAGCGGAGATACCATTCTTGATTTGTGCGACAAATAGACCGCGCAGTAGAGATCAAAGTCTCAGCTTCAGTCAAGACACCACCAATAGCATAGGTGAATGGCCCTACACTGCTGATTTATCAGCAAAAAAAAACCCTCCCAGATTAAGACACCCTCCCCAGGGAATAATTTAATCCCACCAACATGCTGTATGTCGGTTTCCCACCAAGTGCTAACCTAAAATGAGAAGAATCTTCCACTGGAAATTAATCTTCTCTGGGACCCCACCCACACCTCCGGTTCACTATATGTGTGGCGTCAACTTCAGTTAGACTTGGCGCTAAACTGCGTCTCCTACCTCCCCGGCATCACACACATCAGTAGCAGCTTGGCTGCTGAGATGTTTTACTGATTTGTGTAATAAGCAGAAGGCGCAGCAGAGATCCTAGTCACAGCAAAAAGTGACATCACACAGACACCCTCCCCAGGGAACTACTTCATCCCACCAACCCAGTATATGTTGGCACAACCCACCACGTGCTAACTGAACAAGAGAAGAATCTTCCAATGGAAAACACAATCTTCTCTAAGGAACCTACCCCCCACCCTTATAAAAGCCTATAATAGTTGAAAGGTATGCCCTAACTAGTTGAAAGGAGTACACACTCCTGGAAAATATCTACCCTTCTAAGAAAACCCTCTTAACCCCACCAATATGCTATAGATATGGTCTCAACCTCACATCTGACTTGGACCCACACAACGCCTTCTACTTCCCCTGACAATCAAACATACCAAGAAGAGTACCACTCTGGCAGCGGAGATACCATTCTTGATTTGTGCGACAAATAGACCGCGCAGCAGAGATCAAAGTCTCAGCTTCAGTCAAGACACCAACAATAGCATAGGTGAATGGCCCTACACTGCTGATTTATCAGCAAAAAAAACCCTCCCATATTAAGACACCCTCCCCAGGGAACAATTTCATCCCACCAACATGTTGTATGTCGGCTTCCCACCCAGTGCTAACCTAACATGAGAAGAATCTTCCACTGGAAATCAATCTTCTCTGGGACCCCACCGGCACCTCCGGTTCACTATACGTGTGGCATCAACTTCAGTTAGACTTGGCGCTAAACTGCGTCTCCTACCTCCCCGGTATCACACACATCAGTAGCAGCTTGGCTGCTGAGATGTTTTACTGATTTGTGTGATAAGCAGAAGGCGCAGCAGAGATCCTAGTCACAGCAAAAAGTGACATCACACAGACACCCTCCCCAGGGAACTACTTCATCCCACCAACCTAGTATATGTTGGCACAACCCACCCCGTGCTAAATGAACAAGAGAAGAATCTTTCAATGGAAAACACAATCTTCTCTAAGGAACCTACCCCCCACCTTTTTAAAAGCCTATAATAGTTGAAAGGTATGCCCTAACTAGTTGGAAGGAGTATAAACTCCAGGAAAAAATCTACCCTTCTAAGAGAACCCTCCCACCCCACCAATATGCTATAGATGTGGTCTCAACCTCAAACCTGACTTGGACCCACACGACGCCTTCTTCTTTCCCTGACAATCAAACATACCAAGAAGAGTACCACTCTGGCAGCGGAGATACCGTTCTTGATTTGTGCGACAAATAGACCGCGCAGTAGAGATCAAAGTCTCAGCTTCAGTCAAGACACCACCAATAGCATAGGTGAATGGCCCTACACTGCTGATTTATCAGCAAAAAAAAAAACCCTCCCAGATTAAGACACCCTCCCCAGGGAATAATTTAATCCCACCAATATGCTGTATGTCGGTTTCCCACCCAGTGCTAACCTAACATGAGAAGAATCTTCCACTGGAAATCAATCTTCTCTGGGACCCCACCGGCACCTCCGGTTCACTATACGTGTGGCATCAACTTCAGTTAGACTTGGCGCTAAACTGCGTCTCCTACCTCCCCGGCATCACACACATCAGTAGCAGCTTGGCTGCTGAGATGTTTTACTGATTTGTGTGATAAGCAGAAGGCGCAGCAGAGATCCTAGTCACAGCAAAAAGTGACATCACACAGACACCCTCCCCAGGGAACTACTTCATCCCACCAACCTAGTATATGTTGGCACAACCCACCCCGTGCTAAATGAACAAGAGAAGAATCTTCCAATGGAAAACACAATCTTCTCTAAGGAACCTACCCCCCACCTTTTTAAAAGCCTATAATAGTTGAAAGGTATGCCCTAACTAGTTGGAAGGAGTATAAACTCCAGGAAAAAATCTACCCTTCTAAGAGAACCCTCCCACCCCACCAATATGCTATAGATGTGGTCTCAACCTCAAACCTGACTTGGACCCACACGACGCCTTCTTCTTTCCCTGACAATCAAACATACCAAGAAGAGTACCACTCTGGCAGCGGAGATACCGTTCTTGATTTGTGCGACAAATAGACCGCGCAGTAGAGATCAAAGTCTCAGCTTCAGTCAAGACACCACCAATAGCATAGGTGAATGGCCCTACACTGCTGATTTATCAGCAAAAAAAAAAACCCTCCCAGATTAAGACACCCTCCCCAGGGAATAATTTAATCCCACCAATATGCTGTATGTCAGTTTCCCACCCAGTGCTAACCTAACATGAGAAGAATCTTCCACTGGAAATCAATCTTCTCTGGGACCCCACCCGCACCTCTGATTCACTATATGTGTGGCGTCAACTTCTGTTAGACTTGGTGCAAAACTGCGTCTCCTACCTCCCCGGCATCACACACATCAGTAGCAGCTTGGCTGCTGAGATGTTTTACTGATTTGTGTGATAAGCAGAAGGCGCAGCAGAGATCCTAGTCACAGCAAAAAGTGACATCACACAGACACCCTCCCCAGGGAACTACTTCATCCCACCAACCTAGTATATGTTGGCACAACCCACCCCGTGCTAACTGAACAAGAGAAGAATCTTCCAATGGAAAACACAATCTTCTCTAAGGAACCTACCCCCCACCCTTTTAAAAGCCTATAATAGTTGAAAGGCATGCCCTAACTAGAGTTGGGCCGAACCTCCGATTTTCGGTTCGCGAACCGGTTTCGCGAACTTTCGCGAAAGGTTCGGTTCGCGTTAAAGTTCGCGAACCGCAATAGACTTCAATGGGGATGCGAACTTTGAAAAAAAAAAATAGTTATGCTGGCCACAAAAGTGATGGAAAAGATGTTTCAAGGGGTCTAACACCTGGAGGGGGGGATGGCGGAGTGGGATACATGCCAAAAGTCCCCGGGAAAAATCTGGATTTGACGCAAAGCAGCGTTTTAAGGGCAGAAATCACATTGAATGCTAAATGACAGGCCTAAAGTGCTTTCAAACATCTTGCATGTGTATACATCAATCAGGTAGTGTAATTAAGGTACTGCTTCACACTGACACACCAAACTCATCGTGTAACGCACCGCAAACAGCTGTTTGTGTAGTGACGGCCGTGCTTTACTGGTGCGCACCATGGCGAGAGTGCAGGTTTTGGTGGCTTTACAGCCCATATGGTCACCTGGCTGATGTAGCTGAATAACAGAACAGTGACTGTCCAGCTGATCAAATTTGGTCTGACCACAATGAGGCAACGACCTTATTATCGTGGGTGTCGCCCCGAGACACTCATCTAGGCGCCGGTCATTGCTCCATTGTGATACGCAAGCCCCTTCACCACGGCAAGGTAATGATCACGAAGGGGAATGGGCGCATGTACATGCCTTTTCTTTTGTTGTTGCAGCTGCCCGCAGTGCAGCCAGAAAAATTAGGCAGTCATGTACACGCACCCGAAAAATTATTACATCGGCCGCTGCTAGCAGCGACCTAAAAAACAGTGGCGGGTTCACTAAACAGAACAGGTATACAGTGGCGGTTCACTAAACAGAACAGGTATGCAGTGGCGGGTCCACTGAACAGAACAGGTATGCAGTGGCGGGTTCACTAAACAGAACAGGTATGCAGTGGCGGGTCCACTGAACAGAACAGGTATGCAGTGGCGGGTTCACTAAACTGAACAGGTATACAGTGGCGGTTCACTAAACAGAACAGGTATGCAGTGGCGGGTCCACTGAACAGAACAGGTATGCAGTGGCGGGTTCACTTAACTGCACAGGTATGCGCACTGATGCGGTGGGTTCACTGAACAGAACAGGTATGCAGTGGCGGGTTCACTAAACAGAACAGGTATACAGTGGCGGTTCACTAAACAGAACAGGTATGCAGTGGCGGGTCCACTGAACAGAACAGGTATGCAGTGGCGGGTTCACTTAACTGCACAGGTATGCGCACTGATGCGGTGGGTTCACTGAACAGAACAGGTATGCAGTGGCGGGTCCACTGAACAGAACAGGTATGCAGTGGCGGGTTCACTAAACAGAACAGGTATACAGTGGCGGTTCACTGAACAGAACAGGTATGCAGTGGCGGGTTCACTTAACTGCACAGGTATGCGCACTGATGCGGTGGGTTCACTGAACAGAACAGGTATGCAGTGGCGGGTTCACTAAACAGAACAGGTATGCAGTGGCGGGTCCACTGAACAGAACAGGTATGCAGTGGCGGGTTCACTTAACTGAACAGGTATGCGCACTGATGCGGTGGGTCCACTGAACAGAACAGGTATGCAGTGGCGGGTTCACTAAACAGAACAGGTATACAGTGGCGGTTCACTAAACAGAACAGGTATGCAGTGGCGGGTCCACTGAACAGAACAGGTATGCAGTGGTGGGTTCACAGCACAGGTATGCAGTGGTGGGTTCACAGCACAGGTATGCAGTGGTGGGTTCACAGCACAGGTATGCAGTGGTGGGTTCAATGAACAGGTATACAGTGGCGGGTCCACTGAACAGAACAGGTATGCAGTGGTGGGTTCACAGCACAGGTATGCAGTGGTGGGTTCACAGCACAGGTATGCAGTGGTGGGTTCACAGCACAGGTATGCAGTGGTGGGTTCACAGCACAGGTATGCAGTGGTGGGTTCACAGAACAGGTATGCAGCCAGACAGGAACAAGCTAAGCCTAACTAATCTTTCCCTGAGAGACAGTCTGCAGCAGCTCGCCCTACTCTGACTAATGCAGGCACACGAGTGGCCGTAATGGCCGCCGCTGCCTGCCTTATATAAGGGGGGGTGGGGCTCCAGGGGCTAGTGTAGCCTAATTGGCTACACTGGGCCTGCTGACTGTGATGTAGAGGGTCAAAGTTGACCCTCCATGTGCATTATGGGGCGAACCGAACTTCCGCAAAGGTTCGCCTGCGGGACGCGAACGCGAACCACTGAAGTTCGCATGGAACCGTTCGCAGGCGAACCGTTCGGCCCAACTCTAGCCCTAACTAGTTGAAAGGAGTACAAACTCCAGGAAAAAATCAACCCTTTTAAGAGAACCCTCCCACCCCACCAATATGCTATAGATGTGGTCTTAACCTCACTTCTGACATGGACCCACACGACGCATTCTACTTCCCCTGACAATCACACATACCAAGAAGAGTACCACTCTGGCAGCGGAGATACCGTTCTTGATTTGTGCGACAAATAGAGTGCGCAGTAGAGATTAAAGTCTCAGCTTCAGTCAAGACACCAACAATAGCATAGGTGAATGGCCCTACACTGCTGATTTATCAGCAAAAAAACCCTCCCAGATTAAGACACCCTCCCCAGGGAACAATTTCATCCCACCAACATGCTGTATGTCGGCTTCCCACCCAGTGCTAACCTAACATGAGAAGAATCTTACACTGGAAATTTATCTTCTCTGGGACCCCACCCACACCTCCGGTTCACTATATGTGTGGCGTCAACTTCAGTTAGACTTGGCGCTAAACTGCATCTCCTACCTCCCCGGCATCACACACATCAGTAGCAGCTTGGCTGCTGAGATGTTTTACTGATTTGTGTGATAAGCAGAAGGCGCAGCAGAGTTCCTAGTCACAGCAAAAATTGACATCACACAGACACCCTCCCCAGGGAACTACTTCATCCCACCAACCTAGTATATGTTGGCACAACTCACCCCGTGCTAACTGAACAAGAGAAGAATCTTCCAATGGAAAACACAATCTTCTCTAAGGAACCTACCCCCCACCCTTTTAAAAGCCTATAATAGTTGAAAGGTATGCCCTAACTAGTTGGAAGGAGTATAAACTCCAGGAAAAAATCTACCCTTCTAAGAGAACCCTCCCACCCCACCAATATGCTATAGATGTGGTCTCAATCTCAAACCTAACTTGGACCCACACGACACCTTCTTCTTCCCCTGACAATCAAACATACCAAGAAGAGTACCACTCTGGCAGCGGAGATACCATTCTTGATTTGTGCGACAAATAGACCGCGCAGTAGAGATCAAAGTCTCAGCTTCAGTCAAGACACCACCAATAGCATAGGTGAATGGCCCTACACTGCTGATTTATCAGCAAAAGAAACCCCTCCCAGATTAAGACACCCTCCCCAGGGAATAATTTAATCCCACCAACATGCTGTATGTCGGTTTACCACCAAGTGCTAACCTAAAATGAGAAGAATCTTCCACTGGAAATTAATCTTCTCTGGGACCCCACCCACACCTCCGGTTCACTATATGTGTGGCGTCAACTTCAGTTAGACTTGGCGCTAAACTGCGTCTCCTACCTCCCCGGCACCACACAAATCATCAGCAGCTTGGCTGCTGAGATGTTTTACTGATTTGTGTGATAAGCAGAAGGCGCAGCAGAGATCCTAGTCACAGCAAAAAGTGACATCACACAGACACCCTCCCCAGGGAACTACTTCATCCCACCAACCTAGTATATGTTGGCACAACCCACCCCGTGCTAACTGAACAAGAGAAGAATCTTCCAATGGAAAACACAATCTTCTCTAAGGAACCTACCCCCCACCCTTTTAAAAGCCTATAATAGTTGAAAGGCATGCCCTAACTAGTTGAAAGGAGTACAAACTCCAGGAAAAAATCAACCCTTTTAAGAGAACCCTCCCACCCCACCAATATGCTATAGATGTGGTCTTAACCTCACTTCTGACATGGACCCACACGACGCATTCTACTTCCCCTGACAATCACACATACCAAGAAGAGTACCACTCTGGCAGCGGAGATACCGTTCTTGATTTGTGCGACAAATAGAGTGCGCAGTAGAGATTAAAGTCTCAGCTTCAGTCAAGACACCAACAATAGCATAGGTGAATGGCCCTACACTGCTGATTTATCAGCAAAAAAACCCTCCCAGATTAAGACACCCTCCCCAGGGAACAATTTCATCCCACCAACATGCTGTATGTCGGCTTCCCACCCAGTGCTAACCTAACATGAGAAGAATCTTACACTGGAAATTTATCTTCTCTGGGACCCCACCCACACCTCCGGTTCACTATATGTGTGGCGTCAACTTCAGTTAGACTTGGCGCTAAACTGCATCTCCTACCTCCCCGGCATCACACACATCAGTAGCAGCTTGGCTGCTGAGATGTTTTACTGATTTGTGTGATAAGAAGAAGGCGCAGCAGAGTTCCTAGTCACAGCAAAAATTGACATTACACAGACACCCTCCCCAGGGAACTACTTCATCCCACCAACCTAGTATATGTTGGCACAACTCACCCCGTGCTAACTGAACAAGAGAAGAATCTTCCAATGGAAAACACAATCTTCTCTAAGGAACCTACCCCCCACCCTTTTAAAAGCCTATAATAGTTGAAAGGTATGCCCTAACTAGTTGGAAGGAGTATAAACTCCAGGAAAAAATCTACCCTTCTAAGAGAACCCTCCCACCCCACCAATATGCTATAGATGTGGTCTCAACCTCAAACCTAACTTGGACCCACACGACACCTTCTTCTTCCCCTGACAATCAAACATACCAAGAAGAGTACCACTCTGGCAGCGGAGATACCATTCTTGATTTGTGCGACAAATAGACCGCGCAGTAGAGATCAAAGTCTCAGCTTCAGTCAAGACACCACCAATAGCATAGGTGATTGGCCCTACACTGCTGATTTATCAGCAAAAGAAACCCCTCCCAGATTAAGACACCCTCCCCAGGGAATAATTTAATCCCACCAACATGCTGTATGTCGGTTTACCACCAAGTGCTAACCTAAAATGAGAAGAATCTTCCACTAGAAATTAATCTTCTCTGGGACCCCACCCACACCTCCGGTTCACTATATGTGTGGCGTCAACTTCAGTTAGACTTGGCGCTAAACTGCGTCTCCTACCTCCCCGGCATCACACTGTCGGGCGTTTTGTCAATGTTTGTATAAATTGTTAAAAATAATTATAAAATCAAAAATGTAAATGTAATGCTCCTGGGAAAAAATAGGAGGAGCTTAAGATACAAACACACGCCTAACTGTGTGAGCTCGTTTTTCGAGGTTTTACAGTACTGGTTTAAACATGTAAATAAACATAGACCAATTTATAAAAATATCAATTTAATATCGAATAAATATTACAATATCAAAACAATATAAAATTGCACTTTTGATATATAACAAAACTCATAAGGTCATTCTTATAATAAGCAATGAGCTGGATAATAATTTCAGTAAAACATCAAAATGTTATTATACTTAATCACCAAATACAAAAGGCTTAAACCATTCAGCAGTCAATTCAAATACAGTGCATAGATGTGACTCCTCAAATATGGCCGTCGGCCCTGTTACTCAATTTACCACAGGATGTCTGGAGACAAAATGGATGACTTGAACGAAAACAAAATGGCTGTTGTCAAAATCAAAATGGCTGCTATCAAAAATCAAAATGGTGCTATCGCAAACAAAATGGTGGCTTATCAAAAACAAAATGGCTAATTTAGGATGACTCAGTGGATATAACGACTGGGCGTTGCCCCACAATTTCTATGCAATCAACTATAAATGACAGGAATTTTCCCACTGTCTACACTTTAACCTCCGCTGGCCTGTGATACTACACAGAGCAAGCGGGTAAAATACATATAATTTTGGAATAAGATATCTATTGAGTCGTCCTAAACTTGGCTAGGTGTGGCTTGCACATGCTGCGGCAAAGTATCAAAATATCTAGAGGAGGTAGCTTGAAGTATCTAGCGCTTTTATCCAAAACAAGTTATGGCATTCACAGTCAGCGATTCTCGAACTATTGGTGGTGTTAAACGACAGAAAAATATACCCACTGAATGGGTTTTATCAAATATATGGAATGAGTAATTCCTGTGCACTGGAAGAACGCACTCCCTTTGGCTATAAATGACTATAAACTTAAGAAAGACAATCGTCAATAAATCAAAAGTTCAGATATTCGTGCTGTGATAAGCCATATGACTAGTCCACGACAAAAGGCTGGCACCACAAATCAAAGTTCAGCTCTTTATTGGTAAGTCATCTAAAAATGACAAAGAAGGTCAAAAGCAGATAAAAATGGCAATAGCGGCGACAGCCCGCTGTTTCGAGCCTCCTGACTCTTTCTCAAGCCACTCAGCCATGTTTAAAAACATCAGCAGAACATCCTTATATATACACGTATACACAGATCAACCAATCAATTCAAAGTATGTTAGACCAATGAGAATGTACCATGCAGCAAGCGGACCTGATGGGGAACACACATATAAAGAATTCAGCTTACCGACGGCCGAGTTAGGGTAATGTATCCAGTAGCAGAGCGGCCAGCGCGTCAATGTAAACACATAGTGCGGCGCCCGTCCAGACGGCTGTGGAAAGTGACATCACAGTCACATGGGCCACTGGACCAATGAGCGTTGCGCTACACCGCCCTCCAATCCCAGCACACGCTGAAGATCAGAGCAGAGCGGCGCATAAGTATCGCAGCTCACTGTGGCTGCCAAAGGAGACAGCACCGCCCAGCACCGCCCACCACCGCCATGGAAACGCCATACAAAAAAGTTAAACAGGGCTGCAACGGCCCAAGTATTGTAATAATGGACACATCTTACCGCTCCTGCGCTGAAAGACAACCCCCATCTCGGCCAATAGGAATTGCTGAAAGAAAAAAGAAAAAATTAAAACAAAACTCCCCAAAAAAATCCCAACAGCAATAATACATAAGCATTGTTCATCATAATCATATACCAAAAATCCAGACTAGCAAAGAATTATAACAGACTCCACATATGCCTTCCCCAAATATTAGATACAAAAACTAAGATCGTATTCACGATTCAGACCACCATTCCCCATAACATTCAATTTCCTAATCCACCAGGCTTCCCTTCTAGCTAATTCACTAGATCTGCTATGTCTGCCTCTCCAATTGGGGGGAACATTATCAATGATCTGAACTCTCATTTGGGACAAATTATGTCTGGCCTCAGTAAAATGACAGGATACAGCCTGGGTGATATCCTTGTTACGAATGGCAGTTTTATGTCCTGACATTCTAACCTTCAGTGCCTTGGTTGTCATTCCCACATAGGCCAAGCCACAGGGGCATTTGATCAAATATACAACATAGCTCGAATCGCACGTGTAACGACCCCTAACAAAAAATCGTGTACCCCGAGATGGATGTGTAAACGAGCCCCCCTTAACTATGTGGCTACACAAATGACAACCAAGGCACGGGAAGGTGCCCATCTGACGCTCACCATGAGCACCCCCATAAGCTGAAGGCTCACTCACCTGCAATTTACCTGAATTAATCTTAGGGGATTGATGATGGAACACTTTATCCCGTATGGTGGGAGCCCTTTTAAAAGACATTATTGGTGGGTACCTAAATTCTGGTACCCTGGGGAAGGCATTCTGCAGCAAATGCCAATGTTTGCGAATAACCTTACTGACCAATTCACTACTGGTACTAAAAGTGGATACAAACGGCATCCGGAATTGCTTGCGCTCAACCCGTCGATTCCGACGTGTGGTAACCAAAGTACGCTCAGGATAACCCCTTGCCAAGAATTTCCCTTTCAATGTATTCTTTTGTATTTCAAGGACATCATTGTCCATGACAATTCTCTCAACTCGAGTGAATTGGCCAGCAGGTATGGCATTCTTAACAGAGGGGGGGTGGAAGCTGTTGTAGTGCAGCAAGGAATTTCGATCAGTGGGTTTTACAAAAAGCGAAGTGATGAGGTTCCCCGCTTTCTTGGTGACACATGTGTCAAGGAATGTGACCTCACACAGGCTGGCATGTACCGTTAATTTAATCACTGGGCAACTAGAATGCAGCGAGGAAATAAATTCCATCAGGGTCGAATGTGGCCCCGCCCACAAACAGAAAATGTCATCTATATATCTCCACCAGCACTTAGCATGCTGGTGGAACAACGGATGATTGTATACAAAAGAATCCTCATATTGGCCCATAAAAAGGCCCGCATAGGACGGGGCCACATTCGACCCCATCGCCGTGCCCCGCTGCTGCACAAAAAATGACCCCTGAAATGAGAAATAATTCTGTCTCAAAATGATATTGAGAAGATCAATAACGAACTTCTTCTGACGAACGGACATGTCAGAATGCTGCATGAGGTACCACTCAACAGCCTCCACACCTCCATCGTGAGGGATGGAGGTGTAGAGGCTTTCCACATCAAGGGTAACTAGAAGGACATCGTCACCAATGTCACCCATTGACTTCAATTTAGACAAGAACATGTTAGTGTCTTTAAGGTAAGATTCTAAGGAGGTAACAATCGGCTGAAGCAAACGGTCAACATATTGGGCAAGGGGCACAAAAACAGAACCCACGCCGGCCACAATGGGCCGTCCAGGTGGCCGGCGTGGGTTCTTGTGAATCTTAGGTAAGGTATAGAATGACGGGGTCCTTGGTGAATCCTGTTGAAGGAATTTATACAGATTATCATCAATGACATGGTTATACTTTGCATCATCAAGAATAGCTTTAATGTGTGTCTGTACCCTCCTTAGTGGATCACCCTCCACCCTAACATATACATCCCGTTGATTCAACTGAGATAAAATCTCCTGTTCATAATATGCGGTGTCTAATACTACTACTGCGCCCCCCTTATCCGCAGGGCGGATGGTGATTTCTGTACGTTGCCCCAACTTGGTCAATGCCTCCTGCTCCTCCCTAGTGAGATTGAACTTAATGCTCAATCCATCAGCTTGGGATTCAATATTACTAATGTCCTCCTTAACCTTGTCTATGAAAACGTCAATGACCGGATGACTCGGAGGTGAGAAATTGCTCTTATTTCTCAAACCTGTGTCCTTCAAGGTGAGAGTCCCAGTATCCTCCTGTGCCACAGGTGGTAACCCCAAATTTGTGCTGAAAAAGTGCTTTAATTTAATGTTCCGGAAAAATCGGAAGAGATCCTGATCCAATAGGAAAAAATCGGGTTTATGTGTAGGACAAAAGGATAAACCATAATTCAATACTCGTTGTTCAATCTCCGTCAGTGGAAAACTGGAAATGTTCACCACTAACGGTACGACTTCTGCTCCTTCCGTTGTCTCAGAGTCATTTGCCCTTTTCTGTTGGCCCCGCTTATATCTTCTACCTCCTCTCCTCCTCCGCCGTCTCTGGTATGTGGGGAGGTATCCCGGGAGGAAGGTAAAAAATCGGTGGATGATGAATTAGGTTCAGATCCAACAGGTCTGATATCTCTCTTCTTAGGGCGTGAAGGTTTGGGACCTTTCTTATTTCTGGAAGGATTAAAGGGCCTCTGCCAAGTATATACAAAACCAGTAGCATAGTCGGACATATCACGCTGAAATTTGGATCGTTTCATCTCCTCGCCAGTTTTCCTATAGTTAGCCATTTTGATGTTTAGACTCTCCACGTATGAATGAAACTCTTCAGCAGATAAATTTGATTTCAATTGTTCACCCACATGATCGATTTTGCCATCAATTAAAGGAAGTTCTTTCTGTATCCGTGCGACCGTATGGATCATTGCATCGAATGAAGCTTTATTCCATATACGTTCCCAACCGGAGCAAAATTCAGTGTCATTCAAAAATATCATTGGATGAATAGGAGAACGTACAGCCCGGGGGATTCTTTTAGCTTTACAATATTCGACAAGAGTTTTAGCGTGCAAATCCAGGTCCACACGTCGTTTCCTTAATATCTCCAGTTCCCGTTTAGTGCTCTTAATATCCGGTGCCTGGAGAAACTCAGCTCCACCTTCAGACCCCGCCATAATTCGGCTTGTCTGTTCCTCGGTGTATGAAAGCGTAGCCGGGAGCACCCCAGCAGTCAGGGCTTCCATGGTGCTATATACTCCGCTGGTACTAATCAGTATTGTCCACAAATGAAGAATGGAGGAGCACCCATATAAAAAGGAAAAAGGCTGTGTGCCAAAGCCTGAGGTCCCAGTACCATAGGGACCCTAAATCCAGTCCACGACAAAAGGCTGGCACCACAAATCAAAGTTCAGCTCTTTATTGGTAAGTCATCTAAAAATGACAAAGAAGGTCAAAAGCAGATAAAAATGGCAATAGCGGCGACAGCCCGCTGTTTCGAGCCTCCTGACTCTTTCTCAAGCCACTCAGCCATGTTTAAAAACATCAGCAGAACATCCTTATATATACACGTATACACAGATCAACCAATCAATTCAAAGTATGTTAGACCAATGAGAATGTACCATGCAGCAAGCGGACCTGATGGGGAACACACATATAAAGAATTCAGCTTACCGACGGCCGAGTCAGGGTAATGTATCCAGCAGCAGAGCGGCCAGCGCGTCAATGTAAACACATAGTGCGGCGCCCGTCCAGACGGCTGTGGAAAGTGACATCACAGTCACATGGGCCACTGGACCAATGAGCGTTGCGCTACACCGCCCTCCAATCCCAGCACACGCTGAAGATCAGAGCAGAGCGGCGCATAAGTATCGCAGCTCACTGTGGCTGCCAAAGGAGACAGCACCGCCCAGCACCGCCCACCACCGCCATGGAAACGCCATACAAAAAAGTTAAACAGGGCTGCAACGGCCCAAGTATTGTAATAATGGACACATCTTACCGCTCCTGTGCTGAAAGACAACCCCCATCTCGGCCAATAGGAATTGCTGGATTGGGGAAGGCATATGTGGAGTCTGTTATAATTCTTTGCTAGTCTGGATTTTTGGTATATGATTATGATGAACAATGCTTATGTATTATTGCTGTTGGGATTTTTTTGGGGAGTTTTGTTTTAATTTTTTCTTTTTTCTTTCAGCAATTCCTATTGGCCGAGATGGGGGTTGTCTTTCAGCGCAGGAGCGGTAAGATGTGTCCATTATTACAATACTTGGGCCGTTGCAGCCCTGTTTAACTTTTTTGTATGGCGTTTCCATGGCGGTGGTGGGCGGTGCTGGGCGGTGCTGTCTCCTTTGGCAGCCACAGTGAGCTGCGATACTTATGCGCCGCTCTGCTCTGATCTTCAGCGTGTGCTGGGATTGGAGGGCGGTGTAGCGCAACGCTCATTGGTCCAGTGGCCCATGTGACTGTGATGTCACTTTCCACAGCCGTCTGGACGGGCGCCGCACTATGTGTTTACATTGACGCGCTGGCCGCTCTGCTGCTGGATACATTACCCTGACTCGGCCGTCGGTAAGCTGAATTCTTTATATGTGTGTTCCCCATCAGGTCCGCTTGCTGCATGGTACATTCTCATTGGTCTAACATACTTTGAATTGATTGGTTGATCTGTGTATACGTGTATATATAAGGATGTTCTGCTGATGTTTTTAAACATGGCTGAGTGGCTTGAGAAAGAGTCAGGAGGCTCGAAACAGCGGGCTGTCGCCGCTATTGCCATTTTTATCTGCTTTTGACCTTCTTTGTCATTTTTAGATGACTTACCAATAAAGAGCTGAACTTTGATTTGTGGTGCCAGCCTTTTGTCGTGGACTGGATTTAGGGTCCCTATGGTACTGGGACCTCAGGCTTTGGCACACAGCCTTTTTCCTTTTTATATGGGTGCTCCTCCATTCTTCATTTGTGGACAATACTGATTAGTACCAGCGGAGTATATAGCACCATGGAAGCCCTGACTGCTGGGGTGCTCCCGGCTACGCTTTCATACACCGAGGAACAGACAAGCCGAATTATGGCGGGGTCTGAAGGTGGAGCTGAGTTTCTCCAGGCACCGGATATTAGGAGCACTAAACGGGAACTGGAGATATTAAGGAAACGACGTGTGGACCTGGATTTGCACGCTAAAACTCTTGTCGAATATTGTAAAGCTAAAAGAATCCCCCGGGCTGTACGTTCTCCTATTCATCCAATGCTATTTTTGAATGACACTGAATTTTGCTCCGGTTGGGAACGTATATGGAATAAAGCTTCATTCGATGCAATGATCCATACGGTCGCACGGATACAGAAAGAACTTCCTTTAATTGATGGCAAAATCGATCATGTGGGTGAACAATTGAAATCAAATTTATCTGCTGAAGAGTTTCATTCATACGTGGAGAGTCTAAACATCAAAATGGCTAACTATAGGAAAACTGGCGAGGAGATGAAACGATCCAAATTTCAGCGTGATATGTCCGACTATGCTACTGGTTTTGTATATACTTGGCAGAGGCCCTTTAATCCTTCCAGAAATAAGAAAGGTCCCAAACCTTCACGCCCTAAGAAGAGAGATATCAGACCTGTTGGATCTGAACCTAATTCATCATCCACCGATTTTTTACCTTCCTCCCGGGATACCTCCCCACATACCAGAGACGGCGGAGGAGGAGAGGAGGTAGAAGATATAAGCGGGGCCAACAGAAAAGGGCAAATGACTCTGAGACAACGGAAGGAGCAGAAGTCGTACCGTTAGTGGTGAACATTTCCAGTTTTCCACTGACGGAGATTGAACAACGAGTATTGAATTATGGTTTATCCTTTTGTCCTACACATAAACCCGATTTTTTCCTATTGGATCAGGATCTCTTCCGATTTTTCCGGAACATTAAATTAAAGCACTTTTTCAGCACAAATTTGGGGTTACCACCTGTGGCACAGGAGGATACTGGGACTCTCACCTTGAAGGACACAGGTTTGAGAAATAAGAGCAATTTCTCACCTCCGAGTCATCCGGTCATTGACGTTTTCATAGACAAGGTTAAGGAGGACATTAGTAATATTGAATCCCAAGCTGATGGATTGAGCATTAAGTTCAATCTCACTAGGGAGGAGCAGGAGGCATTGACCAAGTTGGGGCAACGTACAGAAATCACCATCCGCCCTGCGGATAAGGGGGGCGCAGTAGTAGTATTAGACACCGCATATTATGAACAGGAGATTTTATCTCAGTTGAATCAACGGGATGTATATGTTAGGGTGGAGGGTGATCCACTAAGGAGGGTACAGACACACATTAAAGCTATTCTTGATGATGCAAAGTATAACCATGTCATTGATGATAATCTGTATAAATTCCTTCAACAGGATTCACCAAGGACCCCGTCATTCTATACCTTACCTAAGATTCACAAGAACCCACGCCGGCCACCTGGACGGCCCATTGTGGCCGGCGTGGGTTCTGTTTTTGTGCCCCTTGCCCAATATGTTGACCGTTTGCTTCAGCCGATTGTTACCTCCTTAGAATCTTACCTTAAAGACACTAACATGTTCTTGTCTAAATTGAAGTCAATGGGTGACATTGGTGACGATGTCCTTCTAGTTACCCTTGATGTGGAAAGCCTCTACACCTCCATCCCTCACGATGGAGGTGTGGAGGCTGTTGAGTGGTACCTCATGCAGCATTCTGACATGTCCGTTCGTCAGAAGAAGTTCGTTATTGATCTTCTCAATATCATTTTGAGACAGAATTATTTCTCATTTCAGGGGTCATTTTTTGTGCAGCAGCGGGGCACGGCGATGGGGTCGAATGTGGCCCCGTCCTATGCGGGCCTTTTTATGGGCCAATATGAGGATTCTTTTGTATACAATCATCCGTTGTTCCACCAGCATGCTAAGTGCTGGTGGAGATATATAGATGACATTTTCTGTTTGTGGGCGGGGCCACATTCGACCCTGATGGAATTTATTTCCTCGCTGCATTCTAGTTGCCCAGTGATTAAATTAACGGTACATGCCAGCCTGTGTGAGGTCACATTCCTTGACACATGTGTCACCAAGAAAGCGGGGAACCTCATCACTTCGCTTTTTGTAAAACCCACTGATCGAAATTCCTTGCTGCACTACAACAGCTTCCACCCCCCCTCTGTTAAGAATGCCATACCTGCTGGCCAATTCACTCGAGTTGAGAGAATTGTCATGGACAATGATGTCCTTGAAATACAAAAGAATACATTGAAAGGGAAATTCTTGGCAAGGGGTTATCCTGAGCGTACTTTGGTTACCACACGTCGGAATCGACGGGTTGAGCGCAAGCAATTCCGGATGCCGTTTGTATCCACTTTTAGTACCAGTAGTGAATTGGTCAGTAAGGTTATTCGCAAACATTGGCATTTGCTGCAGAATGCCTTCCCCAGGGTACCAGAATTTAGGTACCCACCAATAATGTCTTTTAAAAGGGCTCCCACCATACGGGATAAAGTGTTCCATCATCAATCCCCTAAGATTAATTCAGGTAAATTGCAGGTGAGTGAGCCTTCAGCTTATGGGGGTGCTCATGGTGAGCGTCAGATGGGCACCTTCCCGTGCCTTGGTTGTCATTTGTGTAGCCACATAGTTAAGGGGGGCTCGTTTACACATCCATCTCGGGGTACACGATTTTTTGTTAGGGGTCGTTACACGTGCGATTCGAGCTATGTTGTATATTTGATCAAATGCCCCTGTGGCTTGGCCTATGTGGGAATGACAACCAAGGCACTGAAGGTTAGAATGTCAGGACATAAAACTGCCATTCGTAACAAGGATATCACCCAGGCTGTATCCTGTCATTTTACTGAGGCCAGACATAATTTGTCCCAAATGAGAGTTCAGATCATTGATAATGTTCCCCCCAATTGGAGAGGCAGACATAGCAGATCTAGTGAATTAGCTAGAAGGGAAGCCTGGTGGATTAGGAAATTGAATGTTATGGGGAATGGTGGTCTGAATCGTGAATACGATCTTAGTTTTTGTATCTAATATTTGGGGAAGGCATATGTGGAGTCTGTTATAATTCTTTGCTAGTCTGGATTTTTGGTATATGATTATGATGAACAATGCTTATGTATTATTGCTGTTGGGATTTTTTTGGGGAGTTTTGTTTTAATTTTTTCTTTTTTCTTTCAGCAATTCCTATTGGCCGAGATGGGGGTTGTCTTTCAGCGCAGGAGCGGTAAGATGTGTCCATTATTACAATACTTGGGCCGTTGCAGCCCTGTTTAACTTTTTTGTATGGCGTTTCCATGGCGGTGGTGGGCGGTGCTGGGCGGTGCTGTCTCCTTTGGCAGCCACAGTGAGCTGCGATACTTATGCGCCGCTCTGCTCTGATCTTCAGCGTGTGCTGGGATTGGAGGGCGGTGTAGCGCAACGCTCATTGGTCCAGTGGCCCATGTGACTGTGATGTCACTTTCCACAGCCGTCTGGACGGGCGCCGCACTATGTGTTTACATTGACGCGCTGGCCGCTCTGCTGCTGGATACATTACCCTGACTCGGCCGTCGGTAAGCTGAATTCTTTATATGTGTGTTCCCCATCAGGTCCGCTTGCTGCATGGTACATTCTCATTGGTCTAACATACTTTGAATTGATTGGTTGATCTGTGTATACGTGTATATATAAGGATGTTCTGCTGATGTTTTTAAACATGGCTGAGTGGCTTGAGAAAGAGTCAGGAGGCTCGAAACAGCGGGCTGTCGCCGCTATTGCCATTTTTATCTGCTTTTGACCTTCTTTGTCATTTTTAGATGACTTACCAATAAAGAGCTGAACTTTGATTTGTGGTGCCAGCCTTTTGTCGTGGACTGGATTTAGGGTCCCTATGGTACTGGGACCTCAGGCTTTGGCACACAGCCTTTTTCCTTTTTATATGGGTGCTCCTCCATTCTTCATTTGTGGACAAGCCATATGACTAAAAAGAAAAATCAGAACTGGGTTCAAGTATAGTCACCAAGATGGCCTCTGGGCGTGTTCCTCTTAGGCGTGGCTGTGTTCAGATGGCATGAATCCTCTATGTCCTGGTCTGCTCAGATCTCCTGATGGTCTGATCCTTCCCCTCATTGAATGACCCCTCTCATCTTATTCCCCTCACTACCTATGATCCTGCCCAGGAGATTAAATCTTCCAACCTATCACAAGGCAGTAGGAGTGATCAGTGGGAGTGATCAGTCACTAATCTTTAACCCAAGTGTAATGTTGGATTTCACCCTCTGGAGGTGCTGTTGGCTAACTAATCACCTTATTAATGGGATATGTGGCAAAATTAAAGACATTTTGATTGTGTTTTATTATAGCCCACAGTGAATGAATCAATGTTATAAACATTTCATATCTTATGGATAGCTGATCTGGATGGGATCACTGGTTATTATTCAGGATACAGTGACCTTTTCTACCATATTTCGGATAGATTGGATTTGATCCAAAATCATAGTGACATATTGAAAACCACCATGGACCTCTCCTTTATAACATATTGTGCTTGTTAGCAGAGTTTTATACCATTAACATTATTGTTTAACATGCAACACTGGTAAACATATAGCATATCCATATTATTATTGAATTGATTGTAACTAATGTATAGGACTTAATCATATAATATCTGTATTACTCTTTGTATGATACATTTCTACTCATAAGGTATACATATGAGTGAGTCATGTGTTATTCTCTGAGTCGTGTCCTTAGATGGGGAATTGTTTAACTCAGCCTGTGTTTGCTATGTCACCAAGTTTCTTGGTCTGCAACAATGGTTAATTTCTAAAATATACAAGCCTTAGAGATTGTATTCAGAGGTTCATCTTTTCAGCAAATATATTTGCCTCTTGAGAGGTCTCTTCCATTGTTACTCAACTTCTCTTGTTTGGCAATTGTTTGGCCAAGCAAGGTAACTGTGTTAACTATTAGTCAGATCGTGGTCTCCTTTCTATTCAAAGACACTCTTGAATGGCTAACCACTTGCTAACTAACATCTGATCTTCCTTGAGACACACAGACTGGACAATTCAGCATCGCTACATTAAAATAGGCTATACATTTCTATATAATCAATGCACCTATATTAACCTATAATCCCCATACATTAAAAGTCTTTGTCTTCTGTACCTTAGGGGAAGGAAATATTAGATTTTATTCCTATTT
Source organism: Hyperolius riggenbachi (assembly GCF_040937935.1). Lineage (NCBI taxonomy): Eukaryota > Metazoa > Chordata > Amphibia > Anura > Hyperoliidae > Hyperolius > Hyperolius riggenbachi. The sequence continues at coordinate 466,386,449 of NC_090647.1, forward strand.
GATCATGTACAGTTCAGTTTATCGGAAAAACGATATTCCGCCATATGGAAATCTCGACACATCCCACTTTTCTTTTGGAATGTTCCAGTGTGTGATCATTTCAAAAGAACAACAAGGATTAATAATCGTTTTTCGTCTGCTTCATTCCCGTGGGAACACGTTGTGAACAAATCTTTATGTTTTGTATTGGTAATCCAAATATGAAAGGGAAAAATGGACTTTAAAACATCGTCTTCATCACATTGAAGTTCATGTTTCACGCTTCAAGAAAAATAAACCTGGCAAATGATACTCCGGATGTAAACAAACAGGTTTCCTCTTGCTGCAAAGGTAGCAAACAGCAACTGTAACAGCGATGAACTGCTTTGGCCTTTGGTTCAAACAAAAGGATTTTCCGGATCTGCTTCAAGATTTGAACAACTCACTCCTGTGAGTATCTGGTGTGCAACAGATATCCAACTTGCATCTCCATCAAATGGACCCCGGATACATCAGCTCGTCATTCAACGACACATCGCGGGTTTAGGCTCATCTGGACCCTCTAGGATAGGAACATCTATCTGGTCATGATGAACTCCGCTGTATCCGGTAACCTCACGGATGCTGGATCTGGCATCACACTTGGCTCGGCACTCTTCCCCAAGATTAGGACTGCGTGAAGGATGGCAATCGTCAGGTGGGGCATCTTTGCGCCGGATTGGAATCTTTGTGTCTAGTGAAGATTAAATATATCATTAGGTATACCTGTCAGGAGAAAAATAATTTGTTAGGACACATTTCAAGATTGCTCAATTCTCCGCAATTGTGAACTAGGGTGACATATACGCAGTTGATTAATATGTACCCATCTTTCAACAAAGTCATCCCCCTTAGGGATTTTAACCTTATAAACCACAGGAGACAATTTATCAGTGATTGGATATGGACCTTTCCATGAAGGGAGGAATTTCTTTTCCTTTACCTGGTCTCTGGCAAAATTATACAGATAAACTTTGTCATCAATCTGATACTCCTTTTGTGTAGTTTTGAGATCATAGTACGTCTTCGTACTGACTGCGGCTCTTTCGATGTTTCTTTGAGCAAATGCAAAGGCATGCTGGAGGTGTTTGCGTAAGTTCTCCACGTATTGATGTGCAGTAGTTGCATTCATCAAATTGTGATCCGTGGTTTTGTAAAGCAAATGTTGGGGTAACACCATCTTTCTACCTGTGAGCATCTCAAATGGTGAAAGTTTGGTCGCTGCGCTTGGAGTAGCTCTAATAGCCATAAGAACTAGTGGCAGCTTGACATCCCAGTCTTTACCTGATTCGCTAACAAATTTTTTCAGGATATTAACAATAGATTGATTGTAACGCTCCACTCCACCACTAGAGGCTGGTCGGTAAGCTATGTGGAGCTTCCGTTTTACCCCTAGGATTTCCCACATCTTGGTCATTACTTCACTGGTGAAGTGACTTCCGCGATCGGATTCGATACGCTGGGGAAGACCAAATCGGGAGAAAATGTGGTTAATGAGCAGTGATGCGCACACACTAGAACTGCATGTTTTACTTGGTAGACATTCTACCCATTTAGTAAATAAACATGTTACAGTCAACATGTATCGATTTCCCTTTGAGGACGTTGTTACCGGACCAATAAAATCGATCTGGATGTCTGACCATGGCATGGCTATGCCTCTTTTCATCAGCGGTGCCCTGTGAGTGGGACCTTGTGGCTGGAATTGAGGGCATACCAAACATCCTTGGCAATATGTCCTGACATCCTGTAACATGTGTGGCCAGTAAGCGTAGTCTCTTAATAACTCATACGTTATTTTCTCTCCTCGATGACCAGCTGTCGGGGCATCGTGAGCATGTTGTAACATTAGACCCCGATATGCTGCGGGTACTACCCATTGCGTAATACCGTTTTTCGAGGTACGTATTAGCAATCCATCCTGTAATGAAAATTGTGACACACCTTTCATCAGAATACGTAATTCTTCGTTGTCACTGCAGTCTTCCACGGTGATGGGATAATCCTGTGGACTTTCAATATGTTTATAAAACAAACCAATTATGGGATCCCCCTTTTGGCTTGCAATGAGATCCTCATTAGGAGAATCTTGACACCACATTGCCACACTGGGTTGAGACTCCTTTTGGGCCTGCCCCCTAGTGGTGACATTTACTTCGATAGTTCCCATGAGGTCATTGATATCGAAGATTTCACCATCAATGGCTGCTTTCTTAGCGAGGGAATCTGCTAAATCGTTCCCATCTTTATCAGCGCCAGGATGTTTCGAATGACCCCTTACCTTTTTCCAGTAAATGGTAAGACCGTGGGTATTAACAAGTTCATCTATTTTACAGAACCATTTACCATGTTTGACTGGCTTTTTGTTACTCCTTGTCATACTAGTTCTTTTCCAACTGGGAAAATATTCTACAAAACTGTTTCGAACATATTCAGAATCTGTTATCAAAACAAACTCCTTAAGATCATGTTCGATAGCTATTTGTATAGCTTTATACACGGCAGCAAGTTCTGCGACCTGGCTACTTTTGGGACCAATTTTGTATCCCGCGGCTATCTCTGGAAATATGTTATTCCATACGATACCGATACCTGCAACCAGCATCTTTTCATCTCCTTCTGTGTGAAAAGAACAGCCATCAACATATGCACATGGTAGTGATTTGCAATATTCCTCTTCATAGGATTTATATGGGGATAAAGATTGCTCTTCCAGAAAATCGTTTTCTGGTGACTCATCTTTATGTTCCACATGAGTACAATCATGGAGTTCAGCTAATCCCTGAGCAACTGGGTTTTTAGTATCCTGTTTATATTTGATTTCCAATGGCCATCCCATTAGGGACATTGTCCATGCAGTTATCCTGCTGTTTGACAGGTTACCTTCTTTTATTTGATCACTTTGTAAATATTGTAGTGATTGGTGTGCAGTTTCTGCAATGATCTTTTCACCTTGAATAAAACTTCTGAAATATTGCAAAGCCCACACAGTTGCTAATAATGCCTTCTCGCAATTATTAAATTTGACTTCAACTGGTGATAGTGATTTACTGGCATAAGCAATTATTTTATTCAGTCTTTCTTGCTTTTGAAAAAGAACTGCACTTACACTCTTGTCGGTAAAACCTGTTTCAACATAGAAGGGTTTACCACCTTCTGGATAAGCAAGGCATGGTGCCTGTATGAGTTTTGTTTTAAGCTCAGATACAGCTTGTTCATGGCACTCATTCCATTCCCATTGTACTCCTTTCTTTAGCAGCTGCAATAGCGGCTTTGTAATCTCAGCATAGTTATCTATGAACTTGCGAGAATAATTCATCATCCCCAGGAATGATCTCAGTTCCTTGAGATTTGTAGGGGACCTCGTATTTTTGATTGCTTCCACTTTCTTTTTCTGTGGATTAATTCCTTCTGCAGTAATTTCATGTCCTAGGAAATTTACCTTAGATCGGCACCATTGAGCTTTCTGTAAGGAAAGTTTAACACCTGCTTCTCTCAGTTGATTTAATACATATCTCAACTCTGAAATATGTTCCTCAAAGATTGTACTTTTGATAAGGATATCATCGACATAAGTTAGGGTACCTCGTTCTGCTGCATCAGGCATTGCTTTGTGCATGAACACAGCAAATTCGTGGCCTGCGTTGATGTATCCGAAAGGCGTACGGGTCCACGCAAATTGTCTGTTACCGAATGTGAAGGCTAGTTTGTATTGATCCCTTTCATCCACTTTAATTGTCCAATATCCTTGTGCGCAGTCAAGGGCTGTGAATATTTTAGACCCTTGGATTTGCGTCAAGCATTGGTCAATGTATGGTACAGGCCAACCAGACATGTAGACACGTTTGTTTAGTTGTCTCAAGTCTGAGCATAGACGGAACTGACCATTCGGTTTGAGAACTCCGAGTACTGGATGATTGAAGGAACTGTGTACTGGGCGGATAATACCTTTCTTTTCCAGGTTCTTAACAATTTCCGATAATGACTCGTAGGCTGCTAGCGGAAGTCGATATTGTTTGATAAACACAGGGGGTGCATCTGGATCAGTCAGGATTCTCGTAACATGCAGGTTAGTCTCCCCACAGTCATAAGAGTCCTTGGCAAACATCTCCTGGAAATCCCAGAATAGTTGCCTTAGCTGCTGTCGTTCTGATTCATTAGAACATCCATCAGCTATAGAGAGTTGTTCTTCTACCCGTTCCTGAAATTCTGGGAAAATCTCAGGTTGACCTACCTCATAAGCTTCTTCAAGCCTATTAGTTAAGTCATTTGGGGTGTAACATGCTTGATCCTTACCCTGCTGGAGTGATTGATACTCACTTTCATTGATTTCATGGTTAAAAATCAATGATGTTTCCTCGACATGACATGTACCTTCCTCAGAACTGAAAGGATAAATAGAGTGTATGCTGAACAATCCTTCAGGTGTTGAGAAATATTGTTGGTCCACTATTTGTTCTTCTGTCAAATATTCATCAGGTATTAATCCAATGACTTCATTTTGGAATCCAAAAGTATAATATTCTGAGTCTATGGCTAAGCCAATCATTGTATCCTCCTGTAACGTGATACTATGAGGGCTCATGTTTTGCATGACCATATATAATGGTTCCTGATGAATATTTATTAGGGGAATTGGTTTTACCTTCAACCCCAATTGTTGCATCCGATTGGATAAACAAATCAATGCATCTGCATTTCTCATCTTTTGCCCCTTCTTTACTTGAATGGGTAAAAGAAATGATTTGCAACCTTCAGGGACTTTTACTTTTTCAGCGACAGTGATATCCACTGCATATGGTATTCGCTGTCCCCATCTCAGGGCTTGTTCTCTATCCTGGAATTCCTCTGGGTTTCCGGATAATTTGGACCACAGAACATTATTGACCAGATCAACCTGTATGGCAAATCGGTGAATAATGTCGTTTCCTAAGTACATTTGGTACTGTGGTTCCTTTAACACACTGAAGACATGTTTTGCAGATTTGTTTCCTAGAGACACAGATAAGATGCATTTTGCAATTACATTATGACTCTGGTTATCGTTATCCAGATCGTGGATCCATTCCTGTGTAGAGATAAATTTGATTACCTGAGGGTCGGTAACCTGCTTCAGCAGTCCTAGGCTTATGTAGCTGGCCTCAGATTTGAGATCCAACTTGGCATATTTTACCCGAGCAATATTATTTACCTGCATGGGAACCAGCACATTATCATTGATTTTCTCGATTTCAACCAATGCCTGTGTATGCTTGGTTATGCCTGCCACTTCCTGACTTCCCCCTTTGAGGGCAATAGTTAACACATCATCTTCCAGAATTATCTTTTCAATCTTATCCTTTCGGATATTTATGATGTGAAAAGCAGTGTTAGCATTTTCCTCGGGTTTACCGTTTTTCAGGATCGTGACTTCTGGTATCTGACTGTTCCGGAAATGGATTTCAACAGAGTTAGGCCTTTCCTCAATCATATGGCAGCTACGTTGCGACTGTGCATTGCTGGAGCGCTCAAAATCAATTGGAGTATTGACTTGAGCCCATATTGCTTCATTTATGAAGTCAATTATGGAATTTAGTCGTTTGAGCAGATCGATTCCAATGATCAATCTATCATATGGAAGATCAACAATCAAAGTTGGATGTTTAATGACCTTTTTACCAATCTTATATGTCAGCCAGGATGTGCCTTTCACTTGTAAACTATTACCACCAACGCTTATCAGCGCACCCTCAAAGGCTTTTAATCTTGGCTTCCTTTGTGATGAATCCAAGATCTGCTGGTAATAGTTAAAAGACATAATAGTAACCTGGGAACCGGTATCCAGTAAACCTGGGATCGGTCCGATACATACATCTTGTAGATGGGTATCGATAAAATACCGGCCATCTACCTGTTCAAGATTGCAAAGAAAATTGGAATGTTTTTCCATTTGTTGCTTCAGAGAATGATCTCTCTGTAGCGTCAGGGTATTAGGAACTTGTTCCTCCTGATTCTGCCTGCAAGGCATTTGGGTTCCCATGGATTCTACCAATGGGACAATCTGAACAGAGGGTACTTCACGCTCTGGCTCAAATGACATAATATCACCCATTTGTGGTGAAATATCAAGAACATTAGACTTCCCTTCCTCGACCTGGGGTAGGTCGGTACATTGCACATCATTTTCATTACTCGTATTTAGTATTGCCATATCCATTTCCGTATAGTGATTTGTCTCGGTTTCCTTTAGTTGGCAGAGCTGGGCCCTGCCTCCCCAGCTAAAAAATCCTCATGCTGTCTTCCTGCAGATCCCTGAGCCAACTTACCCATCATGTCACTCAATTTGTTCACTTGATCAACAAGCTGATCAAACCTATTAGGTCGGCGAGGGTTCTGGTTCCTGGGATCATATCTGTTCCCTGCGGGTGATCCACTCCTAGGTGAGTTAGGTGGTGATCTACCCCTAGGTGAATTAGGTGGGTGCTGTCTCCTTTCCCACTGCTGCCTGGGTCGGTTATCCCATTGTCTATATCTTTGGGGTCGTCTGTACCCCTGGGGTTCTCTATATCCCTGGTAACCTCTATACCTTTGACTACCCTGGTTTCCTTGGTAACCCTGGTATCCTTGATACCTGCGATTGAACCGAGGACGGTAGACCTGGTTCTCAGAACCTGAGCTATCCCTATCTGACCCTTTAGGATTTTGTGGTCTGTTTTGATTAGGGTTGTGTTGCTGTCTTTGGCCCTGCTGGATAGGTACTTTTGCAGGAGGTATTTTCTTCTGCTGGGATTCAAGGTTTAGGTCCGCTTTCACTTTGGTTTCTTCTACTCTGCGCTCTGGGTACTTTTTGTTGTTTCTCCCACTTACATTGGAACTCCCACTGATGTTGAACAGCAGTGTCGCTGAGGTAACCATTTTCTCTAGGGAGTTTCCGAAGTCTAACTCATTGGCCATGCTTAACTTTATTTGGGTAGGCAATGCATCGTAATATGCCTGTTTAAAATCAAGAGACTCCCAGTTAGGATTCCGATATGCTAAACTGTAAGAGTTTTTTAGCACGGAAAGGAATTCTCGGGGGCTCTGATCGGGTCGACAAATAAGTCGATACACATCTCGTTTAGCTTCTGAATTAGTGCGATACGGCCCAAACTCAAGCTTCACTTCGTGTGAAACTGCTTGCGATCTAATGATACCCCGCTCCTTAAATGAAGTGAAATAGTGGCGGTATCTGTCATCAAAAACCCATGGGAGAAATCTGATCCTGTCTGCTTCAGACAGATTTAAAGAGTCCATAGTGGATTCATACAACTCCATGTGGGATGCTATTTGCGCTGAACCCTTTTTAGTGAACTTTGGCACAGCGGTGTTTAAGAATTTTATGATGCTGGCTGAGCTCTGTTTTTCTGGTGGATACTGATTATTTCCCCTATTTGACTCCCCTCTATACGTACCTTTCCCCCTTCTTGGGATAGGGCTGGATTCTCGCTTTCTCTCATCAGCCTCCAATTCATCTGAATCAATATCAGCAAGGGAGTCGTGACCTTTATGGGAATCATCATACCTAGGGGCCCTCATTTGCATATCTCTCTCTGGAGAGGAATCCAAATGTTGATCTTTAGGGACCCTTGTACTGTCATCTATCATGGTATTCATAGTTTTACATACCGTTTCCATACGATCCAACATGCCTTGCCATTTTAGGTCATATGGAGTGAGTACTGGCGGGCAAGGGCTGGATGATCTATCGAGTCTACCTGCCTGTTGGATTTTGAAGTACTGCTGTTGTAGTTCTTCAAAATCCTGTCTAAGTCTGCGATGCGCTTCACGATTCCGTTCGGCGTCTCTTTCCAGACTTTTGATCGCTACCTCCCTGTCTGAAATATCAATCATTAATTGGTCTCTATCAGCCCTTATAATTTGAAGATCTGATTCCACATTATGTGACTGAGAGGTTAATGATTGGACGTTTTCCTCTGTTCCTCGCAATTGGGATTTCAACTGTACAATCTCTTTTTTTCTAGATTGTGAAAGGATATCTACCTCTAATAACCCATATAACACAGAAGGTAGGGCGCCTAACAACCTCTTCTTCAGTTCGGAATCTGAAGTTATTGTGGTCATACATGAAAGATAATGATCAACCATACCTTTAGATTGAAATATACAATCAGCTTCCTGTTTTATACTTTTCCTCATTCTACCTATCCAGTCATCTACTTCCTCATTATATTTTAACTGTATAAATACGAATTCCACAATCTTTCGGAATGTCTGTTCCAAATGAAGTTCTGAATCACTACCTGTAGCACTCATGATTCAATAGCCAATGCAATAAAACCAGCTCAATAAAACGTTTTTACACTGTTTAAACCAGTAATGGAAAGTAAACGAATCTCGCTGGGGCCTCCAATCTTATGTCGGGCGTTTTGTCAATGTTTGTATAAATTGTTAAAAATAATTATAAAATCAAAAATGTAAATGTAATGCTCCTGGGAAAAAATAGGAGGAGCTTAAGATACAAACACACGCCTAACTGTGTGAGCTCGTTTTTCGAGGTTTTACAGTACTGGTTTAAACATGTAAATAAACATAGACCAATTTATAAAAATATCAATTTAATATCGAATAAATATTACAATATCAAAACAATATAAAATTGCACTTTTGATATATAACAAAACTCATAAGGTCATTCTTATAATAAGCAATGAGCTGGATAATAATTTCAGTAAAACATCAAAATGTTATTATACTTAATCACCAAATACAAAAGGCTTAAACCATTCAGCAGTCAATTCAAATACAGTGCATAGATGTGACTCCTCAAATATGGCCGTCGGCCCTGTTACTCAATTTACCACAGGATGTCTGGAGACAAAATGGATGACTTGAACGAAAACAAAATGGCTGTTATCAAAATCAAAATGGCTGCTATCAAAAATCAAAATGGTGCTATCGCAAACAAAATGGTGGCTTATCAAAAACAAAATGGCTAATTTAGGATGACTCAGTGGATATAACGACTGGGCGTTGCCCCACAATTTCTATGCAATCAACTATAAATGACAGGAATTTTCCCACTGTCTACACTTTAACCTCCGCTGGCCTGTGATACTACACAGAGCAAGCGGGTAAAATACATATAATTTTGGAATAAGATATCTATTGAGTCGTCCTAAACTTGGCTAGGTGTGGCTTGCACATGCTGCGGCAAAGTATCAAAATATCTAGAGGAGGTAGCTTGAAGTATCTAGCGCTTTTATCCAAAACAAGTTATGGCATTCACAGTCAGCGATTCTCGAACTATTGGTGGTGTTAAACGACAGAAAAATATACCCACTGAATGGGTTTTATCAAATATATGGAATGAGTAATTCCTGTGCACTGGAAGAACGCACTCCCTTTGGCTATAAATGACTATAAACTTAAGAAAGACAATCGTCAATAAATCAAAAGTTCAGATATTCGTGCTGTGATAAGCCATATGACTAAAAAGAAAAATCAGAACTGGGTTCAAGTATAGTCACCAAGATGGCCTCTGGGCGTGTTCCTCTTAAGCGTGGCTGTGTTCAGATGGCATGAATCCTCTATGTCCTGGTCTGCTCAGATCTCCTGATGGTCTGATCCTTCCCCTCATTGAATGACCCCTCTCATCTTATTCCCCTCACTACCTATGATCCTGCCCAGGAGATTAAATCTTCCAACCTATCACAAGGCAGTAGGAGTGATCAGTGGGAGTGATCAGTCACTAATCTTTAACCCAAGTGTAATGTTGGATTTCACCCTCTGGAGGTGCTGTTGGCTAACTAATCACCTTATTAATGGGATATGTGGCAAAATTAAAGACATTTTGATTGTGTTTTATTATAGCCCACAGTGAATGAATCAATGTTATAAACATTTCATATCTTATGGATAGCTGATCTGGATGGGATCACTGGTTATTATTCAGGATACAGTGACCTTTTCTACCATATTTCGGATAGATTGGATTTGATCCAAAATCATAGTGACATATTGAAAACCACCATGGACCTCTCCTTTATAACATATTGTGCTTGTTAGCAGAGTTTTATACCATTAACATTATTGTTTAACATGCAACACTGGTAAACATATAGCATATCCATATTATTATTGAATTGATTGTAACTAATGTATAAGACTTAATCATATAATATCTGTATTACTCTTTGTATGATACATTTCTACTCATAAGGTATACATATGAGTGAGTCATGTGTTATTCTCTGAGTCGTGTCCTTAGATGGGGAATTGTTTAACTCAGCCTGTGTTTGCTATGTCACCAAGTTTCTTGGTCTGCAACAATGGTTAATTTCTAAAATATACAAGCCTTAGAGATTGTATTCAGAGGTTCATCTTTTCAGCAAATATATTTGCCTCTTGAGAGGTCTCTTCCATTGTTACTCAACTTCTCTTGTTTGGCAATTGTTTGGCCAAGCAAGGTAACTGTGTTAACTATTAGTCAGATCGTGGTCTCCTTTCTATTCAAAGACACTCTTGAATGGCTAACCACTTGCTAACTAACATCTGATCTTCCTTGAGACACACAGACTGGACAATTCAGCATCGCTACATTAAAATAGGCTATACATTTCTATATAATCAATGCACCTATATTAACCTATAATCCCCATACATTAAAAGTCTTTGTCTTCTGTACCTTAGGGGAAGGAAATATTAGATTTTATTCCTATTTGATCATGTACAGTTCAGTTTATCGGAAAAACGATATTCCGCCATATGGAAATCTCGACAACACACATCAGTAGCAGCTTGGCTGCTGAGATGTTTTACTGATTTGTGTAATAAGCAGAAGGCGCAGCAGAGATCCTAGTCACAGCAAAAAGTGACATCACACATACACCCTCCCCAGGGATCCACTTCATCCCACCAACCTAGTATATGTTGGCACAACCCACCCCGTGCTAACTGAACAAGAGAAGAATCTTCCAATGGAAAACACAATCTTCTCTAAGGAACCTACCCCCCACCCTTTTAAAAGCCTATAATAGTTTAAAGGCATGCCCTAACTAGTTGAAAGGAGTACAAACTCCAGGAAAAAATCAACCCTTTTAAGAGAACCCTCCCACCCCACCAATATGCTATAGATGTGGTCTTAACCTCACTTCTGACATGGACCCACACGACGCATTCTACTTCCCCTGACAATCACACATACCAAGAAGAGTACCACTCTGGCAGCGGAGATACCGTTCTTGATTTGTGCGACAAATAGAGTGCGCAGTAGAGATTAAAGTCTCAGCTTCAGTCAAGACACCAACAATAGCATAGGTGAATGGCCCTACACTGCTGATTTATCAGCAAAAAAACCCTCCCAGATTAAGACACCCTCCCCAGGGAACAATTTCATCCCACCAACATGCTGTATGTCGGCTTCCCACCCAGTGCTAACCTAACATGAGAAGAATCTTACACTGGAAATTTATCTTCTCTGGGACCCCACCCACACCTCCGGTTCACTATATGTGTGGCGTCAACTTCAGTTAGACTTGGCGCTAAACTGCATCTCCTACCTCCCCGGCATCACACACATCAGTAGCAGCTTGGCTGCTGAGATGTTTTACTGATTTGTGTGATAAGCAGAAGGCGCAGCAGAGTTCCTAGTCACAGCAAAAATTGACATCACACAGACACTCTCCCCAGGGAACTACTTCATCCCACCAACCTAGTATATGTTGGCACAACTCACCCCGTGCTAACTGAACAAGAGAAGAATCTTCCAATGGAAAACACAATCTTCTCTAAGGAACCTACCCCCCACCCTTTTCAAAGCCTATAATAGTTGAAAGGTATGCCCTAACTAGTTGGAAGGAGTATAAACTCCAGGAAAAAAACTACCCTTCTAAGAGAACCCTCCCACCCCACCAATATGCTATAGATGTGGTCTCAATCTCAAACCTAACTTGGACCCACACGACACCTTCTTCTTCCCCTGACAATCAAACATACCAAGAAGAGTACCACTCTGGCAGCGGAGATACCATTCTTGATTTGTGCGACAAATAGACCGCGCAGTAGAGATCAAAGTCTCAGCTTCAGTCAAGACACCACCAATAGCATAGGTGAATGGCCCTACACTGCTGATTTATCAGCAAAAGAAACCCCTCCCAGATTAAGACACCCTCCCCAGGGAATAATTTAATCCCACCAACATGCTGTATGTCGGTTTACCACCAAGTGCTAACCTAAAATGAGAAGAATCTTCCACTGGAAATTAATCTTCTCTGGGACCCCACCCACACCTCCGGTTCACTATATGTGTGGCGTCAACTTCAGTTAGACTTGGCGCTAAACTGCGTCTCCTACCTCCCCGGCACCACACAAATCATCAGCAGCTTGGCTGCTGAGATGTTTTACTGATTTGTGTGATAAGCAGAAGGCGCAGCAGAGATCCTAGTCACAGCAAAAAGTGACATCACACAGACACCCTCCCCAGGGAACTACTTCATCCCACCAACCTAGTATATGTTGGCACAACCCACCCCGTGCTAACTGAACAAGAGAAGAATCTTCCAATGGAAAACACAATCTTCTCTAAGGAACCTACCCCCCACCCTTTTAAAGGCCTATAATAGTTGAAAGGCATGCCCTAACTAGTTGAAAGGAGTACAAACTCCAGGAAAAAATCAACCCTTTTAAGAGAACCCTCCCACCCCACCAATATGCTATAGATGTGGTCTTAACCTCACTTCTGACATGGACCCACACGACGCATTCTACTTCCCCTGACAATCACACATACCAAGAAGAGTACCACTCTGGCAGCGGAGATACCGTTCTTGATTTGTGCGACAAATAGAGTGCGCAGTAGAGATTAAAGTCTCAGCTTCAGTCAAGACACCAACAATAGCATAGGTGAATGGCCCTACACTGCTGATTTATCAGCAAAAAAACCCTCCCAGATTAAGACACCCTCCCCAGGGAACAATTTCATCCCACCAACATGCTGTATGTCGGCTTCCCACCCAGTGCTAACCTAACATGAGAAGAATCTTACACTGGAAATGTATCTTCTCTGGGACCCCACCCACACCTCCGGTTCACTATATGTGTGGCGTCAACTTCAGTTAGACTTGGCGCTAAACTGCATCTCCTACCTCCCCGGCATCACACACATCAGTAGCAGCTTGGCTGCTGAGATGTTTTACTGATTTGTGTGATAAGAAGAAGGCGCAGCAGAGTTCCTAGTCACAGCAAAAATTGACATTACACAGACACCCTCCCCAGGGAACTACTTCATCCCACCAACCTAGTATATGTTGGCACAACTCACCCCGTGCTAACTGAACAAGAGAAGAATCTTTCAATGGAAAACACAATCTTCTCTAAGGAACCTACCCCCCACCCTTTTAAAAGCCTATAATAGTTGAAAGGTATGCCCTAACTAGTTGGAAGGAGTATAAACTCCAGGAAAAAATCTACCCTTCTAAGAGAACCCTCCCACCCCACCAATATGCTATAGATGTGGTCTCAACCTCAAACCTAACTTGGACCCACACGACACCTTCTTCTTCCCCTGACAATCAAACATACCAAGAAGAGTACCACTCTGGCAGCGGAGATACCATTCTTGATTTGTGCGACAAATAGACCGCGCAGTAGAGATCAAAGTCTCAGCTTCAGTCAAGACACCACCAATAGCATAGGTGATTGGCCCTACACTGCTGATTTATCAGCAAAAGAAACCCCTCCCAGATTAAGACACCCTCCCCAGGGAATAATTTAATCCCACCAACATGCTGTATGTCGGTTTACCACCAAGTGCTAACCTAAAATGAGAAGAATCTTCCACTAGAAATTAATCTTCTCTGGGACCCCACCCACACCTCCGGTTCACTATATGTGTGGCGTCAACTTCAGTTAGACTTGGCGCTAAACTGCGTCTCCTACCTCCCCGGCATCACACACATCAGTAGCAGCTTGGCTGCTGAGATGTTTTACTGATTTGTGTAATAAGCAGAAGGCGCAGCAGAGATCCTAGTCACAGCAAAAAGTGACATCACACATACACCCTCCCCAGGGATCCACTTCATCCCACCAACCTAGTATATGTTGGCACAACCCACCCCGTGCTAACTGAACAAGAGAAGAATCTTCCAATGGAAAACACAATCTTCTCTAAGGAACCTATCCCCCACCCTTTTAAAAGCCTATAATAGTTTAAAGGCATGCCCTAACTAGTTGAAAGGAGTACAAACTCCAGGAAAAAATCAACCCTTTTAAGAGAACCCTCCCACCCCACCAATATGCTATAGATGTGGTCTTAACCTCACTTCTGACATGGACCCACACGACGCATTCTACTTCCCCTGACAATCACACATACCAAGAAGAGTACCACTCTGGCAGCGGAGATACCGTTCTTGATTTGTGCGACAAATAGAGTGCGCAGTAGAGATTAAAGTCTCAGCTTCAGTCAAGACACCAACAATAGCATAGGTGAATGGCCCTACACTGCTGATTTATCAGCAAAAAAACCCTCCCAGATTAAGACACCCTCCCCAGGGAACAATTTCATCCCACCAACATGCTGTATGTCGGCTTCCCACCCAGTGCTAACCTAACATGAGAAGAATCTTACACTGGAAATTTATCTTCTCTGGGACCCCACCCGCACCTCCGGTTCACTATATGTGTGGCGTCAACTTCAGTTAGACTTGGCGCTAAACTGCATCTCCTACCTCCCCGGCATCACACACATCAGTAGCAGCTTGGCTGCTGAGATGTTTTACTGATTTGTGTGATAAGCAGAAGGCGCAGCAGAGTTCCTAGTCACAGCAAAAATTGACATCACACAGACACTCTCCCCAGGGAACTACTTCATCCCACCAACCTAGTATATGTTGGCACAACTCACCCCGTGCTAACTGAACAAGAGAAGAATCTTCCAATGGAAAACACAATCTTCTCTAAGGAACCTACCCCCCACCCTTTTCAAAGCCTATAATAGTTGAAAGGTATGCCCTAACTAGTTGGAAGGAGTATAAACTCCAGGAAAAAAACTACCCTTCTAAGAGAACCCTCCCACCCCACCAATATGCTATAGATGTGGTCTCAACCTCAAACCTAACTTGGACCCACACGACACCTTCTTCTTCCCCTGACAATCAAACATACCAAGAAGAGTACCACGCTGGCAGCGGAGATACCATTCTTGATTTGTGCGACAAATAGACCGCGCAGTAGAGATCAAAGTCTCAGCTTCAGTCAAGACACCACCAATAGCATAGGTGAATGGCCCTACACTGCTGATTTATCAGCAAAAAAAACCCCTCCCAGATTAAGACACCCTCCCCAGGGAATAATTTAATCCCACCAACATGCTGTATGTCGGTTTACCACCAAGTGCTAACCTAAAATGAGAAGAATCTTCCACTGGAAATTAATCTTCTCTGGGACCCCACCCACACCTCCGGTTCACTATATGTGTGGCGTCAACTTCAGTTAGACTTGGCGCTAAACAGCGTCTCCTACCTCCCCGGCATCACACACATCAGTAGCAGCTTGGCTGCTGAGATGTTTTACTGATTTGTGTAATAAGCAGAAGGCGCAGCAGAGTTCCTAGTCACAGCAAAAAGTGACATCACACAGCCACCCTCCCCAGGGAACTACTTCATCCCACCAACCCAGTATATGTTGGCACAACCCACCACGTGCTAACTGAACAAGAGAAGAATCTTCCAATGGAAAACACAATCTTCTCTAAGGAACCTACCCCCCACCCTTATAAAAGCCTATAATAGTTGAAAGGTATGCCCTAACTAGTTGAAAGGAGTACACACTCCAGGAAAATATCTACCCTTCTAAGAGAACCCTCTTACCCCCACCAATATGCTATAGATATGGTCTCAACCTCACATCTGACTTGGACCCACACAACGCCTTCTACTTCCCCTGACATTCAAACATACCAAGAAGAGTACCACTCTGGCAGCGGAGATACCATTCTTGATTTGTGCGACAAATAGACCGCGCAGTAGAGATCAAAGTCTCAGCTTCAGTCAAGACACCAACAATAGCATAGGTGAATGGCCCTACACTGCTGATTTATCAGCAAAAAAACCCTCCCAGATTAAGACACCCTCCCCAGGGAACAATTTCATCCCACCAACATGCTGTATGTCGGCTTCCCACCTAGTGCTAACCTAACATGAGAAGAATCTTCCACTGGAAATCAATCTTCTCTGGGACCCCACCCGCACCTCCGGTTCACTATATGTGTGGCGTCAACTTCAGTTAGACTTGGCGCTAAACTGCGTCTCCTACCTCCCCGGCACCACACAAATCAGCAGCAGCTTGGCTGCTGAGATGTTTTACTGATTTGTGTGATAAGCAGAAGGCGCAGCAGAGATCCTAGTCACAGCAAAAAGTGACATCACACAGACACCCTCCCCATGGAACTACTTCATCCCACCAACCTAGTATATGTTGGCACAACCCACCCCGTGCTTACTGAACAAGAGAAGAATCTTCCAATGGAAAACACAATCTTCTCTAAGGAACCTACCCCCCACCCTTTTAAAAGCCTATAATAGTTGAAAGGCATGCCCTAACTAGTTGAAAGGAGTACAAACTCCAGGAAAAAATCAACCCTTTTAAGAGAACCCTCCCACCCCACCAATATGCTATAGATGTGGTCTTAACCTCACTTCTGACATGGACCCACACGACGCATTCTACTTCCCCTGACAATCACACATACCAAGAAGAGTACCACTCTGGCAGCGGAGATACCGTTCTTGATTTGTGCGACAAATAGAGTGCGCAGTAGAGATTAAAGTCTCAGCTTCAGTCAAGACACCAACAATAGCATAGGTGAATGGCCCTACACTGCTGATTTATCAGCAAAAAACCCCTCCCAGATTAAGACACCCTCCCCAGGGAACAATTTCATCCCACCAACATGCTGTATGTCGGCTTTCCACCCAGTGCTAACCTAACATGAGAAGAATCTTACACTGGAAATGTATCTTCTCTGGGACCCCACCCACACCTCCGGTTCACTATATGTGTGGCGTCAACTTCAGTTAGACTTGGCGCTAAACTGCATCTCCTACCTCCCCGGCATCACACACATCAGTAGCAGCTTGGCTGCTGAGATGTTTTACTGATTTGTGTGATAAGCAGAAGGCGCAGCAGAGTTCCTAGTCACAGCAAAAATTGACATCACACAGACACCCTCCCCAGGGAACTACTTCATCCCACCAACCTAGTATATGTTGGCACAACTCACCCCGTGCTAACTGAACAAGAGAAGAATCTTCCAATGGAAAACACAATCTTCTCTAAGGAACCCACCCCCCAGCCTTTTAAAAGCCTATAATAGTTGAAAGGTATGCCCTAACTAGTTGGAAGGAGTATAAACTCCAGGAAAAAATCTACCCTTCTAAGAGAACCCTCCCACCCCACCAATATGCTATAGATGTGGTCTCAACCTCAAACCTAACTTGGACCCACACGACACCTTCTTCTTCCCCTGACAATCAAACATACCAAGAAGAGTACCACTCTGGCAGCGGAGATACCATTCTTGATTTGTGCGACAAATAGACCGCGCAGTAGAGATCAAAGTCTCAGCTTCAGTCAAGACACCACCAATAGCATAGGTGAATGGCCCTACACTGCTGATTTATCAGCAAAAAAAACCCCTCCCAGATTAAGACACCCTCCCCAGGGAATAATTTAATCCCACCAACATGCTGTATGTCGGTTTACCACCAAGTGCTAACCTAAAATGAGAAGAATCTTCCACTGGAAATTAATCTTCTCTGGGACCCCACCCACACCTCCGGTTCACTATATGTGTGGCGTCAACTTCAGTTAGACTTGGCGCTAAACTGCGTCTCCTACCTCCCCGGCACCACACAAATCATCAGCAGCTTGGCTGCTGAGATGTTTTACTGATTTGTGTGATAAGCAGAAGGCGCAGCAGAGATCCTAGTCACAGCAAAAAGTGACATCACACATACACCCTCCCCAGGGAACTACTTCATCCCACCAACCTAGTATATGTTGGCACAACCCACCCCGTGCTAACTGAACAAGAGAAGAATCTTCCAATGGAAAACACAATCTTCTCTAAGGAACCTACCCCCCACCCTTTTAAAAGCCTATAATAGTTGAAAGGCATGCCCTAACTAGTTGAAAGGAGTACAAACTCCAGGAAAAAATCAACCCTTTTAAGAGAACCCTCCCACCCCACCAATATGCTATAGATGTGGTCTTAACCTCACTTCTGACATGGACCCACACGACGCATTCTACTTCCCCTGACAATCACACATACCAAGAAGAGTACCACTCTGGCAGCGGAGATACCGTTCTTGATTTGTGCGACAAATAGACCGCGCAGTAGAGATCAAAGTCTCAGCTTCAGTCAAGACACCAACAATAGCATAGGTGAATGGCCCTACACTGCTGATTTATCAGCAAAAAAACCCTCCCAGATTAAGACACCCTCCCCAGGGAACAATTTCATCCCACCAACATGCTGTATGTCGGCTTCCCACCTAGTGCTAACCTAACATGAGAAGAATCTTCCACTGGAAATCAATCTTCTCTGGGACCCCACCCGCACCTCCGGTTCACTATATGTGTGGCGTCAACTTCAGTTAGACTTGGCGCTAAACTGCGTCTCCTACCTCCCCGGCACCACACAAATCAGCAGCAGCTTGGCTGCTGAGATGTTTTACTGATTTGTGTGATAAGCAGAAGGCGCAGCAGAGATCCTAGTCACAGCAAAAAGTGACATCACACAGACACCCTCCCCATGGAACTACTTCATCCCACCAACCTAGTATATGTTGGCACAACCCACCCCGTGCTTACTGAACAAGAGAAGAATCTTCCAATGGAAAACACAATCTTCTCTAAGGAACCTACCCCCCACCCTTTTAAAAGCCTATAATAGTTGAAAGGCATGCCCTAACTAGTTGAAAGGAGTACAAACTCCAGGAAAAAATCAACCCTTTTAAGAGAACCCTCCCACCCCACCAATATGCTATAGATGTGGTCTTAACCTCACTTCTGACATGGACCCACACGACGCATTCTACTTCCCCTGACAATCACACATACCAAGAAGAGTACCACTCTGGCAGCGGAGATACCGTTCTTGATTTGTGCGACAAATAGAGTGCGCAGTAGAGATTAAAGTCTCAGCTTCAGTCAAGACACCAACAATAGCATAGGTGAATGGCCCTACACTGCTGATTTATCAGCAAAAAACCCCTCCCAGATTAAGACACCCTCCCCAGGGAACAATTTCATCCCACCAACATGCTGTATGTCGGCTTTCCACCCAGTGCTAACCTAACATGAGAAGAATCTTACACTGGAAATGTATCTTCTCTGGGACCCCACCCACACCTCCGGTTCACTATATGTGTGGCGTCAACTTCAGTTAGACTTGGCGCTAAACTGCATCTCCTACCTCCCCGGCATCACACACATCAGTAGCAGCTTGGCTGCTGAGATGTTTTACTGATTTGTGTGATAAGCAGAAGGCGCAGCAGAGTTCCTAGTCACAGCAAAAATTGACATCACACAGACACCCTCCCCAGGGAACTACTTCATCCCACCAACCTAGTATATGTTGGCACAACTCACCCCGTGCTAACTGAACAAGAGAAGAATCTTCCAATGGAAAACACAATCTTCTCTAAGGAACCCACCCCCCAGCCTTTTAAAAGCCTATAATAGTTGAAAGGTATGCCCTAACTAGTTGGAAGGAGTATAAACTCCAGGAAAAAATCTACCCTTCTAAGAGAACCCTCCCACCCCACCAATATGCTATAGATGTGGTCTCAACCTCAAACCTAACTTGGACCCACACGACACCTTCTTCTTCCCCTGACAATCAAACATACCAAGAAGAGTACCACTCTGGCAGCGGAGATACCATTCTTGATTTGTGCGACAAATAGACCGCGCAGTAGAGATCAAAGTCTCAGCTTCAGTCAAGACACCACCAATAGCATAGGTGAATGGCCCTACACTGCTGATTTATCAGCAAAAAAAACCCCTCCCAGATTAAGACACCCTCCCCAGGGAATAATTTAATCCCACCAACATGCTGTATGTCGGTTTACCACCAAGTGCTAACCTAAAATGAGAAGAATCTTCCACTGGAAATTAATCTTCTCTGGGACCCCACCCACACCTCCGGTTCACTATATGTGTGGCGTCAACTTCAGTTAGACTTGGCGCTAAACTGCGTCTCCTACCTCCCCGGCACCACACAAATCATCAGCAGCTTGGCTGCTGAGATGTTTTACTGATTTGTGTGATAAGCAGAAGGCGCAGCAGAGATCCTAGTCACAGCAAAAAGTGACATCACACATACACCCTCCCCAGGGAACTACTTCATCCCACCAACCTAGTATATGTTGGCACAACCCACCCCGTGCTAACTGAACAAGAGAAGAATCTTCCAATGGAAAACACAATCTTCTCTAAGGAACCTACCCCCCACCCTTTTAAAAGCCTATAATAGTTGAAAGGCATGCCCTAACTAGTTGAAAGGAGTACAAACTCCAGGAAAAAATCAACCCTTTTAAGAGAACCCTCCCACCCCACCAATATGCTATAGATGTGGTCTTAACCTCACTTCTGACATGGACCCACACGACGCATTCTACTTCCCCTGACAATCACACATACCAAGAAGAGTACCACTCTGGCAGCGGAGATACCGTTCTTGATTTGTGCGACAAATAGAGTGCGCAGTAGAGATTAAAGTCTCAGCTTCAGTCAAGACACCAACAATAGCATAGGTGAATGGCCCTACACTGCTGATTTATCAGCAAAAAACCCCTCCCAGATTAAGACACCCTCCCCAGGGAACAATTTCATCCCACCAACATGCTGTATGTCGGCTTCCCACCCAGTGCTAACCTAACATGAGAAGAATCTTACACTGGAAATGTATCTTCTCTGGGACCCCACCCACACCTCCGGTTCACTATATGTGTGGCGTCAACTTCAGTTAGACTTGGCGCTAAACTGCATCTCCTACCTCCCCGGCATCACACACATCAGTAGCAGCTTGGCTGCTGAGATGTTTTACTGATTTGTGTGATAAGCAGAAGGCGCAGCAGAGTTCCTAGTCACAGCAAAAATTGACATTACACAGACACCCTCCCCAGGGAACTACTTCATCCCACCAATCTAGTATATGTTGGCACAACTCACCCCGTGCTAACTGAACAAGAGAAGAATCTTCCAATGGAAAACACAATCTTCTCTAAGGAACCTACCCCCCACCCTTTTAAAAGCCTATAATAGTTGAAAGGTATGCCCTAACTAGTTGGAAGGAGTATAAACTCCAGGAAAAAATCTACCCTTCTAAGAGAACCCTCCCACCCCACCAATATGCTATAGATGTGGTCTCAACCTCAAACCTAACTTGGACCCACACGACACCTTCTTCTTCCCCTGACAATCAAACATACCAAGAAGAGTACCACTCTGGCAGCGGAGATACCATTCTTGATTTGTGCGACAAATAGACCGCGCAGTAGAGATCAAAGTCTCAGCTTCAGTCAAGACACCACCAATAGCATAGGTGAATGGCCCTACACTGCTGATTTATCAGCAAAAGAAACCCCTCCCAGATTAAGACACCCTCCCCAGGGAATAATTTAATCCCACCAACATGCTGTATGTCGGTTTACCACCAAGTGCTAACCTAAAATGAGAAGAATCTTCCACTAGAAATTAATCTTCTCTGGGACCCCACCCACACCTCCGGTTCACTATATGTGTGGCGTCAACTTCAGTTAGACTTGGCGCTAAACTGCGTCTCCTACCTCCCCGGCATCACACACATCAGTAGCAGCTTGGCTGCTGAGATGTTTTACTGATTTGTGTAATAAGCAGAAGGCGCAGCAGAGATCCTAGTCACAGCAAAAAGTGACATCACACATACACCCTCCCCAGGGATCCACTTCATCCCACCAACCTAGTATATGTTGGCACAACCCACCCCGTGCTAACTGAACAAGAGAAGAATCTTCCAATGGAAAACACAATCTTCTCTAAGGAACCTACCCCCCACCCTTTTAAAAGCCTATAATAGTTTAAAGGCATGCCCTAACTAGTTGAAAGGAGTACAAACTCCAGGAAAAAATCAACCCTTTTAAGAGAACCCTCCCACCCCACCAATATGCTATAGATGTGGTCTTAACCTCACTTCTGACATGGACCCACACGACGCATTCTACTTCCCCTAACAATCACACATACCAAGAAGAGTACCACTCTGGCAGCGGAGATACCGTTCTTGATTTGTGCGACAAATAGAGTGCGCAGTAGAGATTAAAGTCTCAGCTTCAGTCAAGACACCAACAATAGCATAGGTGAATGGCCCTGCACTGCTGATTTATCAGCAAAAAAACCCTCCCAGATTAAGACACCCTCCCCAGGGAACAATTTCATCCCACCAACATGCTGTATGTCGGCTTCCCACCCAGTGCTAACCTAACATGAGAAGAATCTTACACTGGAAATTTATCTTCTCTGGGACCCCACCCACACCTCCGGTTCACTATATGTGTGGCGTCAACTTCAGTTAGACTTGGCGCTAAACTGCATCTCCTACCTCCCCGGCATCACACACATCAGTAGCAGCTTGGCTGCTGAGATGTTTTACTGATTTGTGTGATAAGCAGAAGGCGCAGCAGAGTTCCTAGTCACAGCAAAAATTGACATCACACAGACACCCTCCCCAGGGAACTACTTCATCCCACCAACCTAGTATATGTTGGCACAACTCACCCCGTGCTAACTGAACAAGAGAAGAATCTTCCAATGGAAAACACAATCTTCTCTAAGGAACCTACCCCCCACCCTTTTAAAAGCCTATAATAGTTGAAAGGTATGCCCTAACTAGTTGGAAGGAGTATAAACTCCCGGAAAAAATCTACCCTTCTAAGAGAACCCTCCCACCCCACCAATATGCTATAGATGTGGTCTCAACCTCAAACCTAACTTGGACCCACACGACACCTTCTTCTTCCCCTGACAATCAAACATACCAAGAAGAGTACCACTCTGGCAGCGGAGATACCATTCTTGATTTGTGCGACAAACAGACCGCGCAGTAGAGATCAAAGTCTCAGCTTCAGTCAAGACACCACCAATAGCATAGGTGAATGGCCCTACACTGCTGATTTATCAGCAAAAAAAACCCCTCCCAGATTAAGACACCCTCCCCAGGGAATAATTTAATCCCACCAACATGCTGTATGTCGGTTTACCACCAAGTGCTAACCTAAAATGAGAAGAATCTTCCACTGGAAATTAATCTTCTCTGGGACCCCACCCACACCTCCGGTTCACTATATGTGTGGCGTCAACTTCAGTTAGACTTGGCGCTAAACTGCGTCTCCTACCTCCCC
Source organism: Hyperolius riggenbachi (assembly GCF_040937935.1). Taxonomy (NCBI): domain Eukaryota; kingdom Metazoa; phylum Chordata; class Amphibia; order Anura; family Hyperoliidae; genus Hyperolius; species Hyperolius riggenbachi. The sequence continues at coordinate 466,409,890 of NC_090647.1, forward strand.
GGCATCACACACATCAGTAGCAGCTTGGCTGCTGAGATGTTTTACTGATTTGTGTAATAAGCAGAAGGCGCAGCAGAGACCCTAGTCACAGCAAAAAGTGACATCACACAGCCACCCTCCCCAGGGAACTACTTCATCCCACCAACCCAGTATATGTTGGCACAACCCACCACGTGCTAACTGAACAAGAGAAGAATCTTCCAATGGAAAACACAATCTTCTCTAAGGAACCTACCCCCCCACCCTTATAAAAGCCTATAATAGTTGAAAGGTATGCCCTAACTAGTTGAAAGGAGTACACACTCCAGGAAAATATCTACCCTTCTAAGAGAACCCTCTTACCCCCACCAATATGCTATAGATATGGTCTCAACCTCACATCTGACTTGGACCCACACAACGCCTTCTACTTCCCCTGACAATCAAACATACCAAGAAGAGTACCACTCTGGCAGCGGAGATACCATTCTTGATTTGTGCGACAAATAGACCGCGCAGTAGAGATCAAAGTCTCAGCTTCAGTCAAGACACCAACAATAGCATAGGTGAATGGCCCTACACTGCTGATTTATCAGCAAAAAAACCCTCCCAGATTAAGACACCCTCCCCAGGGAACAATTTCATCCCACCAACATGCTGTATGTCGGCTTCCCACCTAGTGCTAACCTAACATGAGAAGAATCTTCCACTGGAAATCAATCTTCTCTGGGACCCCACCCGCACCTCCGGTTCACTATATGTGTGGCGTCAACTTCAGTTAGACTTGGCGCTAAACTGCGTCTCCTACCTCCCCGGCACCACACAAATCAGCAGCAGCTTGGCTGCTGAGATGTTTTACTGATTTGTGTGATAAGCAGAAGGCGCAGCAGAGATCCTAGTCACAGCAAAAAGTGACATCACACAGACACCCTCCCCATGGAACTACTTCATCCCACCAACCTAGTATATGTTGGCACAACCCACCCCGTGCTTACTGAACAAGAGAAGAATCTTTCAATGGAAAACACAATTTTCTCTAAGGAACCTACCCCCCCACCCTTTTAAAAGCCTATAATAGTTGAAAGGCATGCCCTAACTAGTTGAAAGGAGTACAAACTCCAGGAAAAAATCAACCCTTTTAAGAGAACCCTCCCACCCCACCAATATGCTATAGATGTGGTCTTAACCTCACTTCTGACATGGACCCACACGACGCATTCTACTTCCCCTGACAATCACACATACCAAGAAGAGTACCACTCTGGCAGCGGAGATACCGTTCTTGATTTGTGCGACAAATAGAGTGCGCAGTAGAGATTAAAGTCTCAGCTTCAGTCAAGACACCAACAATAGCATAGGTGAATGGCCCTACACTGCTGATTTATCAGCAAAAAACCCCTCCCAGATTAAGACACCCTCCCCAGGGAACAATTTCATCCCACCAACATGCTGTATGTCGGCTTTCCACCCAGTGCTAACCTAACATGAGAAGAATCTTACACTGGAAATGTATCTTCTCTGGGACCCCACCCACACCTCCGGTTCACTATATGTGTGGCGTCAACTTCAGTTAGACTTGGCGCTAAACTGCATCTCCTACCTCCCCGGCATCACACACATCAGTAGCAGCTTGGCTGCTGAGATGTTTTACTGATTTGTGTGATAAGCAGAAGGCGCAGCAGAGTTCCTAGTCACAGCAAAAATTGACATCACACAGACACCCTCCCCAGGGAACTACTTCATCCCACCAACCTAGTATATGTTGGCACAACTCACCCCGTGCTAACTGAACAAGAGAAGAATCTTCCAATGGAAAACACAATCTTCTCTAAGGAACCCACCCCCCAGCCTTTTAAAAGCCTATAATAGTTGAAAGGTATGCCCTAACTAGTTGGAAGGAGTATAAACTCCAGGAAAAAATCTACCCTTCTAAGAGAACCCTCCCACCCCACCAATATGCTATAGATGTGGTCTCAACCTCAAACCTAACTTGGACCCACACGACACCTTCTTCTTCCCCTGACAATCAAACATACCAAGAAGAGTACCACTCTGGCAGCGGAGATACCATTCTTGATTTGTGCGACAAATAGACCGCGCAGTAGAGATCAAAGTCTCAGCTTCAGTCAAGACACCACCAATAGCATAGGTGAATGGCCCTACACTGCTGATTTATCAGCAAAAAAACCCCCTCCCAGATTAAGACACCCTCCCCAGGGAATAATTTAATCCCACCAACATGCTGTATGTCGGTTTACCACCAAGTGCTAACCTAAAATGAGAAGAATCTTCCACTGGAAATTAATCTTCTCTGGGACCCCACCCACACCTCCGGTTCACTATATGTGTGGCGTCAACTTCAGTTAGACTTGGCGCTAAACTGCGTCTCCTACCTCCCCGGCACCACACAAATCATCAGCAGCTTGGCTGCTGAGATGTTTTACTGATTTGTGTGATAAGCAGAAGGCGCAGCAGAGATCCTAGTCACAGCAAAAAGTGACATCACACATACACCCTCCCCAGGGAACTACTTCATCCCACCAACCTAGTATATGTTGGCACAACCCACCCCGTGCTAACTGAACAAGAGAAGAATCTTCCAATGGAAAACACAATCTTCTCTAAGGAACCTACCCCCCACCCTTTTAAAAGCCTATAATAGTTGAAAGGCATGCCCTAACTAGTTGAAAGGAGTACAAACTCCAGGAAAAAATCAACCCTTTTAAGAGAACCCTCCCACCCCACCAATATGCTATAGATGTGGTCTTAACCTCACTTCTGACATGGACCCACACGACGCATTCTACTTCCCCTGACAATCACACATACCAAGAAGAGTACCACTCTGGCAGCGGAGATACCGTTCTTGATTTGTGCGACAAATAGACCGCGCAGTAGAGATCAAAGTCTCAGCTTCAGTCAAGACACCAACAATAGCATAGGTGAATGGCCCTACACTGCTGATTTATCAGCAAAAAAACCCTCCCAGATTAAGACACCCTCCCCAGGGAACAATTTCATCCCACCAACATGCTGTATGTCGGCTTCCCACCTAGTGCTAACCTAACATGAGAAGAATCTTCCACTGGAAATCAATCTTCTCTGGGACCCCACCCGCACCTCCGGTTCACTATATGTGTGGCGTCAACTTCAGTTAGACTTGGCGCTAAACTGCGTCTCCTACCTCCCCGGCACCACACAAATCAGCAGCAGCTTGGCTGCTGAGATGTTTTACTGATTTGTGTGATAAGCAGAAGGCGCAGCAGAGATCCTAGTCACAGCAAAAAGTGACATCACACAGACACCCTCCCCATGGAACTACTTCATCCCACCAACCTAGTATATGTTGGCACAACCCACCCCGTGCTTACTGAACAAGAGAAGAATCTTCCAATGGAAAACACAATCTTCTCTAAGGAACCTACCCCCCACCCTTTTAAAAGCCTATAATAGTTGAAAGGCATGCCCTAACTAGTTGAAAGGAGTACAAACTCCAGGAAAAAATCAACCCTTTTAAGAGAACCCTCCCACCCCACCAATATGCTATAGATGTGGTCTTAACCTCACTTCTGACATGGACCCACACGACGCATTCTACTTCCCCTGACAATCACACATACCAAGAAGAGTACCACTCTGGCAGCGGAGATACCGTTCTTGATTTGTGCGACAAATAGAGTGCGCAGTAGAGATTAAAGTCTCAGCTTCAGTCAAGACACCAACAATAGCATAGGTGAATGGCCCTACACTGCTGATTTATCAGCAAAAAACCCCTCCCAGATTAAGACACCCTCCCCAGGGAACAATTTCATCCCACCAACATGCTGTATGTCGGCTTTCCACCCAGTGCTAACCTAACATGAGAAGAATCTTACACTGGAAATGTATCTTCTCTGGGACCCCACCCACACCTCCGGTTCACTATATGTGTGGCGTCAACTTCAGTTAGACTTGGCGCTAAACTGCATCTCCTACCTCCCCGGCATCACACACATCAGTAGCAGCTTGGCTGCTGAGATGTTTTACTGATTTGTGTGATAAGCAGAAGGCGCAGCAGAGTTCCTAGTCACAGCAAAAATTGACATCACACAGACACCCTCCCCAGGGAACTACTTCATCCCACCAACCTAGTATATGTTGGCACAACTCACCCCGTGCTAACTGAACAAGAGAAGAATCTTCCAATGGAAAACACAATCTTCTCTAAGGAACCCACCCCCCAGCCTTTTAAAAGCCTATAATAGTTGAAAGGTATGCCCTAACTAGTTGGAAGGAGTATAAACTCCAGGAAAAAATCTACCCTTCTAAGAGAACCCTCCCACCCCACCAATATGCTATAGATGTGGTCTCAACCTCAAACCTAACTTGGACCCACACGACACCTTCTTCTTCCCCTGACAATCAAACATACCAAGAAGAGTACCACTCTGGCAGCGGAGATACCATTCTTGATTTGTGCGACAAATAGACCGCGCAGTAGAGATCAAAGTCTCAGCTTCAGTCAAGACACCACCAATAGCATAGGTGAATGGCCCTACACTGCTGATTTATCAGCAAAAAAAACCCCTCCCAGATTAAGACACCCTCCCCAGGGAATAATTTAATCCCACCAACATGCTGTATGTCGGTTTACCACCAAGTGCTAACCTAAAATGAGAAGAATCTTCCACTGGAAATTAATCTTCTCTGGGACCCCACCCACACCTCCGGTTCACTATATGTGTGGCGTCAACTTCAGTTAGACTTGGCGCTAAACTGCGTCTCCTACCTCCCCGGCACCACACAAATCATCAGCAGCTTGGCTGCTGAGATGTTTTACTGATTTGTGTGATAAGCAGAAGGCGCAGCAGAGATCCTAGTCACAGCAAAAAGTGACATCACACATACACCCTCCCCAGGGAACTACTTCATCCCACCAACCTAGTATATGTTGGCACAACCCAACCCGTGCTAACTGAACAAGAGAAGAATCTTCCAATGGAAAACACAATCTTCTCTAAGGAACCTACCCCCCACCCTTTTAAAAGCCTATAATAGTTGAAAGGCATGCCCTAACTAGTTGAAAGGAGTACAAACTCCAGGAAAAAATCAACCCTTTTAAGAGAACCCTCCCACCCCACCAATATGCTATAGATGTGGTCTTAACCTCACTTCTGACATGGACCCACACGACGCATTCTACTTCCCCTGACAATCACACATACCAAGAAGAGTACCACTCTGGCAGCGGAGATACCGTTCTTGATTTGTGCGACAAATAGAGTGCGCAGTAGAGATTAAAGTCTCAGCTTCAGTCAAGACACCAACAATAGCATAGGTGAATGGCCCTACACTGCTGATTTATCAGCAAAAAACCCCTCCCAGATTAAGACACCCTCCCCAGGGAACAATTTCATCCCACCAACATGCTGTATGTCGGCTTCCCACCCAGTGCTAACCTAACATGAGAAGAATCTTACACTGGAAATTTATCTTCTCTGGGACCCCACCCACACCTCCGGTTCACTATATGTGTGGCGTCAACTTCAGTTAGACTTGGCGCTAAACTGCATCTCCTACCTCCCCGGCATCACACACATCAGTAGCAGCTTGGCTGCTGAGATGTTTTACTGATTTGTGTGATAAGCAGAAGGCGCAGCAGAGTTCCTAGTCACAGCAAAAATTGACATTACACAGACACCCTCCCCAGGGAACTACTTCATCTCACCAATCTAGTATATGTTGGCACAACTCACCCCGTGCTAACTGAACAAGAGAAGAATCTTCCAATGGAAAACACAATCTTCTCTAAGGAACCTACCCCCCACCCTTTTAAAAACCTATAATAGTTGAAAGGTATGCCCTAACTAGTTGGAAGGAGTATAAACTCCAGGAAAAAATCTACCCTTCTAAGAGAACCCTCCCACCCCACCAATATGCTATAGATGTGGTCTCAACCTCAAACCTAACTTGGACCCACACGACACCTTCTTCTTCCCCTGACAATCAAACATACCAAGAAGAGTACCACTCTGGCAGCGGAGATACCATTCTTGATTTGTGCGACAAATAGACCGCGCAGTAGAGATCAAAGTCTCAGCTTCAGTCAAGACACCACCAATAGCATAGGTGAATGGCCCTACACTGCTGATTTATCAGCAAAAGAAACCCCTCCCAGATTAAGACACCCTCCCCAGGGAATAATTTAATCCCACCAACATGCTGTATGTCGGTTTACCACCAAGTGCTAACCTAAAATGAGAAGAATCTTCCACTAGAAATTAATCTTCTCTGGGACCCCACCCACACCTCCGGTTCACTATATGTGTGGCGTCAACTTCAGTTAGACTTGGCGCTAAACTGCGTCTCCTACCTTCCCGGCATCACACACATCAGTAGCAGCTTGGCTGCTGAGATGTTTTACTGATTTGTGTAATAAGCAGAAGGCGCAGCAGAGATCCTAGTCACAGCAAAAAGTGACATCACACATACACCCTCCCCAGGGATCCACTTCATCCCACCAACCTAGTATATGTTGGCACAACCCACCCCGTGCTAACTGAACAAGAGAAGAATCTTCCAATGGAAAACACAATCTTCTCTAAGGAACCTACCCCCCACCCTTTTAAAAGCCTATAATAGTTTAAAGGCATGCCCTAACTAGTTGAAAGGAGTACAAACTCCAGGAAAAAATCAACCCTTTTAAGAGAACCCTCCCACCCCACCAATATGCTATAGATGTGGTCTTAACCTCACTTCTGACATGGACCCACACGACGCATTCTACTTCCCCTAACAATCACACATACCAAGAAGAGTACCACTCTGGCAGCGGAGATACCGTTCTTGATTTGTGCGACAAATAGAGTGCGCAGTAGAGATTAAAGTCTCAGCTTCAGTGAAGACACCAACAATAGCATAGGTGAATGGCCCTGCACTGCTGATTTATCAGCAAAAAAACCCTCCCAGATTAAGACACCCTCCCCAGGGAACAATTTCATCCCACCAACATGCTGTATGTCGGCTTCCCACCCAGTGCTAACCTAACATGAGAAGAATCTTACACTGGAAATTTATCTTCTCTGGGACCCCACCCACACCTCCGGTTCACTATATGTGTGGCGTCAACTTCAGTTAGACTTGGCGCTAAACTGCATCTCCTACCTCCCCGGCATCACACACATCAGTAGCAGCTTGGCTGCTGAGATGTTTTACTGATTTGTGTGATAAGCAGAAGGCGCAGCAGAGTTCCTAGTCACAGCAAAAATTGACATCACACAGACACCCTCCCCAGGGAACTACTTCATCCCACCAACCTAGTATATGTTGGCACAACTCACCCCGTGCTAACTGAACAAGAGAAGAATTTTCCAATGGAAAACACAATCTTCTCTAAGGAACCTACCCCCCACCCTTTTAAAAGCCTATAATAGTTGAAAGGTATGCCCTAACTAGTTGGAAGGAGTATAAACTCCAGGAAAAAATCTACCCTTCTAAGAGAACCCTCCCACCCCACCAATATGCTATAGATGTGGTCTCAACCTCAAACCTAACTTGGACCCACACGACACCTTCTTCTTCCCCTGACAATCAAACATACCAAGAAGAGTACCACTCTGGCAGCGGAGATACCATTCTTGATTTGTGCGACAAACAGACCGCGCAGTAGAGATCAAAGTCTCAGCTTCAGTCAAGACACCACCAATAGCATAGGTGAATGGCCCTACACTGCTGATTTATCAGCAAAAAAAACCCCTCCCAGATTAAGACACCCTCCCCAGGGAATAATTTAATCCCACCAACATGCTGTATGTCGGTTTACCACCAAGTGCTAACCTAAAATGAGAAGAATCTTCCACTGGAAATTAATCTTCTCTGGGACCCCACCCACACCTCCGGTTCACTATATGTGTGGCGTCAACTTCAGTTAGACTTGGCGCTAAACTGCGTCTCCTACCTCCCCGGCATCACACACATCAGTAGCAGCTTGGCTGCTGAGATGTTTTACTGATTTGTGTAATAAGCAGAAGGCGCAGCAGAGACCCTAGTCACAGCAAAAAGTGACATCACACAGCCACCCTCCCCAGGGAACTACTTCATCCCACCAACCCAGTATATGTTGGCACAACCCACCACGTGCTAACTGAACAAGAGAAGAATCTTCCAATGGAAAACACAATCTTCTCTAATTAACCTACCCCCCCACCCTTATAAAAGCCTATAATAGTTGAAAGGTATGCCCTAACTAGTTGAAAGGAGTACACACTCCAGGAAAATATCTACCCTTCTAAGAGAACCCTCTTACCCCCACCAATATGCTATAGATATGGTCTCAACCTCACATCTGACTTGGACCCACACAACGCCTTCTACTTCCCCTGACAATCAAACATACCAAGAAGAGTACCACTCTGGCAGCGGAGATACCATTCTTGATTTGTGCGACAAATAGACCGCGCAGTAGAGATCAAAGTCTCAGCTTCAGTCAAGACACCAACAATAGCATAGGTGAATGGCCCTACACTGCTGATTTATCAGCAAAAAAACCCTCCCAGATTAAGACACCCTCCCCAGGGAACAATTTCATCCCACCAACATGCTGTATGTCGGCTTCCCACCTAGTGCTAACCTAACATGAGAAGAATCTTCCACTGGAAATCAATCTTCTCTGGGACCCCACCCGCACCTCCGGTTCACTATATGTGTGGCGTCAACTTCAGTTAGACTTGGCGCTAAACTGCGTCTCCTACCTCCCCGGCACCACACAAATCAGCAGCAGCTTGGCTGCTGAGATGTTTTACTGATTTGTGTGATAAGCAGAAGGCGCAGCAGAGATCCTAGTCACAGCAAAAAGTGACATCACACAGACACCCTCCCCATGGAACTACTTCATCCCACCAACCTAGTATATGTTGGCACAACCCACCCCGTGCTTACTGAACAAGAGAAGAATCTTTCAATGGAAAACACAATCTTCTCTAAGGAACCTACCCCCCCACCCTTTTAAAAGCCTATAATAGTTGAAAGGCATGCCCTAACTAGTTGAAAGGAGTACAAACTCCAGGAAAAAATCAACCCTTTTAAGAGAACCCTCCCACCCCACCAATATGCTATAGATGTGGTCTTAACCTCACTTCTGACATGGACCCACACGACGCATTCTACTTCCCCTGACAAGCACACATACCAAGAAGAGTACCACTCTGGCAGCGGAGATACCGTTCTTGATTTGTGCGACAAATAGAGTGCGCAGTAGAGATTAAAGTCTCAGCTTCAGTCAAGACACCAACAATAGCATAGGTGAATGGCCCTACACTGCTGATTTATCAGCAAAAAAACCCTCCCAGATTAAGACACCCTCCCCAGGGAACAATTTCATCCCACCAACATGCTGTATGTCGGCTTTCCACCCAGTGCTAACCTAACATGAGAAGAATCTTACACTGGAAATGTATCTTCTCTGGGACCCCACCCACACCTCCGGTTCACTATATGTGTGGCGTCAACTTCAGTTAGACTTGGCGCTAAACTGCATCTCCTACCTCCCCGGCATCACACACATCAGTAGCAGCTTGGCTGCTGAGATGTTTTACTGATTTGTGTGATAAGCAGAAGGCGCAGCAGAGTTCCTAGTCACAGCAAAAATTGACATCACACAGACACCCTCCCCAGGGAACTACTTCATCCCACCAACCTAGTATATGTTGGCACAACTCACCCCGTGCTAACTGAACAAGAGAAGAATCTTCCAATGGAAAACACAATCTTCTCTAAGGAACCTACCCCCCAGCCTTTTAAAAGCCTATAATAGTTGAAAGGTATGCCCTAACTAGTTGGAAGGAGTATAAACTCCAGGAAAAAATCTACCCTTCTAAGAGAACCCTCCCACCCCACCAATATGCTATAGATGTGGTCTCAACCTCAAACCTAACTTGGACCCACACGACACCTTCTTCTTCCCCTGACAATCAAACATACCAAGAAGAGTACCACTCTGGCAGCGGAGATACCATTCTTGATTTGTGCGACAAATAGACCGCGCAGTAGAGATCAAAGTCTCAGCTTCAGTCAAGACACCACCAATAGCATAGGTGAATGGCCCTACACTGCTGATTTATCAGCAAAAAAAACCCCTCCCAGATTAAGACACCCTCCCCAGGGAATAATTTAATCCCACCAACATGCTGTATGTCGGTTTACCACCAAGTGCTAACCTAAAATGAGAAGAATCTTCCACTGGAAATTAATCTTCTCTGGGACCCCACCCACACCTCCGGTTCACTATATGTGTGGCGTCAACTTCAGTTAGACTTGGCGCTAAACTGCGTCTCCTACCTCCCCGGCATCACACACATCAGTAGCAGCTTGGCTGCTGAGATGTTTTACTGATTTGTGTAATAAGCAGAAGGCGCAGCAGAGATCCTAGTCACAGCAAAAAGTGACATCACACAGCCACCCTCCCCAGGGAACTACTTCATCCCACCAACCCAGTATATGTTGGCACAACCCACCACGTGCTAACTGAACAAGAGAAGAATCTTCCAATGGAAAACACAATCTTCTCTAAGGAACCTACCCCCCACCCTTTTAAAAGCCTATAATATTTGAAAGGCATGCCCTAACTAGTTGAAAGGAGTACAAACTCCAGGAAAAAATCAACCCTTTTAAGAGAACCCTCCCACCCCACCAATATGCTATAGATGTGGTCTTAACCTCACTTCTGACATGGACCCACACGACGCATTCTACTTCCCCTGACAATCACACATACCAAGAAGAGTACCACTCTGGCAGCGGAGATACCGTTCTTGATTTGTGCGACAAATAGAGTGCGCAGTAGAGATTAAAGTCTCAGCTTCAGTCAAGACACCAACAATAGCATAGGTGAATGGCCCTACACTGCTGATTTATCAGCAAAAAAACCCTCCCAGATTAAGACACCCTCCCCAGGGAACAATTTCATCCCACCAACATGCTGTATGTCGGCTTCCCACCCAGTGCTAACCTAACATGAGAAGAATCTTCCACTGGAAATCCACCTTCTCTGGGACCCCACCCGCACCTCCGGTTCACTATATGTGTGGCGTCAACTTCAGTTAGACTTGGCGCTAAACTGCATCTCCTACCTCCCCGGCATCACACACATCAGTAGCAGCTTGGCTGCTGAGATGTTTTACTGATTTGTGTGATAAGCAGAAGGCGCAGCAGAGTTCCTAGTCACAGCAAAAATTGACATCACACAGACACCCTCCCCAGGGAACTACTTCATCCCACCAACCTAGTATATGTTGGCACAACTCAGCCCGTGCTAACTGAACAAGAGAAGAATCTTCCAATGGAAAACACAATCTTCTCTAAGGAACCTACCCCCCACCCTTTTAAAAGCCTATAATAGTTGAAAGGTATGCCCTAACTAGTTGGAAGGAGTATAAACTCCAGGAAAAAATCTACCCTTCTAAGAGAACCCTCCCACCCCACCAATATGCTATAGATGTGGTCTCAACCTCAAACCTAACTTGGACCCACACGACACCTTCTTCTTCCCCTGACAATCAAACATACCAAGAAGAGTACCACTCTGGCAGCGGAGATACCATTCTTGATTTGTGCGACAAATAGACCGCGCAGTAGAGATCAAAGTCTCAGCTTCAGTCAAGACACCACCAATAGCATAGGTGAATGGCCCTACACTGCTGATTTATCAGCAAAAAAAACCCCTCCCAGATTAAGACACCCTCCCCAGGGAATAATTTAATCCCACCAACATGCTGTATGTCGGTTTACCACCAAGTGCTAACCTAAAATGAGAAGAATCTTCCACTGGAAATTAATCTTCTCTGGGACCCCACCCACACCTCCGGTTCACTATATGTGTGGCGTCAACTTCAGTTAGACTTGGCGCTAAACTGCGTCTCCTACCTCCCCGGCATCACACACATCAGTAGCAGCTTGGCTGCTGAGATGTTTTACTGATTTGTGTAATAAGCAGAAGGCGCAGCAGAGATCCTAGTCACAGCAAAAAGTGACATCACACAGCCACCCTCCCCAGGGAACTACTTCATCCCACCAACCCAGTATATGTTGGCACAACCCACCACGTGCTAACTGAACAAGAGAAGAATCTTCCAATGGAAAACACAATCTTCTCTAAGGAACCTACCCCCCACCCTTTTAAAAGCCTATAATATTTGAAAGGCATGCCCTAACTAGTTGAAAGGAGTACAAACTCCAGGAAAAAATCAACCCTTTTAAGAGAACCCTCCCACCCCACCAATATGCTATAGATGTGGTCTTAACCTCACTTCTGACATGGACCCACACGACGCATTCTACTTCCCCTGACAATCACACATACCAAGAAGAGTACCACTCTGGCAGCGGAGATACCGTTCTTGATTTGTGCGACAAATAGAGTGCGCAGTAGAGATTAAAGTCTCAGCTTCAGTCAAGACACCAACAATAGCATAGGTGAATGGCCCTACACTGCTGATTTATCAGCAAAAAAACCCTCCCAGATTAAGACACCCTCCCCAGGGAACAATTTCATCCCACCAACATGCTGTATGTCGGCTTCCCACCCAGTGCTAACCTAACATGAGAAGAATCTTCCACTGGAAATCCACCTTCTCTGGGACTCCACCCGCACCTCCGGTTCACTATATGTGTGGCGTCAACTTCAGTTAGACTTGGCGCTAAACTGCATCTCCTACCTCCCCGGCATCACACACATCAGTAGCAGCTTGGCTGCTGAGATGTTTTACTGATTTGTGTGATAAGCAGAAGGCGCAGCAGAGTTCCTAGTCACAGCAAAAATTGACATCACACAGACACCCTCCCCAGGGAACTACTTCATCCCACCAACCTAGTATATGTTGGCACAACTCAGCCCGTGCTAACTGAACAAGAGAAGAATCTTCCAATGGAAAACACAATCTTCTCTAAGGAACCTACCCCCCACCCTTTTAAAAGCCTATAATAGTTGAAAGGTATGCCCTAACTAGTTGGAAGGAGTATAAACTCCAGGAAAAAATCTACCCTTCTAAGAGAACCCTCCCACCCCACCAATATGCTATAGATGTGGTCTCAACCTCAAACCTAACTTGGACCCACACGACACCTTCTTCTTCCCCTGACAATCAAACATACCAAGAAGAGTACCACTCTGGCAGCGGAGATACCATTCTTGATTTGTGCGACAAATAGACCGCGCAGTAGAGATCAAAGTCTCAGCTTCAGTCAAGACACCACCAATAGCATAGGTGAATGGCCCTACACTGCTGATTTATCAGCAAAAAAAAACCCTCCCAGATTAAGACACCCTCCCCAGGGAATAATTTAATCCCACCAACATGCTGTATGTCGGTTTCCCACCAAGTGCTAACCTAAAATGAGAAGAATCTTCCACTGGAAATTAATCTTCTCTGGGACCCCACCCACACCTCCGGTTCACTATATGTGTGGCGTCAACTTCAGTTAGACTTGGCGCTAAACTGCGTCTCCTACCTCCCCGGCATCACACACATCAGTAGCAGCTTGGCTGCTGAGATGTTTTACTGATTTGTGTAATAAGCAGAAGGCGCAGCAGAGATCCTAGTCACAGCAAAAAGTGACATCACACAGACACCCTCCCCAGGGAACTACTTCATCCCACCAACCCAGTATATGTTGGCACAACCCACCACGTGCTAACTGAACAAGAGAAGAATCTTCCAATGGAAAACACAATCTTCTCTAAGGAACCTACCCCCCACCCTTATAAAAGCCTATAATAGTTGAAAGGTATGCCCTAACTAGTTGAAAGGAGTACACACTCCAGGAAAATATCTACCCTTCTAAGAGAACCCTCTTACCCCCACCAATATGCTATAGATATGGTCTCAACCTCACATCTGACTTGGACCCACACAACGCCTTCTACTTCCCCTGACAATCAAACATACCAAGAAGAGTACCAGTCTGGCAGCGGAGATACCATTCTTGATTTGTGCGACAAATAGACCGCGCAGTAGAGATCAAAGTCTCAGCTTCAGTCAAGACACCAACAATAGCATAGGTGAATGGCCCTACACTGCTGATTTATCAGCAAAAAAAACCCTCCCAGATTAAGACACCCTCCCCAGGGGAACAATTTCATCCCACCAACATGCTGTATGTCGGCTTCCCACCTAGTGCTAACCTAACATGAGAAGAATCTTCCACTGGAAATCAATCTTCTCTGGGACCCCACCCGCACCTCCGGTTCACTATATGTGTGGCGTCAACTTCAGTTAGACTTGGCGCTAAACTGCGTCTCCTACCTCCCCGGCACCACACAAATCAGCAGCAGCTTGGCTGCTGAGATGTTTTACTGATTTGTGTGATAAGCAGAAGGCGCAGCAGAGATCCTAGTCACAGCAAAAAGTGACATCACACAGACACCCTCCCCAGGGAACTACTTCATCCCACCAACCTAGTATATGTTGGCACAACCCACCCCGTGCTAACTGAACAAGAGAAGAATCTTCCAATGGAAAACACAATCTTCTCTAAGGAACCTACCCCCCACTCTTTTAAAAGCCTATAATATTTGAAAGGCATGTCCTAACTAGTTGAAAGGAGTACAAACTCCAGGGAAAAATCAACCCTTTTAAGAGAACCCTCCCACCCCACCAATATGCTATAGATGTGGTCTTAACCTCACTTCTGACATGGACCCACATGACGCATTCTACTTCCCCTGACAATCACACATACCAAGAAGAGTACCACTCTGGCAGCGGAGATACCGTTCTTGATTTGTGCGACAAATAGAGTGCGCAGTAGAGATTAAAGTCTCAGCTTCAGTCAAGACACCAACAATAGCATAGGTGAATGGCCCTACACTGCTGATTTATCAGCAAAAAAAACCCTCCCAGATTAAGACACCCTCCCCAGGGAACAATTTCATCCCACCAACATGCTGTATGTCGGCTTCCCACCCAGTGCTAACCTAACATGAGAAGAATCTTACACTGGAAATTTATCTTCTCTGGGACCCCACCCGCACCTCCGGTTCACTATATGTGTGGCGTCAACTTCAGTTAGACTTGGCGCTAAACTGCATCTCCTACCTCCCCGGCATCACACACATCAGTAGCAGCTTGGCTGCTGAGATGTTTTACTGATTTGTGTGATAAGCAGAAGGCGCAGCAGAGTTCCTAGTCACAGCAAAAATTGACATCACACAGACACCCTCCCCAGGGAACTACTTCATCCCACCAACCTAGTATATGTTGGCACAACTCAGCCCGTGCTAACTGAACAAGAGAAGAATCTTCCAATGGAAAACACAATCTTCTCTAAGGAACCTACCCCCCACCCTTTTAAAATCCTATAATAGTTGAAAGGTATGCCCTAACTAGTTGGAAGGAGTATAAACTCCAGGAAAAATCTACCCTTCTAAGAGAACCCTCCCACCCCACCAATATGCTATAGATGTGGTCTCAACCTCAAACCTAACTTGGACCCACACGACACCTTCTTCTTCCCCTGACAATCAAACATACCAAGAAGAGTACCACTCTGGCAGCGGAGATACCATTCTTGATTTGTGCGACAAATAGACCGCGCAGTAGAGATCAAAGTCTCAGCTTCAGTCAAGACACCACCAATAGCATAGGTGAATGGCCCTACACTGCTGATTTATCAGCAAAAAAAAACCCTCCCAGATTAAGACACCCTCCCCAGGGAATAATTTAATCCCACCAACATGCTGTATGTCGGTTTCCCACCAAGTGCTAACCTAAAATGAGAAGAATCCTCTACTGGAAATTAATCTTCTCTGGGACCCCACCAACACCTCCGGTTCACTATATGTGTGGCGTCAACTTCAGTTAGACTTGGCGCTAAACTGCGTCTCCTACCTCCCCGGCATCACACACATCAGTAGCAGCTTGGCTGCTGAGATGTTTTACTGATTTGTGTAATAAGCAGAAGGCGCAGCAGAGATCCTAGTCACAGCAAAAAGTGACATCACACAGACACCCTCCCCAGGGAACTACTTCATCCCACCAACCCAGTATATGTTGGCACAACCCACCACGTGCTAACTGAACAAGAAAAGAATCTTCCAATGGAAAACACAATCTTCTCTAAGGAACCTACCCCCCACCCTTATAAAAGCCTATAATAGTTGAAAGGTATGCCCTAACTAGTTGAAAGGAGTACACACTCCAGGAAAATATCTACCCTTCTAAGAGAACCCTCTTCCCCCCACCAATATGCTATAGATATGGTCTCAACCTCACATCTGACTTGGACCCACACAACGCCTTCTACTTCCCCTGACAATCAAACATACCAAGAAGAGTACCACTCTGGCAGCGGAGATACCATTCTTGATTTGTGCGACAAATAGACCGCGCAGTAGAGATCAAAGTCTCAGCTTCAGTCAAGACACCAC